>NC_080787.1:50799795-51108545 GCF_028018385.1 Neofelis nebulosa
TCTGCCCCTCCCCTGCTCGTTCTCTCTGTCTCTCAAAAATAAATAAACAGTAAAAAACTTAAAACGTTTTTCGCAAAAAGCAGAACCAGACCTATAAATACAGGGAACAAACTGATGGTTGCCAGAGGGAAATGTGGTGGGGGAGGGGGGTGGGAGGGATGCGAAAACTGAGGGAAGAGGCGTGGGAGATACAAGCTTCCACTTATGGAATGAGTAAGTCATGGAAATAAAGGGCACGACATAGGGAGTATAGTCAATGATATTATAATAGCCTTGAACAGTGACCGATGCTGTACTTGTGGTGAGCACAGCATAATGTACAGAGAAGTAGACTCATCATGTTGTACACCTGCAAATAATGCCACCCTGGGTATCAACAACGTTCAAATCAAAAGAAATTATAAAAGTTTATTCTACATGGATTAAAAACAATCACTTGTTTTTAAAAACTTCTTTTGGTCATAATAATCTTTAATGTACCACTGAAAAAAGCAAGTAACGGGTCTGCAAGGCTATTCAGCAAGGTAGTAACAGCGAATACTTCTACAGAGTGATGGATTATCATTTCATTACACTTTTATTTCAGATAATTCTCTCCTGTTATTATTATGTTACTAAAGAGTTGCCAAGTGGCACTTTTATAATAATCTCTGTTTTATTTTAAAAACCAGTTCTTTTTTAAAAAATATAATTTACTGTTAAATTGGCTAACATAAAGTGTGTTCTTGGTTTTGGGGGATAGATTCCCATGGTTCATTGCTTACAGACAACACCCGGTGCTCATCCCAACAAGTGCCCTTCTCAGTGTCCATCACTCATTTTCTCCTCTCCCTCACTCCCCCATCCACCCTCAGTTTGTTCTCTTGAACACCTTTTTTTTTCCCCATTAAATTGTTTAAAATTATTTTTCGTGACCATTAACAATTAAAGTTGGCTATCATTGTCCTGTTAGGGTTCCTGTCTGAAAAGTTGGGTAGCCAACCACCTTCAATCAATTTACGTAGAGTGTAGTTTTGTAGTTTTGAATATTATTACCCTAGCAGTTTTGTTCTGAATGCATTCCAATTTATCTATAACTCCTATTAAAAAGTGTTTTGCCAAATATAAACACATTATTCTTTCTTTAAAAAAACTTTTTATTCATTTATTTTGAGAGAAAGAGAGGGAAGGGGAGGAACAGAGAGAGAGAGGGAAAGAGAGAGACTCTCAAGCAGACTTCTTCTGCACCAGCAGTGTGGAGCCCAACACGGGTCTCAAACTCATGAGCCATGAGATCATGACCTGAGCTGAAACCAAGAGTGGGTTTCTTTTTTTTTTTTTTTTTTTAAATTTTTTTTTCCAACGTTTTTTATTTATTTTTGGGACAGAGAGAGACAGAGCATGAACGGGGGAGGGGCAGAGAGAGAGGGAGACACAGAATCGGAAACAGGCTCCAGGCTCCGAGCCATCAGCCCAGAGCCTGACGCGGGGCTCGAACTCACGGACCGCGAGATCGTGACCTGGCTGAAGTCGGAGGCTTAACCGACTGCGCCACCCAGGCGCCCCCAAGAGTGGGTTTCAACCAACTGACTGAGCCACCCAGGTGCCCCTAAACACACTATTCCATGCATGATCTATCTTTTGAGTTATTTGGCAGACATATTGGACTAAAGCAATGCTGAGAAAATTTTAAAAATCCTAATAATTTATACTCCCATCTACTAGTAGTAAAGTTGAGAATAAAATTAAAGGTTACTAAAGGTTTTCCTTTTAGTAAAAGGAATAGCTCTTTTTATTAAATAATTCAGCAAATGTTTTACCTGAGATAAGCAGATGGGAAAAATAATATGTTTTATGTCCAAAAGGGAATGAACATATTTTGATCTTTGGCACAGCAGTATGTGTGTGTGTGTGTGTGTGTGTGTGTGTGTGTGTGTGTGTATACATACGTATATATACATACACATGTATATATATACATATGTATATATATATATATACACATATGTATATATATATGTGTATATATACATACACACACACACACACACACACACACACATATATATATATATATATATATATAGAGAGAGAGAGAGAGAGAGAGAGAGAGAGAGAGAACACCAAGTGCTTTTTTTTCCTGTTTGGTTACTCTGAGTTGTGCAAGGTGGTAGTAATGTATTTGAAAAAAAAAGAAAACAAACATCCTAAAAGATCTTATCATCTGCTTCAGTACTCCAGTACCATTATTTAATTCTAAAGAGGAACTTTGTTAATAATTACTGTTTTCTTATAACTAGGTTTAACAGTGTTCGTAATAATGGGTTAGGAAGGGTTATGCTTTACTGCAATGGTCTCGCTTGATAGTGTAACACTATTTAGCTAAGGGAGAGATTTATGTATTTTTTTTTTCTTAATAGCATTCCATGGAATCACAAACTGATCACTCAGCTTTTAGTAAATTGCCTTTATGTAGTCTAAGATTTATATAATACATGTTATAAAATCCCACATTATGTTCCATTATTAATTTGATCATACCTTCTAATATGAGATTTAATGAACATAGAAAAATAATTTTTACTTTATTTTTATTACCAAAATGCCACCATATTGAAACAAAATGTTCCAATAATTTTCTAGAAATGTATTATCATAACTTAGTGAAAGAAAAGATCTCCCATATAAATCAAAAGGGAAAAGATGAGCTTTATGTAAAAATTTATGTAATAAATTTTTTTCTGAAAACTGTTAATTTCTCACGCTTTCATTAAAAAATAATTTGCCTCCAATATTGTATTGATCTAGATTAGGAAGGCAGCCATATTTTAGGGGGTGGTCTCTGGAGGCAGTCACCCTTGTTCATATCCCCTTTACCACTCACTCACTAGCTGAGAAAACTTGAGCAAGTGATATATCCTCTTTGTGCCTCCATTTCCTCATCTGAAAAATGGAATAATATTAATAATCATGAGATGTGGAGGTTATTATTAAATAAGTTCATTATCATTAAATAAGTTCATTCATTAAAAAAATCCAGTGCTTGCAATATTGTAGGCACCTAGTGATTATTATTCCATTTCACTAATTTTTAAACAATTTGTTAGCAACACTAGACTAAGCAAGATACTATGAAGAATATAGAGAAGAATATGTGGGAGTGATAGCAGTAGGGCAGTGTAAGACATTCTCTTTTTATCTCCTGTATTTTTCTAAATTTTTAAAATTTAATTAATTAATTATTTTTAAAAATTTTTACTTATTTTTGAGGGAGAGGGAGACAGAGAATCCAAAGCAGGCTCCACGCTGTTAGCACAAGCCGATCTCCATCCCACAAATCTTGAGATAATAACCTGAGCCACCCAGGTGCCCCTTTTTATCTTCCTTTTAAAAAAAACAGAGAAGGAGAGCCTGGGTGGCTCAATGGGTTAAGCATCCGACTTCGGCTCAGGTCATGATCTCACGGTCAGTGAGTAGGAGACCCGCGTTGGGCTCTGTGCTGACCGCTCAGAGCCTGGACCCTATTTCAGATTCTGTGTCTCCCTCTCTCTCTGACCCTCCCCCGTTTATGCTCTGTCTCTCTCTGTCTCAAAAATAAATAAACATTAAAAAATTTTTAAAAAATAAAAATAAAAATAAATAAAAACGGAGAAGGCATCCATACCTGAATACAAGCGACTTTGTGGTATTTTAGAACCTAGTAATGACTCCAAGAGTCCACTGAGGAATTTCACCTACCAGTGCTGCTGGTAAAACACAGACAAACCTCCGGAAAGGCTGTGGAACCAGAGAAGCCAGCAAAACTGCCTAGATCCCTCCTGCTGCTGGGCTTTTATGCTGGGACAGGCATTCAGGCCCAAGAGAGAACCTGCAGAAGTCCAGCCTTCCTCCTCTAGGAGACTCCAGCACACGACTGGAGGGTGGAGGGGGAGGGGGGGAATAGGAATTTGGCTCCTCAAGGAAACACTGTGTGGGGGACGATTTATCCAGCAAAGGCTATCTCTTCCGCAGGGGAAAAACAAAGTGGTGCCCGACAGTCCACTACCCCAGATAAACAGGATGTGGCTGGAGAAACCAGAAATCGGTTTCTCCCCACCAACACCTGGAGTAGGGAGTTGGGAGCTCCAGCCCTGGTCGGGTGTGGGGTGTGGGGTTGGGGTGGAGGGCATAGGGAGGACAGTCAGGAAGACAGAGATAAGAATTTCAAATGGTGTTAAAGGGATTGTGTTCAGCAGAACCATGAATGTCTTGGAGTGACACCCTGGAGATCTCCCTAGCAGATCCAAGTGCACCCTCAATGCACTGAGTTCTACACCCCATTCGTTGCTGAGTCCTTGTGCCTGCTCCTGAGTGAGCTTGGGAGAAGGAGCCCAGTAAAGTGAGCCCAAAGAGAAAACAGGCCATAGTTGGTGGACAAAGGACGAACGACCAACTTGAGCTATAGCGCCCCCTTCTGGGAACAAAAGAGAGGTTTCTAAAAGCCCCTGGGTGAATTCTAAGAACCAGGGTAGACATAAAAGATTAGATTGGAAGTTCTCCCACAAGAGAAAACAAGAGTGAGGCAAACACATTTTCACAGAGGACAAACACACAAACCTTTCAGATCAGAGCAACACCATAGAAATAACACTTCATCTGCTAAAGGCAAGGGGCAGATAGTTAAGGAGACGTCTGCTCTGAGCCCCCTGTCTTAGACCTCACTGGGACAAACCCAGACACATAAGAGAATGTTCCGCAGGCCTTTAGAAGTGACCTTCACAAACAGCACCCTCTTGATCTCCTACACTTACCATCGGTAGATTTTATTCAAACTTATTCCAAAGCTGAAACTAAAAGAAATAGGGAATCCTACTTTGAAAGCTGAGCAGCTCCAGGAAAACTAACAACCACCCACAGAAAACTCCAGCAGGCTACCTGTACAAAACATAGGGAGCCCATTCTTGCAAGGGCTTACTTCAGTGAGAAAATATACCTAAGGATAACTTGAATCTCAGATGGCCCAAATGGGGTTCTTTTGACATGTCTGAATTAGTTTTCTTGAACACACAATTAAAGAAACCTGGCTATTAAGGCTAAGCAACCAGAAACCAGGAATCCTTTTGGTTCAGTTAGTAGAGCCCCCAACTTTTGAGAATAATATAGGTAGGCACTCTGGGCTTCATCTGGGTTTTTTTGGTATCTTTGGACAAAACTGACCATGTTTTAACTGGAAAATGGATAATAACTAATGGATCCCTAAATTAGAATGCTATCTTGCAATTAGTTTTGTTTAATAAAAGAAATATTTTGGAAATTAGGTCTTTAATATCTTTGTACAAATATCTTTGTAGTGAAACAAAGACTAGGTCTTGTTTATATCTTGTTTGTGTTTATGTGTCCATATGTGTTATAAATGTGTTATAAACCTCTTGCATAAATTATCTTCCCACTGGAATTAATGAACTGATTTGTTAGCACATAAATATTTCCAACACAGTATTTGTTGAAGGCCTTTTATAAAGTGCACACTTTATTACTCACTCATGTTGCTTCGGTAGCATGCTAACCTTTCATTCTGCTTTCATTTCTTGTCTTCCTTTTTTCCATGTTGATGGAATTTTATAAGTATTTTTCTTTCAGTGTCTCTTAATTTCTTGTTGGCTCAGATCTTCAGGTATGATCAGACTAGGGTGAAATAATAATAGCTTCCTGAATTGGGGTGACTTAATTATCAGATTGAAATGATCTTTCAATTGTCAGATATTCTACTTGTCTTTCAAGTTACGGTTTCTATTCAATAACCTGGGGCATTTCTATCAAGGCATCTAAAAGAAGATACATCTAAGAAATTCCAGGAATATCATGTGTTAACCTGCATAAATGGCTCAGGTGAATTTGAGGATTTACCTGGTCTTTTACAAATGCTCTTGCAAATAATGCCATTTATAATTTTCCTTAGTTATAAGATAAATCATTGCAGTTTATCCTAATATTTATTATTTTCTTACCAAGTTAGAGAAATGCTTTTGATAATCTATAGGTATGAAATTATTGTTTATTAATTCCCTTTGAGGGATTTGCTACCCCAGAACAAGAGGAAGTGAGATTCCATTTTGCTTTGTGCAGCTGTGAAGTATGAGCAGTGCCAATCTGAACGTTTTTGTGGCAAGTTTCCCTACTTCCTCTTTCCCCCAGGCAAAGATGGTCTTCCATCTGTGAACTGAGAATCCCATGTCATTCTACACTGGCTTCAGATAATCTATGTGTGCAATTCCTTGTGGTATGAATTGCCCCCATCTCATTAAAAACAAGCACTCAAAGAAATAATGAAAGTGTCATTGTTGCTGTGTCCTCAGTTACTATCACTAATAAAATGGGGCAGAAATAATGGGATATCCTTTATTTCCTTTTGTGCCAGTATCGGTTGAAAAGAGCCTCTTTTGTTAAGGCACCATGTAAGTCATGGACACTGATGGTGCCCAGAGTCTCTTCACCAGCTGGTGCACACGTCTCCCAGCTGTCCTGAATGTTGGTTTATGTCCGCATGGTTAATGGCTTAGCAGCCCTCTTTTCAACACAGCCCTTGCCCTTGCCCTAGGATGTTATGCACTTTCTAACATTTAGGGGAACTTAGGAGCCAGATACCTCCATAAAAAGGCCAGTTCCCTTGTTTCAAGATGGGATTAATTTTGACATGCAATGTATGCCTAGAGTGTGCTTGTAGTATGGTCAGAATGAAGTTAGTCTCTAGTAGAAACCGATTTCTTGCTTATCTCTCCCCTATCCTGTTTTCCTTACTCTCCTCCTGAGAGCATTCCCCAACAAATCACCTGAATCAGAATTCCTCCCTTTGGCTTCCCTTCTAGGAAACCTGACCCACGATACTTGTTTTCTCCCTCTAGGTTAACATTACCCATTTGATGGATTTTTTAAAAAGCTATAGTCTCATTGAATGTTAGAACTCATTCTAAAATTTAAAAGAGAGAGAGAAAGAGAAATTTGACAATTAAAAAAAATTCCCTTTGAGACCATGATATTCAGATGTAAGCAATTTATGCAGTGAGTATCTGATTTATTAATATCACTATACATAAGAATTTATCAGCTAAGAAAGTTAATACAAGCTGCTTTAGAGTTATCTCAGTTGCCTCTTTGGGCAAAACAGTGTAAGGATTAGGAAACCAAATTAGATCAGATTGCATCAGTGTACAAAAGAAATTTGTAATAAGAAGACTTTTGCTTTTAAAAATAAACACAAATCAGGCACTTTGCATTGTTTATTCTAGCTATGTCTTGTCATAATCAGACATGGAGTAGAGAAAAATATTCCCTGCCCTAATGGTTTCCTTCTCATTTGAGAAGCGTCTAATGGAAAAAAAAAAATAATTAAAGGAGTTGAAACAAAGACACTGGAATCAAATTCCAGTTCCAAATTAAAAGGCACACAAAGTCAGGCATGGTACTAAAAATGTCTAATTTCTACTTTTCTGATTACCAAAAGATGGCTTGCTTCCCAATTTGATTGCGAGGCTAAAATAAGAAAATACATAACAAAGTGTCCAATACAGAGTAGTTTTCCAATGGTTTGTTCCCCTTTTGAGAACTCTGGTCAAGCATTTAGTGACTATTATGCACTGCCTTATTTATTCAGGTAAAAAAGGTAATAAATGCCTACTGTTTGTGTTTTTTAGCTAAGTTTAATAAAAATAGGCATTGCTGTGGTAGGATTTGCAGTGACAACATGGGAAAGGCATCTACTTATATAATGATTATACAAATTAATCTAGGCTGCTGCTTCTTGTCCTCTGCTTCCTCTTCTTCTTTTTCCTCCTCTTTTCTTTGCCTCCTCTGCTTCTATCTTTTTGTCTTCTTCCTTTTCATTCATAGTCCAGAATGTCCTGGATGACATGCATAGGAAAGATTAAGGCAAACAGATTTCATTTATTCTGCAAAATAAACTAACAGCAATATTCATGTTTTCTTAGTGACTTGGGAAAATTTTGTGTTTATGCAGTAAGGAGACAGAAGAAAATAAGTTCAGAAACTAGTTTGTATTCATGACTTTTTTAATTTAAAAATTAATGAAAGAGAACAAACTGAGGGCTGATGGAGGAAGGTGGGTGGGAGATGAGCTAGATGGGTGATGGGAATTGAGGAGGTCACTTGTGATGAGCACTGGGTGTTGTATGTAAGTGATGAATCACTGAATTCTACTCCTGAAACCAATATCGCTCTGTATGTTAACTAAAATTTAAATAAATATAAAAGGTAGAGGACTTGATATTCTAGTGACACATTACCAAGTGAAATCAATACACTTAATCAAATTACCTACTTACTAGGATTATAACTCAATCTATTCATCAGGCATTTTAAAGAAAAATAATTCATATAGAACATTTAATAAGATATGGGTAAGGAAATAAAAGTATATTTTCATGTTCCAGGTTATGAATTTTTTAATGGGCAGTCTTTAGTTTTTAGTAGAAATGAGTGTTATAAGAGTTATTCTACAGGTGTAATATTTATATTCAGAAACAATTGAACAATTTTAGTTTGATAACCATCTGTACATACTTATGTCCAAAATATTTCATGCTAAAAATTTAATTCTGTTCATATATTTTATTTGATTGAACTCAAGAAAACACATTGTCTTTGATGTGTGCTTAACGCAAGCATCAGCAAACACTTTGGTGTAGGTATCCCCATCCAGTTTTGTGTTATACTTGTATTGTTATGACTAAGATTTATGAAGGACATCCGTTTGGTGAATGATGTTTGATGACCTTCTAACATCATGTTTGCCTTCCTTCTTCCCATCAGTACTCATATGTACTGGTGGACTCTTGTAGTTCCAAGAAATATGACTCCACACCTGGTTTCTGACAAGGGAAGGGGCTACACAGAGCTTCAGCTAAACTCATTCAGAACACTACTCAAGCCGCTTTATTCCACAGTGATTGAAAAAAGCATATGACCTAAGCTAGCCCAATTCATATGAACCTCAGGATAAATGTTTACATGCCAGTGTAAAGATATTACTTATTTTTCCCTCATTTGGATGTGTTATCTGGATATGTAGTTGGAATGTCTATGATTATGGCTGCCACTGTTATAATCACACTCTTCAGTTCTTTGTTGAGCTGCCTCTAATCAAAATTTTCCCCCTAGGACTCCATGAAAACTGCCTTTTTAAAGGGCATCAATGACTCAATTGTTGGTCCTCTTCTCTTGTTTGATGTATTGGCAGTTTATCTCTCATCCTTCAACCATTCTATTTTTCATGTGGCTTCTAGTGCGGTGCAATTAATTCATACCTCAGAGGCCACTCTTCATTTTTTTTTCTCTCAGAACTGTTAATGTTTTAGTATCCCAGGGCTATCTTCAGACATCTTCTCTTTCCTATTTACACTCCCTCCATGATCTCATCAAATCTCATGTCTTTAAATATATATTTTCATATGCTGAGGATTCCCACTTTTATACCCCACTCTGGAGCTCTTCCCTGAACTCCTTATTCAAATTCCCAACTACCTGCTCAACATCTCTACTTGGTTACCTAAAGGCATGCACAACTTATCCAAAATTGGACTCCTGATCTTTCCACTGAAATACGATCATCCTGAATCTTCTCGCTCCCGTGAAATAACAATTCCCTACTTCTTGTTGTTCAGTTCCAAACCTCATACCCTTGATTTCTCTCTCTCTCTCTTACTCCCACATCAGATCCATCAGCAAATTTTGATAACCTTCCATTCAGAGTATACCCAGAACCACACACTTCCTCATCATTGCCCAGAACCCATTTTGACCTACCATCTTCATCTCTTGTCCTTAATACTTACTACAGCTTCCTAACTGTCCACATCTCGTGCAACCTCACGGCAGTAGAAAAATTTTGTTAAAACAGTGATCGAACTATGCCGTTCTTCTGTTGAAACCCTTTGGCGGCTCCTCCAGTATCTCTCTTCCAGCCTCTCCCATCTCACTCTGAAAATAAGCAAGGAGGCTTGCCAATAGGCCAGGAGGCCCCACATGATTTGCTTCCCACTATTTACTCCTCTGATCCCATTTTCCAGTAGTTTCCACCTTGCTCCCTCAACTCTGAGCCTATTACTATGAATCCTAATATCTATTTTTCTAATTTATACTCATAATTACCTGTCCCCCCCTTCTAGAACATAAGGGCAAGGAGTTTTGTATGTTTGTTATAAATTTTGAGCACAGGTAACATTGCCTGGCATATAGTAAATACTAAATAAGTATTTATTGAGTGAATGGAATGATGCGGAGTCCAAAGCAAAGTAAATAAAAAAAAATCAGAAAATTTCTTATGATTCTTGGTTTGCTTATTACGTATAGCTTCAGTAGGAAACACCTTTCCTTTGATCAACCAATGCATCTCCCCCTGCCCCCCATTATTTGAAATTTCTAGGTTTTAAATGGAATAGAGCTGACATACTCATTATAATTTGGCAATTGTAACTGATAATCAGATGTTGTTTAAAATGTGATGTGATTCTTAAAAATAATTTAGAAGAATGGATGGGCCATATGTTCATGGACAGCCTACTTTGCTAATGCCAAGCCATTCTTTGTAAGAGCTGTGACTATATGTAATTAGTAATTAGTTGATATTGCCCCATTGCTCCTTGGTCCCCATGGCCTCGTGACTATCATTCCTGGGAAGTTTGAGGTAGCAGAGAGAACACCCAGTCCCATGCCTGCCACATGCTGTTACATTCCACTAGTGAAATTTCTTTTTGTCCCTTGACTAGACAGAGAAGCCCCAGTTTCTCACTCACCAACCTACATGGTTGTCTGTCATCAGTCCTGTGCCCTGCCTGCAGTGGTAAGAAGCTGCATCTCATTACCCCTCTTTGAGTTACAGACATTCTTATTCCTTGAAATTTGGCTTAAGGAAACTGGGAGGTGACATTAAATCTCACTTCTTTATTCATTCCCTGTTGCTGTGTAAAAAGCCATTCACTGAGGAGATAAGTATCTTGCTTTTAGTTCCACGTTTAAAACTACAGATTGATTTTTAATAGGATTGCAACGTAACCTGCAGATAAAGCTAAAACAGGGAGGGGAACAGAATTGAGAGGACTGCAGAGAAATGAATCTGGTGACTTAAGGACATTGAAAACTTTGGCTCCAGCAGTGTGCCCACATTTGGTTTTTATTTTTAGTCATACAATTGAGAAAATGCCCTGTACAGTTTATGTCATTTTGGATTGAGTTTTCTTATTTTTCAATGAAAGAATACTAATACATCTATGCAGTTAATTAGGGATATGCATAAAAGTAAATATTTTGAAATCATACACTCTAATGAATAAGAATTGAAATTTATAGACTATCAGGTACATATATTGGATTTAGCAGGTATGCAGTAAATGCAAGTTATGTTCCATATATTGGTGATATTGGTGCCTTAAAGAGGAAAATCAGACATCACATCCTTCCTATCATAGATGAGCTGGAATAGCCTTGGGATACTACAGCAAGAGGGAACTCTACTTATTCTTACCATGGAATCTTCTAGGGACTTGAAAATAGTTACATTATCCTACTATGGGAAATGAACATGGTTGGGAATAGAGTTTATAGCCAATTTAGAAGGTCATAACCTTTCAACCAAATGCTCTAATTTATAGGAAAGAGCATCTGTTGGAAGATTTTTAAGCAGAAGTTAAAACCATAAGTATGCTCTAGGAAGTATGGTTTGGTAGCAGTGTATATGGTGAATTGGATTTGATAAGTTAGCACACTCAAAATTAATAGCCCAGGGAATGGGGTTTAATGATATTTAAGGATAGTATCATATCCTCAGAACCTCAATTTTTTATCTTGTTGTTTCAAGAGTTTATAAATCTCATTTTCAGGGACTTTTCCTCTAAGTCATCTTTTACTGAAGGCTCGTATTCAGAATTATACATTAGAAAATAATGCTCCTTATGTAGTCTGAGCAGAATGATAATGATACCCAATGTTTGTATAACGTTTTTTTTTACTGTCACGAAATGTTCAGAAATGTTATGTTGTGATATCGCAAGACTGAGGTAATTGGGCAAAAAAATTATTGACACTTAGGAAAACTGCAGCTCAGAGAGTTAAGTAATTGTATGATGTGTGAGTTCAGACAATGGGAGCAGGTGCGGGTCATGATTCTCTAGAGATTCTTAGCTTCTCATTTCTCCACATGGCTTCATAGTAGGCAGAATGGGTTAATACCTTCAGTATTCCACCAGAGAAGATTTAAATTAATTTAGTTTCTCAGCTACCTCCTGCTTACCCTGATTCAGTGACCCAAGAGTATACCAGAATCAAAGTCTTTTTGCTTTCTATTATTTTCTTCTTTCCTTCTTTCCTTTCCCTTCCTTCCTTCTTTTTTCCCCTTCCTTCCTTCCTTTCCCTTCCTTCCTTTCTTTCTTTTTTCTCCCTTCCCTTCCCTTCCTCTTTCTTTCTTTGTTGTAGAGTGAGTTGGCTTCACCTCATTGCTCACTTTCTTCTTGACTTTCAGCTTATTCTTTATCCTTGCAAGATGTAGTTCAACCTGAATTTGGCAAGTCAGCACCTTGACTCATAACTCCAAGTTGCCAATAAAAAAGTTGAATCAAATGACCTACAGTAATGGAGTTCTTTATATTTAGAAAATAATATAAAATCTACCTGCATTATTTTAAGGTGATGAAGGAGATCTATACTTTCCATGATGTCAGGATTTCCCAATGCAACTAATCAGCACATGTGAAATGGTAAATCCTCAATATAAATATAAATATAATTTATCAATATATATATATTTGAACGGAAGACTAGCACTTGCTTGCCAGACATATAACAATGGTGCTGGATACCCAGTAGGTACTACATTATAAGTATAACTTGATATATATCAATGCCTATGGTTGCTTTTTACTTTCAATGTTCTTATTCCATCAAATATACTGTACTATGTTTCTTTACACGAAACATTTAGATACTTTTACTTTTTCCTCCAATTGTACGTGCACCAAACAACCAATATATCAACTTACGATTTTAAATAATAACCGTGGTATTAAAGAGAGTGGAAGAACTTCAGAATCAACTAAACTTTCATGATTCCTTTAAATAATTTTCTTCCTTGTATTTATTATGTCTCAAAGGGAAGTTGGCTCTTATTCCTTCCTCCTCACAGAAATAGAAGCGATGTTCCATGTTTACCAAAGAGGTGGAGATGTCAACTACTCTTTTCTTTATTTTTGATAAAGGTAGTGTTCTTTTGCATAGAACAGGAAATGCATTAAGGATTTCTTTGGCAATACCTCCTTCTTGAAATATCTACGTCAGTGTCAGAAAATACAGTTCACAATTTCCGAGTGAAGTTGATGCTCCTGGTTGCGGGAATGACTAATTAAGGGCCACTGCCTTACAGTGACCTACCCTGTTTAATTATATAGTCTTTCCTTATTAAGTTGCAATTTAATAAATTATAATTACATTCCAATCTTATTTTAAGAGAGTAAATCTAGGTTACCCTCACTGGAGTTTTGGGACTTCCCAAACATTTCAACTGAAATTGTTTTATTTTGGTTTAACTAAGTTCACTTGGTTTAACTAAGAAATAAAATTATATTCATAAATTTCTCAGAGATTGGTCATTTCTGACCCAATGCACAGCCTAATTGCCTGATTGCACAGAAGTTACTGGAAACATTAATTAGTAGCACCCAGTCAAGGTCAGAATCTTGTGCTAAACAAGTAGAGAGAACTAGACTTTGATATTTTCCCTCTAATTAGCATTTTCAACCATTTCCAAATATCCATAATAGTATTTGCAAAGAGTCCCCATGCTTTAATAAGAATTTAATGAAATTCTACTGAACATTTAGATGAACAGTAGGCACACACACATAGTTTTATAAAATGAGATCAATCTTGATTTATATGCATAAACTATCAAAAAGAGAAACATTGAGTTTTGCAAAACATTTTTTAGAGGCAAGTTTGTTTATTACTCTACTTTATATGTGAAACCATGGTTCAAGATGCTAAAATATAAAAGAAAAAATTTTAAATAATAAGAATTTCCAGCAGGTTAGTCTTAAGCTTTCAAGTTTTTTTGTCTGTCCCTTGCACTTGTCATGTCAGTCACCTTATATTGTTCTTCTTCAGCATTTTTCAAGGCTAACTTATAGTGATACTATGATTACTTGGAAAAACTTTTCAATATCCCCCAAGCATTAGATGATTTGTTACTCTCTCCTCACAGATTAAGTTGTTCTTTTCTTTCCTTCAGATAATTGCATACTGAGCTATAGAGTTTAAAGATTCATCCCTTGATAGAAGAAATAAAAATAAAATAGTAATTAGTAATCTGTCTTTGTGGCATTCATTTACACTATACTCTGTATTATGTTCTTTAATCCTTTCTAATTCTTCTGTTTTTGACACTTTTGGTGGACCTTTATATCTTATTTTCACAAGCTTCAGCATATTCTGGGATTTCACATATTACTTCACTCACTCCCTAGGAATCTAATGTAGCATCATGACTTTATTTTTTAAATTCTATTAGTTTTAATTTGAAATATAAATATTTTCTAGTTTTTGAAATACACATATTTTCTTTTTTTAATTTAAATTCAACTTAGTTAAAGTGGTGTTGTCTCGGCTTCAGGAGTAGAACTCGGTGATTCATCTGTTCATACAACACCCAGTGCTCATTCCAACAAGTGTCCTCCTTAATGCCCATCACCCGTTGAGCCCATCCCCCCACCCAGCTCCATCTGTCAAACCTGTTTGTTCTCTGTATTTAAGAGTCTGTTATGGTTTGCCTCCGTTTCTGTTTTTATTTTATTTTTCCTTCCCTCCCCCTATGTTCATCTGTTGAGTTTCTCAAATTCCACATATGAAGTGAAATCATAGGATATCTGTCTTCTCTGACCGACTTATTTTGCTTTGTATAATACCCTCTAGTTCCATCCATGGTGCTGCAAACAGCAAGATTTCATTCTTTTTGATTGCTGAATGGTATTCCATTGTGTGTGTGTGTGTGTGTGTGTGTGTGTGTGTGTGTGTATAACACATTTTCTTTATCCATTCATCAGTTGGCGGACTTTGCGTCATGACTTTAAGTATCATCTATGCTGTGATGATTCCCAAATTTTTATTTCCATTCTAGACTGAATCCCAGATTCATGTACTCGATTGTCACTTGATACCTCCACCTGTAATTTGCCTCAAACTCAACACCTGATTTTCTACCCAAACCTGTGCCTCCTTGTCATATCACAATAATCTTTCCTTTCCTTTCCTTTCCTTTCCTTTCCTTTCCTTTCCTTTCCTTTCCTTTCCTTTCCTTTCCTTTCCTTTCTTCTCCTCTCCTCTCCTCTCCTCCCCTCTCCTTTCCTTCTTTTCTGAAACTGTTTATTTTTTAAATTTTTTTAATATTTATTTATTTTTGAAAGAGAGAGAGAGAGAGTGGACACAAGCACATGTGAACTGGGGAGGGGCAGAGAGAGAGGGGGACAGAAGATCCTAAGCAGGCTCTGTGTTGACAGCAGAGCCTGATGCGGGGCTCAAACTCACAAATGGTGAGATCAGGACCTAAGCCAAAGTCTGGCGCTTAACTGACTAAGCCACTCAGGCACCCCATCTGTGTCTGTTTAAATTAAGGCACAACTTATATACAATATGGTGCACAGAATATTAAGGATATATAACCAATTTAACTTTTTCATGTGTATTTAGCTATGTAAGCAGCACTCCAGGGTACTCCCTCATGCCTTCATCTATCAGTATGCTTCCAGGTCTAGTCTATCTCTTGTCACCTTTTTTATAATTACAGAACAGGTACTTAAATGAATAGAAATGCAAGTCAGTAGGATTGAGTCACTGTGTAATTTTATGAAGTTATAGAAGGTATTCTATGCCTGAATATTATGTAACTACAAGTCTTAAATGTCACATTGTCAAAAAAAAAACCATGTTTATGCATATAGAACAAGCAGTCTTAGAACTTTATATAAAGAAAAATTTTTTTTCAGGTAAATAGATTTTAACACCCAGTGTAAATTAATTTTAGTAGATCAGGAAACAGCATTGTGCAATACTTAAAAGCATTAGGCTTTCATCAGGCTATTATATTCAGGTGGAGTTCACAGTCTGACCTTAGCTGGCTGTTTATATCTGGAAAAGGTACTTAACCATCCTATCCCTGTTTACTTTTCTGTGAAATGTAGACAAAGGACTTTTGTGAGGATAAAATGCAAAAATGCATATAAAAATTCAGCATAGCACTTGGAATGTAGTATATTTTCTAATTAACTTTGGTACGCTAAGGGGAAACAAAAGAAATATAGAACTTTTTAAGCATTACTGCTATCTCTCTCTCTTTTTTTTTAAAATGTTTATTTTTGGGGCGCCTGGGTGGCTCAGTCAGTTAAGCCTCCGACTTCAGCTCAGGTCATGATCTCACGGTCCGTGAGTTTGAGCCCCATGTCGGGCTCTGTGCTAATGGCTCAGAGCCTGGAGCCCGTTTCAGATTCTGTGTCTCCCTCTTTCTCTGCCCCTCCCCTGTCCATGCTCTGTCTCAAAAATAAATAAACATTAAAAAAATTTTTTTTAAATAAAAAAATAAATGTTTATTTTTTTGAGAGAGAGAGAGAGAGAGAGAGAGAGAGAGAGAGAAAACTAGTGGGGGAGGGGCAGAGAGAGAGAGGGAGAGAGAGAATCTCAAGCTGACAGCACACAGCCTAACACAGGGCTCAGTCCCATGAACCGTGAGATTATGATCTGACCTGAAATAAAGAGCCAGGTACTTAACCAACTGAGCCACCTGGGTGTCCCCATCACCAGTATGTTTTACGTGTGTGTGTGTGTGTGTTTTATTTACATCCAAGTTAGTTAGCATATAGTGCAATAATGATTTCAGTGATTCATCCCCTATGTATAACACCCAGTGCTCATCCCAACAAGTATCTTCTTCAATGCCCCTTGCCCATTTGGCCCATCCTCCCGCCCACAACCCTTCCAGCAATCCTTAGTTTGTTCTCTATATTTAAGAGTCTCTTATGTTTTGTCCTATTCTTGTCTTTATATTAATTTTGCTTCCCTTCCCTAATGTTCATCTGTTTTGTATCTTAAATTCCACATAGAAGTGAAGTCATGATATTTGTCTTTCTCTAATTTTGCTTAGCATAATACTCTCTAGTTCTATCCACGTAGTTGCAAATGGCAAGATTTCCTTCTTTTTGATTGCCTAGTGATACTCCATTGTATATATATACCACATCTTCTTTATCCATTCATCAGTTGATGGACATTTGGGTTCCTTCCATACTTTGGTTATTGTCGACAGTGCTTCTATAAACATTGGGGTGCATGTGTCCTTTTGAAACAACATACCTGCATCATTTGGGTAAATACCTAGTAGTGCAATTACTGGGTCATAGGTAGTTCTATTTTTAATTTTTTGAGGAACCTCCATACTGTTTTCCAGACTGGCTGCACCAGTTTTCATTCCCACCAACAGTGCACAAGAGTTTCCCTTTCTTCACATCCTCACCAACATCTGTTGTTGCCTGAGTTGTTAATGTTAGCCATTCTGACAGGTGTGAGGTGGTATCTCATTGTAGTTTTGATTTGTGTTTCCCAGATGATGAGTGACGTTGAGCATCTTTTCATGTGTCGGTTGGCCATCTGGATGTCTTCTTTGGAGAAGTGTCTATTCATGTCTTTTGCCCATTTCTTCACTGGATTATTTGTTTTTTGGGTGTTGAGTTTGGTAAGTTCTTTAATAGATTTTGGATATTAACCCTTTATCTCATATGTCGTTTGCAAATATCTTCTCCCATTCCGTCAGTTGCCTTTTAGTTTTGCTGATTGTTTCCTTTGCTGTGCATAAACTTTTTTTTTTTTTTTTTTAATGAGGTCCCAGTAGTTCATTTTTGCTTTTGTTTCCCTTGCCTCCAGAGATGTGTTGAGTAAGAAGTTGTCGCAGCCAAGATCAGAGGCCTGCTTTCTCCTCGAGGATTTTGATGGCTTCCTGTCTTACATTTAGGTCTTTCATACATTTTGAGTTTGTTTTTGTGTATGGTGTAAGAAAGTGCTCCAGGTTCATTCTTCTGTACATCGCTGTCCAGTTTTCCCAACACCATTTGTTAAAGAGACTGTCTTTATTCCATTGGATATTCTTTTCTGCTTTGTCAAAGGTTACTTGGCCATACATTTGTGGGTCCATTTCAGGGTTTTCTATTCTTGATGATTACAGCTTTATAATACATCTTGAAGTCTGAGATTGTGATGCCTCCAGCTTTGGTTTTCTTTTTCAGGTTTGCTTTGGCTATTTGGGGTCTTTCTAGTTCCATACAAATTTTAGGATTCTTTGTTCTAACTCTGTGAAGAATGCTGGTGTTATCTCTATAGGGATTGTATTAAATATGTGCATTGCTTTGATTAGTATCAACATTTTAACAATATTTCTTCTTCCAATCCATAAACATGGAATCTTTTTCCATTTTTTTGTGTCTTCTTCAATTTCTTTCATAAGCAGTCTATAGTTTTCAGTGTATAGATTTCTCAATTCTCTTGTTAGGTTTATTCCTAGGTATTTTATGGTTTTTGGTGCAGTTGTAAATGGGATCGATTCCTTGATTTTTCTTTCTGTTGTTTCACTGTTGGTGTATAGAAATGCAATCAATTTCTGTGCATTGATTTTATATTCTGCTAAGTTGCTGAATTCCTGGGTCAGTTCTAGCAGTTTTTTTTTTGGTGGAATATTTTGGGTTTTCCATATAGGGTATCATGTTGTATGCGAGGAGTGAAAGTTTGACTTCCTCCTTCCCAATTTGGATGTCTTTTATTCTTTTGTGTTGTCTGATTGCCGAGGCTAAGACTTCCAATATTATGTTGAATAACTTGGAGAGAGTGGACATCCCTGTCATGTTCCTGACCTTAGGGGGAAAGCTCTCAGTTTTTCCCTGTTGAGGATGATATTACCAGTGGGTCTTTCATATATGGCTTTTATGATCTTTTATGATCTTATGATTTTTCTATCCCTACTTTCTTGAGTTTTTTTTTTTTTTTTCACCAAGAAAGGATGCTGTATTTTGTCAAATGCTTTCTCTGCATCTGTTGAGAGGATCATGTGGTTCTGGTCCTTTTATTAATGTGATGTATCACATTGATTGATTTACAGATATTAAGCCAGCCTTGCATCCCAGGTATAAATCCCATTTGATCGTGGTGAATAATTCTTTTAACGTATTGCTGGATCTGGTTGGGTATTATCTTGTTGAGAATTTTTGTATCCATGTTCATCAGGGAAATTGGTCTGTAGTTCTCCTTTTTAGTGGGGTCTTTGTAGAGTTTTGGAATCAAAGTAATGTTGGTCTCATAGAATGAGTTTGGAAGTTTTCCTTCCATTTCTATTTTTTTGGGAACAGCTTCAAAAGAATAGGTATTAACTCCTCTTTAATGTTTGGTAGAATTTCCCTGGAAAGCCATCTGGCCCTAGACTCTTATATTTTTGGGAGGTTTTTGATAACTAGTTCAATTTCTTTACCGGTTATGGGTTTGTTCAAATTTTCTATTTCTTCCTGTTTTGGTTTTGGTAGTTTATATGTTTCTAAAAATCTGTCCATTTTTTCTAGATTGTCCTTTTTTTTTTTTTTTTCCTATAATTGCTCATAATGTTGTCTTATTATTTCTTGTATTTCTGCAGTGTTGGTTGTGATCTCTCCTCTTTCATTCTTGATTTTATTTATTTGGGTCCTTTTCTTTTTCTTTTTGATCGGACTGGCTAGGGGGTTATCAATTTTGTTAATCTTTCAAAGAACCAGTTCCTGATTTCATTGATCTGTTCAAATGTTGCTTTTTTTTATAGCATTGATTTCTGCTTTAATATTTATTATTTCCTGCCTTCTTCTGTTTTTGGGTTTTATTTGCTGTTCTTTTTCCAGCTCTCTTAGGTGTAACATTAGGTTGTATATCTGAGACCTTTCTTCCTTCTTTAGGAAGGCCTGGATTGCTATATACTTCCTTCTTATGACCACCTTTGCTGTATCCCAGAGGTTTTGGGTTGTGGTGTTATCACTTTCATTGGTTTCCATGTACTTTTTAATTTCCTCTTTAACTTCTTGGTTAACCCATTCGTTATTTTAGTAGGATGTTCTTTATTCTCCAAATATTTAATGTCTTTCCAAATTTTTTCTTGTGGTTGATTTCAAGTTTCATAGTGTCATGCTCTGAAAATATGCACGGTATGATCTTGATATTTTTCTCCTTGTTGAGAACTGATTTGTGTTCCCGTATGTGATCTATTCTGGATAATGTTCCAGGTGCACTTGAGGAGAATGTGTATTCTGCTTTAGAATGAAAATTTCTGAATATATCTGTTAAGTCCATCCAGTCCAGTGTCATTTAGAGCCATTGGTTCCTTAAAACAGTTTAAATTTTTTTTTATTATTTTTAAAAATTTTATTTTAATTCTAGTTAGTTAACATAGAGTGTTATATTAGTTTCAGGTATGCAGTAGCATGATTCAACACTACCATGTAACACCTAGTGCTAATCACAAGTGCACTCCTTAATCACCATCACCTATTTCACCCATCCCCCCAGCCCCATCCCCAAACCATCAGTGTAATATTTTTGTTTTGTTTTTTAATTATACTCAGTGAGTTCAGTTTTATGCCTTTGGGAAATTTTTCATTTAAATAACTGTACTAAATCAGATAAAATATTTTATATATTTATATATTTTGCATATTTAATCCATTTTCGTACTTCCAATATTCTCATTATATGCCTACATAGTCCATTAATTTCCACAAAATTCATAAGTAAACTTAAAATTTAACACTCATCTTTCACCCTCATTCTCAATGATCTCAGTTTTAGTATCTGGTAGGATGACAGTATAGGTAGCTAGAGTGTGCATGGAGTATACGCATCCTGCATAGGAAGTTATGAAGCCTAGTACTGCTTCTTAAGCGTCCAAAGACAAAATGATAATTTTTATTATTTATCTATTTATTCATTTATTTATCTATTTATTTATTTTTAAGTTTATTTATTTTGAGAGAGAGAGAGAGAAGGAAAGAGACAGCAGGGGAAGGATGGAGAGAGAGATACAGAGAGAGAATCCCAAGAGAATCCCAAGAGAGAGAATCCCACACAAGGCTTAAACACAGGAACCAAATCATGAGATCATGACTTGAGCTGAAGTCAGTTGGACGCTTAACCAGCTGAGCCACCCAGGCTCCCCAGAATGATATTTAAATAGGTCTCCTCTTCTCTCTCTCTCTTTTTGTTACATGCTCCTGCTTGTATTCTTTATGACACTTGTACAATATATGATTGACTTGTTGGCCTATTCACTGATATAATTTATTTATGGTACAAACAGTTGTTGAGGGCCTATGTGTGAAACACTCTGCTGAGTGCTGGAAATACAGCTGTGACAAAAACAAGAGAGGCAAGGTCCCACTAGAATGTGAACTTCCTGAAGACAAGGCCTGGAGCCTGGGTTGGCCAGGCTGACAGGGAACCTGGTACCAAGGGAGGTGCTCCAACCTCAGGAGAAGCTGCTGCTCGGATAAGCTGGGAGGCTAAATTCATGGGATCGCCCTGGAAGTTTGGTGACATGGGAGCTGCTTAAGTTTGAAGGAGCCTGTCAGGATTCTGGGGCCACAGGAGATGCCTGGAGTTGTGGAAGCCAACATAATCCAGGGTAGATCAGCAGACGAGGTTCATGAGGGCCCCCTGGGATCCTGGACCCAAGTAAGCTGCCTGAAGCATTAGAGATCTACCTGGGGCCTCTGGAGCCAGTAGCACTGGGGTAAGCTGGGGGCTGGATTTGCAAGTCTGCAGGGAGCCTCTGAGGGCTGCAGGAAGTTGTCTGGTGCCAAGGTAGGCCAGCTCTGAGGTCTGTGGTGAAGTCAGGTGCTCACTGCACTCTACTTCCCCAAAGTCCACACTGGGTTGCCTAGGTCTGGGGTGGGTGAAGGATCAGGTGAGTGTGAATCTTTTCTTGTTTCAGTGCTTCACTCAATTGCTGTATCCCTCACTTAGAATCCCTGGCTCTTGTGAAAGTATTTTTGTGAATGATGTTTTTGGGTGGGGGATAAGTGCTAGAAATTCCTATGCTGCCATTTGCTGACATCACCCTGCAACCAATTCTATGACATTTTTTAAAAATTTTAATTAATTTATTTATTTTATTTATTTTGAGAGAGAGAGAGAAAAAAAAAAACAGGGGAGGAGCATACAGAAAGAGAGAGAGAGAGAGAGAGAGAGAGAGAGAGAGAGAGAGAGAGAATCCTAAGCAAGCTTCATGCTCTCAGCCCAGAGCCCAACATGGGGCTTGATCTCACAAACTCATGAGATCATGACCTGAGCTGAGACCAAGAGTCAGATGCTTAACTGACTGAGCCACCCAGGCACCCCAACACTATGACATTTTATTTAAAAAATGTTTTTTAATATTTATTTATGAGAGAGAGAGAAAAAGAGAGAATGAGTGGGGGAGGGGCAGAGAGAGAGGGAGACAGAATCTGAAAGCAAGTTCCAGGCTCTGAGCTGTCACTACAGAGCCTGATCAGGGCTTGAACTCATGAGCTCATGACCTGAACCTAAGTCAGACACTTAGCCAACCGAGCCACCCACGCTCCCCAACACTATGAAACTTTAAATGTTTACCTATATCATTAAATTTTTACCAAATATCCTTATGAGAAACATAGAATTATTATAGTCATTTTATAAAAGAGGAACTTTAAGTCTGATCTGCTTTGTCACTATAGTTTGCATTTTCTAGTTTCATACAAATAGAATCACACAGTATGTATGTCTTCTTTCACTCAGACTACGTTGAGACTCATCCGAGTTGTTGGTTAATCCATTTACATGTTAGTAGGCATTTGGATTGTTTCTAACTTTTTGCTATTACAAGTAAACCTGCTATGAATGCTCAGGGACAGGTCTTGAAGAGATCTATGTTTTCTTTTCTCATGGGCACATAGAAATGGAAAGGCTAGAGCGTATGGTAGGTATATAGCTTTTTAAGAACCTGAATACATATTTTCTAAAGTAATTGCACCATTTTATATCCCCGGGAGGAGTATATGAAGGATCCAGGTCCCCTACAACTTCACCAGCACTTTGTATAGTGAGTGTTTTTCATTTTATTCGGTCTGATACTTGGGTAGTGGTCTCTCATAGTCGTTTTAATTTGCATTTTTTAACAAGTGGTGATGTTGACCATCTTTTCATATTCTTATTTGCCATCTGTACATGTTTTTTGATGAAGTGTTTGTTCACATCTTTGGCCCATTTTTATTGGGTTGCCTGTGTTCATCAGTACTGAGTTTTGAGAGTCATCATATATTCCTGATACAAGTCCTTTCTCAGATGGATGATTTGTAAACAATTTCTCATGGCCTGTGACTGGTACTTTCATTCTCTTATGAGTGTTTTTGATGAAAATAATTTTTTCATTTTGATGAAGCCCAATTTATCAGTTTGTACTTTTATAGATGACTTTGTATATAAGAAATATTTGCCTAACCGGAAGTCACAAATATTTTCTCTTACATCTTCTAAACATTTTCTAATTTCTTTATTTGGGTCTATGATAAATTTTTGTATACAGTGCAAAGTATGGCTCAAACTCATTTTTTTAAACATACAGATGTCAATTTTCCCACCACCTATTGATAAGACTCTTCTTTCTCCATTGAGTTTCCTCTCTACCACTGCCAAAAATCCACTGTCCCCATACAGCCGACCCTTGAACAACATAGTTTTGAACTGTATGAGTCCATTTATGGATTTTTTTTGGATAAATACATTTATAGTACTGCAGAGTAAAGTACTGTACAGAAATTATTTTAATAATATTTTTTCTAGCTTACTCTATTGTAAGAACACAGTGTACAATACATATAACATACCAAAAATGTGTTAATCAGCTATTTATGTTCTCAGCAAGGCTTCTGTTCAACAGTAGGCTATTAGTAGTTAAGTTTTTGGAAAGTCAAGAGTTATACACAGATTTTTGACTGTGTAGAGCATCAGTCCCCCAACCCCTGTGTTTCAAAGGTCAACTGTATATGTAGGTCTATTTCCCAATTGGTGATTATGTGTGTCATCACTTCTATCCATAAGACAGTTTTACTCCTTCATTTCTAATTAGATGTTTTTTTTGTCTTATCTGATTCACTGGCCAGAACTAGTATAATGCTTAGTGATGAGAGTCACATCTTTGCCTATTTTCTGAACTTAGGGGCAAAAATTCAGTCTTTCACCATTAAATACAGTGTTAGCTATACATTTGTTTATAGCTTTTCTTTATCAAGCTGAGAAACTTCCCTTCTTGTTTTGCTGAGAGTTTCATCAGGATTGGATACTAGGTTTCATAAAATGCTTATTCTTTCTTTTAAAGTTTACTTATTTATTTTGAGAGAGAGAGAGAGAGAGCAGGAGGGAGAGAGAGAATCCTAAGAAGCTCCACTCTAGCAGTGTAGAGCCTGATATGGGGCTTGAACCACAAACCGTGAGATCATGACCTGAGCCAAAACCAAGAGTCAGAGCTTTAACCAACTGAGCCACCCAGGCACCTCAGCCTACTTAACCGTTTTTAGATTTCTTGTGTATGTTTTCTCACCTATAAAATGGGTCTAATTCATCATGTTTTTGTCATCAATATTAAATGAGAATGTATGCAAACTTATAAATGATAAATCTCTCTGAAATATTTTTTTTTCTTGGAAGGCTATCTTTATATATGCTCTCAGATAATGTTTTCTTTTAACTTATCAACTAAACCTGTAGGGAGATCAAAATACCAAAGAATAAGTAAGAACAGAGCTGATTTCCACTTTTGTTAAAATTTTATAGGCAAATATTTTGGAAATTTTGCACTGTATAATCATTTATCTGGGCTGAGTCTAGCTGGCGTGAACTATGAATACTCAAAAATATTGTGCAAGGATCATTTTTTTATTCTAAAATGTGATTACTTTTGTTTAAAGAGGAGAGGCCATAAGACAAAGGTACATGTCAATCTTTGAATTTAAACTTTATTCAAGTAAAAATTCATGTAGTAGGAATGGCAATGATGTTATAGTTTTTTTTTTTTTTTTTTTGCATGATGTTTCAAGAAATGTACTTCTCCATTCTGATCCCGTTTCAGTGACCAAAAGTCTATGATTATACAACTTTCAAAATTCTCAACTTGATTCAATTCATTAAGTTTAAAGTACCAAATTGCTATCAAAGTCCGAAGTTGTCATCATAGACTATGCTGCTTTTGTAAATCACTGTATGAAAGAGATTTCTATAAAGATCCAGGAGAAACAAATGCACTACTGTGTGGAACCATATTTGTAACTAACATGCCTAAAATCCCCTGCGATATGTATTAACTAAATGATGCAGCCCTCTTCACTTAGTCTTGCAATGCACACTGGGCATCTCAGTAAATTTTGTTTTCACACAGGCAAGTAGCCTTGCACTTTTCCTGAAGCAATTCATGTCCACAGCCGGCTGTTGTCTTCAAGGAATCACAGTTACTAAGGAGATCTTCATACTCGCAACTATTGGCTGTGGCAAAAACAAATTATTTACCTCATTATCATATTCCTTAGCAGCAGCAAAACAATCCACACATTCAAAGTGCATGAGATGGGTAGGAGACTGGACAAAACAAGTCAACATCACTTACACAATGATGGGCTTTTCCTTTCTTAAGGGACATATCAGGTGCCTTAGTCAAGCTCACTGATCAATCTAACACTTTTTTATTTTGAATTTGGTCATGTTTGTAAATGAATTGACCTACTTTTCTCCCTTAGCCAAAAGAGTAATATGAATATAAATAAATCTCTCTACACCTGCAGCCTAATATAGGGGCTACTAGTCACATGTAGCTATTGAAATTTAAATTATTCTAAACTAAAGTAAAAAATTTAGTCCCTTAATCTTACTAGCCACATTTCAAGTGTTCAAAGGTCACATGTGACTAATGACTACTTGTAAGACATATGCTGATAGAGAATATTTCCTTCATTTCATACTCTTCAATAGCACTGTTTCAGACCCCAAAGCTTTCTTTCTGGAGAAACAGGTATCTATGGGAAGATAAAGATGCAAAACAATGATAATATGCACTCTTTCCTTCTGGTATTTCTTGGATTCTCCCCAAACTCAACAAATTTCAAGCTACTCATCATACTGCTCACAAGGTTGACAATTCTTGGGTATGGTCTCCTTGTACCCCTCCCACAATCTCAGAGAGATGGCTCTCTGACTACTCAGTAATTTAGGCCGAGACTGGATCAGTCGGAACTTCATCTTTCCTACTTCAGACCAGCATTCAACCAGGACAGGTAACAAACCCTGGCTATTCTATTCCTTGTTTTCCATCCCTGTCCAATTTTCTCACTCATTTTGTCAGCAATGCAGTAAAGACATCTTTTTTTTTTTTTTTTTTAACCCATAGTTTTCAACACTTTTCTAGCTGGCTTCCATCCAATTGTTTCTACATACTATTGTTAGGAAGCTCTTTATAAAACAAGGTTCTGGCCCTGTCACTCTTCTGTTTAAAACCTTTCAGTTGAGTGCTTATTGATAACATGATAAATTCCATGCTTCTTAGCAAATAGCATTCAGAAGAGTTGGTAATATGTAACCCTTTTTTCTTCATTAGTTGATTTATAGCTTGAAGACAATCAATATTATGAATTATACCTATATAATTCAGTCAGTAAGAATGCTAACTAAAGGTGAATGTACTTGAAAGGTAAAAATCTCAACAAATGATATTTATTCAACTCTATTATTCATAATAATTTTAATCCAAGCATCCCAACTATAAAGAGCTAACAGCTATTTTTACTTCATTACAACTTTAGAAATCATATATATGATATTTTTTTAAATTCTCTCCTGTTGCAACAATATTTTTGTGGGTCTATGAGTCAGTGCTACATACAGATTTGATTTTGCCATTAAAAATATGCAGTAAACTACTATCAAAACACAGGGAGAGTAATTATTAAGTTAAACACTGTGATTTCAATTATACTACAGAAAAAAGAGGAAATCAGCATGATGAACTCATTAGCACACAAAAATATTTCATTTGCCTGTCTAGATTGAGCTATAATGTGATCTTACACCCATAGATTTACATTTCAAAATAAGACTTTTGGTATAATGATACTAACTTTGAGGAAATGAACTATTTACCAGAAATATGTATAGTTAATATTAATGAGCTTTGCATAGTCACAAAAACACATTGATGGTAGATCTTTCATTATCTTACATGTGGTAATATTTTCACTGCAAGTAATGTGTAGGTTACTAAATAAACTGTGTAAAATATTTACATAAACACAGTCTGTTAAGTAACATATTTGTCTTTTGCATAAGGATACTATTTAAATTGGTTCCTTTAGGAGATTTCTTAACCCATAAAAATAAAATAAAACATCAACTGTTTCTTATAATAGCAAGGTAATCACTTCAAACTTACTGCATAGTCCATCCTCACAGTTACCAGGGCAACTGGCACAAGGTGTTCCTTGCTGGTAAGGGGTATTCTTTTTACTCACATTGTTACCGCTGGAATTTAAAATACATAATGTCAAATAACTTCACTTTACAGTTTAGTTTATACTCCCCAAAAGCAGTATAAATTACCAAATATGCATGACTATTAAATGCTTTTAGGTATGTTAACAAAACTGAAAAATTATAATTCCCAGTGAGTAACATTCAAATTAAGAAAATACTTCACATATTGACCCATGTCCTTGACTATAATTTTTCAGTCTGAGCAACTAAATCACATTAATGGGAGTGTAAAGTTTTCAGAGTATATTTCAATGTGGCAACACTTTTCATCTCCCACTAGACATGGTCAAATTTGTTAAGACAGTACACCCAATGTGAGTGCTAGGGAATAGAGCATATCCCCCAAGAGAGACAAAAGAGCCTCTGGGACATAGGGATTATAGTTTGGAAAAGAATATTTAATATTACAATATCATTTTTATTTGAAACATAATAAAATACCAAATTTCACACACACACACACACACACACACACACACACACACATATACATTTTACTTTTAGAATTTGAGTAGTTAGAGGTGTGTGTGCTTGTCAGACAGGGAAGGAAAAGAAGGTTTGTGAATTTCTAGAGGCGGTATGTGAAAGATTTTTATGTTTACTAAAAAGGGAACGTTAACTAAAAAAAGTTTTGAGAAGCATGAATATCCAGAGTGTAATCACATTATAGTGACTAACTTATAACTCGCTTGTGATCATTACCTATTGGCCATTTAATTCATTTGAAATACAAGGGAGTCCAAATATCAATAGTGTCAAGTGGGACAAAGACACAAGCCCATGCATTTGAATCTCAGGCCCTACACAGGATATATCTGAATGTGTGTGAGCCCCTGGAAAAATGTGAACTAGACACAAATATGTTCCGAAAGTGCTCTCACCCCTGCTTTCCCTCATTATTCACTCCAGCTCTCACTTCAGATACCTGGCGTCAGACCCTCCTCTCTTATAGCCAGACAGTGAATTTGGATGCATTCTCCTAAGAACTTTTCAATTTTTTCTACTAAACCCTCATAGGTGCTTGCAGGAAGATGGCATTGGAAGTCATACTTCTCAAACGGGAGATCTATATACTTGGGTTATCGACAGTCTCAAAATAAAACCTGAAGGAAGCTTGGTTTTAGGGGTCTCCTGTCCCTGGTGGCAAAGAATTTCAAACATTTAAAGAAATTAGGGTTAACAGATATGCTGAGATTAGATCTTCAGTATATCCACAGAATTTATTCTGGGTAAGTTCAAACATAATCTTTGATGAAAGAACACATTTCCTGCTGCAAGTCAGGACCTTAAAGAATGGTTCATTATGGAGATTTTGTGCAAACTTCTGAAAAACAAGGATTAAGGATGTTCTCTCCTGGACTCCAAAATACATTAAAGATCTCTTGAAAACACCTTTGAGAGCCAATGAATGAGTCATCTGTGATGGTAATAACATAGGCAGCGTTTTAGATAAGCAGGGGTGGGAACATTTTAGCAGAAAGACCTGAAATCACAATCAGCCATTCCCAGTTTCCCAGTCCAGTACCATCCCTTGCTTAATCATCAAGCTGCCACCCTTCTAGAGTATGAAGTTAGTGAGAACTAATGACATCAAATTTACAGAAATGCACACTACCCATGCTTTCCCTCATTATAGCTGTGAGCCTAAGGGAAAGGTCACTGAGAGAAAAGATGTCACATTAAGGAAAGAGAGTTTCAGATTTTACACTTGGAATTTAGAATATGGTCTCTTCGCTGATAATTGAATGTATCATGACTTAAAAGTCATTTCTAAAGATTTATCCCTTTTGGATAGGC
Source organism: Neofelis nebulosa (assembly GCF_028018385.1). NCBI lineage: Eukaryota > Metazoa > Chordata > Mammalia > Carnivora > Felidae > Neofelis > Neofelis nebulosa. Next base: position 50,829,187 of record NC_080787.1, read on the forward strand.
CTAGAGAGTATTATGCTAAGTGAAATAAGTTAGACAGAGAAAGACAGATAGCACATGATTCACTTGTATGTGGATTCTAAAAAACGAATCAGGCAAATAAGCAAAAAGCAGAAACAGACCATAGGTACAAGGGGGTGGGGGATGGGTAAAATGGGTAAAGAGGAGTGGGAGGTATGAACTTCCAGTTATGGAATAAATAAGTGATGGGGATAGAAGGTACAGCATAGGGACTATAGTCAATTGTATCGTAATAGCATGTAATAGCATGGTGACTGATGATAGCTACACTTGTGAGCATGGCATAAGGTATAGACTTGTCACTATGTTATATACCTAAAACTAATATGACATTGTGGATCAACTATGCATGAATTTTAAAAAATGAAAAAAAAATTCCTTCATTCCCTTTACTGAAATGTGTTTTATATCCCCGTTTGTTTATTCCGTAAGAATTTCAAAATATTAAACTGCACATAGGATTATTGTGTTAAACTCTAAAGTATATACTTACGCAGGACAATATTGGCAAACATAGTAGTATTTTAAACTTTCTTGATTGGGACAATAGGCAATTCCACATCCAACGTGGAAAGAGGAGTACCAGACAAGCTACAAATCCAAAAAGGAATATGGGAGAGTACATTAAAGAAGATAGAAAATATTGAAAAAATAATAATAACAAATGTAAAACTGAAAACATGGTACTATTATAGTTTGTAGCCAAGTACCTTATGGAAATATTTAGTTCAATTATTGAAACAAGTCACAAATCTTAAAATATTAAATTTTAACATACATTCACTATTTTATCCAATCCTAATTTAGAAAAAGTATGGAGTATGCTTTCTTACCAAGAGTTTTGCAAACTATGGGGAAAAAAGCTCTAGATGAAGTACCAGCTAATGCTAGGACTATTCTGTCTAGTCAGGCTCTTACCCAAATTAAATATTGGACTTGGTCATAATTTAAAATTTATGTAATTATTTTGAGGGAGAGAGAGAGAGAGAGAGAGAGAGAGAGAGAGAGAGAACATACACAAGTGGGGAAGGGGTAGACAGAGGGACGAGAGAGAATCCCAAGCAGTCACCATGCTGTCAGCTCAGAGCCCTACATGGGGCTCGATCTCATGAACCTGAACCGAAATCAAGAGTCAGACACTTAACTGATTGAGCCACCTGGCACCCCAGGGCTTGGTCATAATTTAAAGATGCTTTCTATATTAGAGCATTTGTGGCAAAAGTGTTTTCATTTGTTTCTCTTACCTGGGTGTAATGTCCAACAACTGAACTGGAACTCTTAGGTCCTACACCATAGACAAAATTATTGCGTTCCTCATACCAGTTTTGGATCGCATTTGACCAGGAAGCAGGGTCACTTGACATATAGAGATTCTCACCACATTTTGTACCTAAAGAGAAACATCATTCATGAGGAAGCAATAAACTATGCAATGGCAAAAGCAACCAACTATATGAACACAAGGATGTTGCCTTTCAAACATAGTGCCTATACTTGCTAACTGTTAATACATAATAAAAGGACTTCTGTCCTTATCAGCTATAAAGTTGAATAGAAGACAGATCTATCTAGCATGCTAAGGCTGGCTTCAACATGTACAACTTTGAGTAGGTTGAGAAGACCGTATGCTTTAAAAATCCTCTGGATTGCCAAAAATGCATTCTTTTTCATGCTAAATTCACATGTGTAATATCTTCTATGCTCTCAGCTTTGTATTGTAAATTTGCAAAAAGCAGTGACCAACTTTTATTCTTTTCCTCTTCTTGTTCACCCTCACCATAGATTTTTCATATACTGGACTCTGAGTAAATGATTATGACTATGATTATGATTATGATTATGATTTTGTGTGAACTTGGATAAAAAGATCTAGAAGTGATTTTAAGAGCACCAGTTAAGAGGCAACTGACATCAGGGGGGAATGGAAGTTTTGAAAGTTTTTGGATCCTCCCTTAATCAATGAATCAGAATGTCATAAGGCCAAATCTTCCTCAGAAGATTTGGTAAGAAAAACCTTGCAGGGTGACATCAGCAAGATGGCAGGATAGGAAGCCCGGATTCTCCTTCCCCTAACAAACACACTGATTCAGCAACAATTCCCAAACAAATTGCCCTTGTGAGAATTCCCAAACTAATGGAAAGGCTTATATACTCTGGAAAAATATGAGCCCAGACTCACTGAAGCCTGTAGGGAAATTGGGATACCCTCTTGCTAGAATGCCTACCCTCAGCACAGTGCCTGCCATATGATCAGGAAGAAATCCCATGTCTCCCGGCTTCTCCCAGGGGAAGGAAAGAATTGGTTTATGTGTCCAGCCACCCAACCTTTCCCAAAGAAAACTTCCCAGATGGGTGGCTTCTGTCTTGTTAGTCTTGGAGCTCTGGTAGTCAGGCACAGGCTAGCCACCTGGAGGAGAATGGAGATAGTGTCTGGGGATGGTAGATATCATATCTCCTCTCCCTGGCTCAGCACAGAGCAAACATATGAAAAATTATAGTTCTCAGTTTCCTCCTTGGGAAACAAAGTGTTGATTGGTGTGTCTAATGCCTGAATTTCTCCAAGGTTGCCCAAAGAACTGACATATGTCTTGGTATTCTTGGAGCTCTGACAGGTTTGGCGCAGTCACAGTCTTGCCCCCTGGGGATAATAGAGATGGTGGTTTGGATTGGTAGATGCCATGGCTCCTCTCCCTTTCTCAGAAACAGAGCCTGTTTCTCCCAAAGGTGGGAAAGAGTTGGTCTGGGCATCCAGGGCCACAAATTTTCCAGATGCTGCTCGAAGGACTGACTTCTGACTTGCCTCTCTGAGAATGTTAACAAACCTCACATAACAAGATGTGGGGCTCATGAGAATAAAGATTTGCCATAGCTTCCCTCCTTGTTCAGCATAGAGTGAGGAGATAAAAATCGCAAGCTTCTAGCCTCTTCCTGGATAGGGAAAGAGTTGGCTGGAATGCCCAAAGATCCTTTGTTTTCAGGGGCCTGCCTGAGGAATTGACTATGGATCTTTTCTGACCACAATTTGAATAGACATTCTCCAAAGATATACAAATGACCAACAGGTATATGAAAAGGTGCTCAATGTTGCTAATCATCAGGGAAATGCAAATCAAAATAATGAGATATCACCTTATATCGGTAAGGATGTTTATGATGGGTGGAGAAAGGACAATGAGTGAAGAATGTGGAGAAATCGGAATGGTGTACACTTTTGGTGGAAATAAAAATGGTATAGGTGCTATGGAAAAAAGTACACGGGTTCTTCAAAAAATTAAAACTAGAATTACCAAATGATCCAGTAATACCACTTCTGAGTACTTATCAAAAATAACTGGAATCAGGTTCTTAAAGAGATATTAGCATTCTCATGTTCATTGCAGCACCATTCACAATAGCCACCATGTGGAAACAACCTAAAATCCATGGACAGATGAATGGATGAACAAAAAGACACATATACATACAATGGATGTCACTCATCCTTACAAAGGAAGGAAATTCTACATTTGGGTGAGACAATATGGATGAATCTTGAAAATGTTAACTGAAATAAGCCAGTCATAGACAGACAACTACTACATGATTCCATTTACAAGAAGTACCTAAAGTAGTCAAATTCATAGAATCAAAGAGTAGAATAGTGGTAGCCAGGGATGGGGGAAAGGAGAAATGAGAAGTCACCAATCAATGGGCATAAAGTTTCAGATAAATAAGATGAATAATTTCAGATGAATAAATTCTTCTATGCAACATTTTACCTAGACAACAATATTGTATAGTACATTTAACTATTTGTTAAGTATTCTTACCATTATAAAATTAAAAGAAAGAAGTGTCTTGCTGCCCAGAAATTTTCTCTATCTTTTCTTTTTTTTACATTTTTTTTTTACATTTTTACTTATTTTTGAGAGACAGAGAGAGACAGAGCACAAGTGGGGGAGGGGCAGAGAGAGAATGAGACAGAATCCGAAGCAGGCTCCAGGCTCTGAGGTGTCATCACAGAGCCTGACTCGGGGGTCGAACTCACTAACTGTGAGATCATGACCTGAGCCGAAGTCGGATGCTTAACCAACTGAGCCACCCAGGTGCCCCTTCTCTATCTTTTCAAGATCTCAAATAATATTTACATTTTGGTAGCTTGAAATATAAGGTCCACATACTGCTTAAAGCAAGTATAAGATATTCTTGGCTATCACCTTCAATATGGAAAAAATAAACTAAGACTCTAACCATGTAGATTTGCATCATTAAGACCATTTGTTTTCATCTTCTACTGAAAACCATCATTCTCTTCACAATTTTTAACAGATTAGCATCAACAATATAAGTGATAATTATAATGAAAATACAGGTAAAAATTCATTACTTTCAAACTGAGTTGCCTAAATGTATTATGTTTGATAATGTAAATAATTATTTTATGTAAGATTTATGCATAAAAGTATTTTTCTTTCATAGTTTTTATAACCCTTGATAAGATATTGTATAGTTTTTGAGTATAATATATTATCTATGCAAATAAGCCCACAGTCCATACAACGTAGTTAGCAAAACTTGAAAACTTAATCAATATATGCAAAGTATTCATCATGATTTTAAAAGCTTTAAGTATTTTCAGAGTAAAATTCAGAGAAAAAATAACAATTTAGTATATTTTATAAATATAAAAGAAGAGATATGAAAATGCCAAACACTTACACAATATCACAAAAAGGGCAGTGGATTAGAAATCAATAAGCCTGGCTATACAACTTCAGAATGTGCTCTTAGGTCATTTCTCCCATGTCCCTAATCTTTAAAGTTAGAGAAATGATGACTGTTGACTGTTGACTCATGAGCTGGTTGAGAGGAACAAATGAAGTGTTGCTTCAGAAATTATTTGCATATGGGGGGTGGGAGGGAGGGCAGGGTGGGTGATGGGTATTGAGGAGGGCACCTTTTGGATGAGCACTGGGTGTTGTATGGAAACCAATTTGACAGTAAATTTCATATATTAAAAAATAAATAAATAAATAAAGAAATTATTTGCATAATGTAAAAAATCAAAAGCACAAAATGGTACTTATAAGGATGTCTCTCTATACAGACACTTTGATTTTAAGAAGAGCAGTATAAGCAACATTTATTTACTAGATCTTCTTACAAGGTCCCAGAATGTTCCATTCTATTTGATGTTCCATAATATTTTGCAATATTATTTTATTTGTTCACTTATTTAACAGATATTTGCTCATTTACGTACTGGTTTTTCGGTCTTCTGCATTGCTGTGTTCTAAAGTGCACTTGTTTGCCCATTTTTGGGCATTTGCTGCTGTTTCTCTGTTCCATTCCTAAATGTCACAAGAAAAAAATACACTTAGAGATTCAACTCCAAAGAAGCATATGCTTTATAACATACTTGGTCGGTTGATTTGCACTACTTTAAACTTCCCTAGGTATATTATCTAATTGTCAGTGGTATCAGAAGACCTGTTTGTTAGGTGTGTGTGTGTGTGTGTGTGTGTGTGTGTGTGTGTGTGTGTGTGTATCTGCTCCAGTGCCAATTTCTACATGAAAAGAAGTTTATAAATGAAGTGTCTACTAAGAGAAATATCTCATAAAATAATATCTGGCAATTTATGATTGTATAGGAACCACACATAGGATTTTTAGTAATGGGGCTACTCTAAATACTCAACATGTGAAGTCTTGAATTATATTTCCTTAGTAATGAATAGGCCTAGATTGTTCCCAATTTCAATCATAGCCCATTACATTCAAATGGGAGATATCTAGCTTTTTTGGACTATTCCCTGGAAAGTGGCTGTTATCTACCCTAAATGGCACTGATTTTGAAGGAAAGGGGACTCCTAGGGGGTGCCAGGCTGGCTCAGTTGGTAGAGCATATGACTCTTGATCTTGGAGTCCTGAGTTTGAGCCCCACATGGGCATAGAGATTACTTACAAAAAATAAAATATATGAGGGAAAGGGGACTCCATTATCTTAGACTAAAGTGGATAGTGAACAAAATGGCTTCACATTTGATGTCTGAAGATTTGGCTTCTAGTTTTTGCCCTTCCCAACTTAATAAGCCCTATAATGTTGACAAATCATTTAACCATTACAAAGGAAAATTAATTTCTATTTTGCTCATAGTGCAGTTCAAATTAAATAGCAAAACAGACATAAAACTTTGTAAGTCACAAGGTTCTTAAGAAATGCCAGTACCAGCTCCCTGCTCTTACCACCACTGATTCATACCACTAGGCTTTATCACTGCTTCTTACCATCTTCAGCATGTTGCTGGCAGGTGGAGAAACTGATTTCCTTAATTCATTATGTTTATTTACAATCTCTTTTTGGATTTGAGTTTGAGTGGTTAACAAGGCAGTAAAGGATGGATCCTAAAGAGAAATAAAATTAAGGTTATCTTTTTAACACTTGTTAAAATTGCGTATGGTGGGGGCTAAGTTAATTTGAAGGAACAAAGATCACTTTAAAGAGCATTCTGTTCAGGCTCATAGTAGTTGTTAAGAATTGCCAATGGACCTGAGCCAAAGCTGTGACAAATAGAAAAGAAGTAACTTGAAGCTTCAAGAATGAGAATAAAATTCATGGCATGATAACTTAAAATCTCCTCTGAGGCCACAGACGCCAATTTCTAGTTTCAAGGAACTCTTAATGTGCTTTTTCTCCTTTATGGTCCTTCCCAATCCTTTGTTATATCTCTGGTCATTTCCTGGTCTTCATTTACAAAATTATTTAAAAGAGAGATATATTTTGCTCTTTTGAATCACTAAATGTTTACTAATAAGATTCTTTACATACCTTCTGCCCCATATGGTTTTCTTCACCTTCTCTATGCTTTTTATAGACATATAAGTGATAATATTTTATAACCACAAAGGCACACAATAGGAACATTAAGACACATCCATTCATATTCGATCAGGCTGCAGCAGATAGGATAAGGGTGGAGCTCAAGGTTCATCTTGGAGTTTAAAGGAATCTTAAAATCTGTATTACGGAATGCCAAATGAGTTTTGACGCAGTGTCAGGATTCTCTGGTCTGATGAGTTCTAGTCCTAGCATTCTGTGGTCCTTGGATGTCCTCTTATAAGAGAAGGGTTAAAGAAAGGTGGGGAAATAGCAATGACCAGAGCTTCTCACATTCAGAGATTTTCTGATCAAGAGATAGACACTTTATATGGACACATACCCTCTAATCATTGAAAAGGATGATGGATTTTGTTCTTGGGATTATTTAAGCAAATTAGCTTATTATATCTTATTTTTTTTAATTTACATCCAAGTTAGTTAGCATATAGTGCAACAATAATTTCAGGGGTAGATTCCTTAATTTCCCTTACCCATTTAGCCTATCCCCCCTCCCATAACTCCTCCAGTAACCCTCTGTTTGTTCTCCATATTTAAGTCTCTTATGTTTTGTCTCCCTCCCTGTTTTTATATTATTTTTGCTTCCCTTCCCTTGTGTTCATCTGTTCTGTGTCTTAAAGTCCTCATATGAGTGAAGTCATATGATATTTGTCTTTCTATGACTAATTTTGTTTAGCATAATACCCTCTAGTTCTATCCACGTAGTTGCAAATGGCAAGATTTCATTCTTTTTGATTGCTGAGTAAAACTTCATTGTATATATATACCACTTCTTCAAAGTAGCTTATTCTAATTGTAAGAGTTGAGTTCAAGAGTAGGGCTCTCACATACCAAGTCTATGAGCATGAATAACAAAGCAAAACAAACACTAAGACCTTTAGAGGTTTTACATTTAAAAAAATTTTTTTTTAATGTTTATTCATTTTTTGATAGAGAGAGACAGAGCGTGAGTGGGGAGGGGCAGAGAAAGAGGGAGACACAGAATCCAAAGCAGGCTCCAGGCTCTGAACTGACAGCACAGAGCCCAATGTGGGGCTTGAACTCACGGACCGTGAGATCATGACCTGAGCTGAAGTTGGACGCTCAACCGACTGAGCCACCCAGGTGCCCCAAGAGGTTGTACATTTTTTTAATGTAAAAAATTGGTATATTTTTACCATACAGTAATGATAAAAATTAAACATGGTGATACATGAAGTTGTGTTAATTTAGGGTTATGGTATTGTTAATTTCTTTTTGAGATCACACTGATATGAATTTAAAAAAGTAAATAAGAAAAGAGCTTGTGGGGAGAAGACTATCATTTACTTTTTAAATCATAGACCATGGGTCCATTAGAAAAACAATTCAAGCATAATATGTAATTTTAACTTTTTGGTGGTCACATTTAAAAAAAAGTAAAATAAGAAGCAGATAATATTAATTTATTTTATATATATATTTATATCTTATTCACCATGATAAATGTACTCTTTAAATGTTTGTTTATTTATTTATTTATTTATTTATTTATTTATTTATTTAGAACATGCAAACAGGGGGAGGGGAGAGAGAGAGAGGAAGAGAGAGAATTCGAAGCAAGTTTTGCATTGTCAGCATTGAGCCCAAAGGGGAGCTTTATCTCACAAACTGGGATCATGACCTGAGCTGAAATCAAGCGTCAGATGCTTAGCTGACTAAACCACCCAACTGCCCCAATAAGTGTACTCTTTAATTCCCATCACCTATTTTCCTCATTTCCTCACCCACCTCCCCTCTGGTAACCATCTGTTCTGTATAGTTAAGAGTCTGTTTCTTGGTTTCTCTCTCTCTCTCTCGCTTGCTCACTCTTTTTTCCTTTGTTCATTTGTTTTGTTTCTTAAATTCCACGTGAGTGAAATCATATGGTATTTGTCTTTCTCTGACTGACTTATTTCACTTAGCATTATACTCCCTAGATCTATCCCTGTTACTGCAAATGGTAAAATTTAATACTTTTTTTATGGCTGAATATATATATATATACATATATATATATATATATATATGTATATATATGTATATATATATGCCACACCTTCTTTATCCATTCATTTATCAGTGGACACTTGGGCTGCTTTCATAGTTTGACTATTGTAAATAATGATATATGCAGCGGTGCATATATATTTTCTAATTAGTGTTTTCATATTCTATGGGTAAATATCCAGTAGTGAAATTACTGAGTCACATGGTAATTCTAATTTTTTGGAAACCTCCATACTGTTTTCCACAGTGTCTGCACCAGTCTGCATTCACATCAACAGTACACAAGGGTTCCTTTTTCTCAAAAACCTCTCCAACACTTGTTTCTTGTGTTTTTTTATTTTAGCCATTCTGACTGGTGTCAGGTGGTATCTCATTGCAGCCTTGATTTGCATTTCTCTGATCATGAGTGATGTTGAACATCTTCTCATGTGTCTGTTGACCATTGGTATGTCTTTTTTATAGACATGTCTGTTCATGTCTTCTATCCATTTAAAAAATTTTTTTTAATGTTTACTTATTTTTTGAGACAGAGAGAAACTGTGTATGAATGAGGGAGGGGCAGAGAGAGAAGGAGATGCAGGATCAGAAGCAGGCTCCAGGCTTGAGCTGTCAGCACAGAGCCTGATGCAAGGCTTGAACCCACGAACTGAGAGATCATGCCCTGAGCCAAAGTTGGACACTTAACTGACTGCACAACCCAAGCACTCCTCTTCTGTCCATTTTCAATTGGATTATTATTAAAAAAATTGTTTTAAACATTTATTCATTTTTGAGTGTGAGAGACACAGAGTGTGAGTTGGGGAGGGGCAGTGAGGGAGACACAGAATCTGAAGCAGACTCAGCTGTCAGCACAGAACCGGAGGTGGGACTCAAACTCAAAGACAGTGAGATCAGGACCTGAGCTGAAGTCAGATGCTTAACCAACTGAGTCACCCAGGCGCCCCTGGATTATTTGTTTTTGGCATGTTGAGTTGTATCAGTTCTTTATATATTTTGGATACTAACCCTTTATCAGATATGTCATTTGCAAATGTCTTCTCCCATTCTCTAGGCTGCCTTTTAGTTGTGTTGATTCCTTCACTGTTCAGAAGCTTTTTGTTTTGATGTAGTCCCAATAGTTCATTTTTGCTTTTACTTTCTTTACCTCAGGAGACAGATCTAGAAAAGTGTCCCTACAGCTGATGTCAGAGGCATTACCTCCTGTGCTCTCTTGTAGTATTTTTATGGTTTCAGGTGTCACATTTGGGTCCTTAATCCATTTCGAGTTTATAATTTTGTGTATGGTGAAAGAAAGTGGTCCAGTTTCATACTTTTTCATGTGACTGTCCAGTTTTCCCAACAACAGTTGTTGAAGAGACTGTCTTTTTCCCATTGTGTATTCATTCCTCCTTTGTTGAAAATTAATTGACCATCAGTTGTGGGTTTATTGCTGGGTTTTCTGTTCTGTTGATCAATGTGTCTATTGTTATGTCATTGCCATACTGTTTTAATTACTACAGCTTTGTAATGTAACTTAAAGTCTGAAATTGTGATACCTCCAGTTTTGCTTTTCTTTTTCAAGATTGCTTGGCTATTTGAGGTCTTTTGTGGTTCTATACAAATTTTAGGGGCCTTGTTCTAGCTCTGTGAAAAATGCTGTTGATATTTTGATAGGGCTTGCATGAAATCTGTGGATTGCTTTGGGTAATATAGACATTTTAATAATATTTGTTCTTCCAACCCATGAGCATGGAATGTCTTTCCATTTGTTAGTGTCCTCTTGAATTTCTTTCATCAGCATTTTATAGTTTTCAGAGTATGGGTCTTTCATGTCTTTGGCTAAGTTTATTCCTAAATATTTTATTGTTTTTGGTGCAACTGTAAACGAGATTGTTTTTTCAATTTCACGTTCTGATGCTTCATTATTAATGTATAGGAATGCAACAGATTTCTGTATATTGATTTTGTATCTTGTGACTTTCCTGAATTGACCTATCAGTTCTAGTAGTTTTTTGGTGGAGTCTTTCAGGTTTTCTATATATAGTATTCTGTCATGTGCAAATAGTGAGAGTTTTACTTCTTCCTCACCAATTTGGATGCCTTTCATTTCTTTATGTTGTCTAATTTCTGTGGTGAGGACTTGCACTACTATGTGGAATAAAAAGTGGTGATAGAGGGCATTCTTATCTTATTCCTGACCTAAGGGGAAAAGCTCTCATTTTTTCACCATTGAGTATGATGTTGCTGTGAGTTTTCACATAAGGCCTTTATTATCTTGTGTTCTCTCCAGACTTACTTTCCAAAGGCTTTTTGTCATAAAAGGATGTTGTACTTCGTCAAATTTTTTTTTAGAATTATTGAAATTATTGTATATTTTTTATCCTTTCTCTTAATCACATGATGATTCACATTGATTGTTTTGCAAATATTGAACCACACTTGCATCCTGGAAATAAATGCTACTTTATTGTGGTGTATGGTTTTTTAATGTATTCACATTATTTTAAATAATAAATTTTATTTGTAATAAGTTGACTAGAAGTCTACAAAAATTGTATGTCTACGTCCTAATCCCCAGATTCTGTCCATGTGACCTTATCTAGATAAGAGTCTTTGTAGATATAATTAAGTTTAGGATCTCAATATTAAATCATCCTGGATTATTCAAGATTATTATTATTCAAGTAGGGTCTAAATCGAATGACAAGTACCCTTATAAGAGACACAGAAAGGAGACGGGAAGGTAGAGAATAAGTGATATAGCCACAAGCCTAGTAATCCCAGTGACTGGTGGAAGCCACCTGAAGCTAAAAGAAAAACAGACAACAGATTTCCGTCTCGATCCTCCAGAGGGAGTGTGGCCCTGCCGACATCTAAATTTTAAGCTTCTGGTCTCCAGAACTGTGACAGAATAAATTTCTGTTGTTCTAAGCCACATAGCTTGCATTTATTTCTTACAACAACCCTTAGACCTAATACATTATTTAATTATCTAAAATATAATTCCATCAAGTATTGAATATCTAAGTTAGTTATTGAATATATTTTCTCCCCCTCCTCCTCCTCCTCCTTCTTTTTCAGTACTACATCTTTAAAATCTAGTGTGTATTTTATACTTACAGTATATCTTGTTTTGGACAAGCCACATTGTGTTCATTAGCCACATAAGACTAGTGGCTGCTGTATTGGAGAGCTCAGCCTTAGAATGTCATCTAGATAATTGTGTTAAGGGATCTGAGCTACCAATCAGTACTTTGTGATGTCCACTCTTGCCCCTTCTACTCTCAAAGGACCTAGCCATCCCAAAAGATACCTGGATAGCTTTAGAAAGATTTTACAATTTAACTTTACCTTTGCTTCTGTGGGTAAAGATGGAAGCAGCACAGCAGCCAGAAACAACACTATCGGGAATACAGCCATTGCTGGAAAGTAAATCAAAGAGAGCAAAGTTCTGCATTAAAATATGTAGTACATAGACCTCTGACTATGAGGAAAAAAACAATGTAATGATCTTGGCTATTTAATGGAACTGTAATTCCCAAATTCATGAGAAATGTAACAAGATTTCATCTGGTGCAAGCAAAATCATAGTGGAATCAACTTTGTCACTGATAGGGACAATAAAAAATAAATTGAAACACTTGTCTGACGCTCTTGAAGTATACCTATAAAGGTTAGGAATATATCCCCATGTTTCTGCTCAGCTCTATTGCTCCATTAAAATCCATTAAAAATATGGAAAACCAGATTTCTTCAGAGTTAATTGATACTGTATTGATTAATAATCCCAATCTTTGGGGAAAGTTTATTTTCAATGTGCACCATCTCTTGGTGTTCTATAAAAACCAGAACTGTTTGTTCTTTTATTGACATATGACTTTAATCAAGATTCCAAGATTATTATACAGAAATAAATGTACACTTTATTAGTGGTTATTTCCCCAGCAGAGGGATTAGAAATTATTTTGATTTTATTCCTTATACTTGTCTATATCTCAAATTTACCTGTATAAAAAATAAAATACAAATAATATATTGAAAATCTAGCCTGTCCAAATTTGCTGAACTCATGATTTGGTATAAAAGTTGTTTAATATATTCACTAACTTTTTAAAAGGCATTCAACATTGGGTGGCCCATGTTGTCCTTTCTCAGTATGTCAAAAAATATTCTTGGTCCTTTAGGCAAAGCAACAAACCCACTAAGCTTAAATAAGCACTGATCTTCTGGCAGTTAGTCATATAAATTACTAACTTTGTAAACTAAGGGAATGCTACATTGATTTGTGTTCTTCATGTGAGATTGGTACTCCCAAATTCTTGAAGAGAAAGAAAACTCTGAACAATTTATCTGTGGTACTTCTCAGGACTTATTGATGGGTAAATAGTAGACAACTGATACCTGTTCCCTGCATTCCCTTTATCCTCAATAATGTGCTCACAAAAAGGAGAGAAATGAACATTTATTGACAGTGCAATGCAAAACTTGATGTCTAATTTCACTATCATACCTTGGTGAGTATGACTATATTTTACAGATGAAGAAATTGAAGATTAGGCTAATTTATCTATGCCAATGGTAAGTTCTTAAGTAACTTCAGAAATTAACCTTCAACCAAGTAAGGTCAAAGCCAATGCACATTGACAGGAACATTGTTTTCACCTGAGAAAAGCAATCATTTTGTAGCACACTGGAGGCACTCATCCCTATTTTAACAATACCTGTATTAATACATAACAATACATGTTCATAGCAAAAATTATCAATATGGAAGTATATAATATATGCAATTTGCCATATTTACATTTCTTCTAGTTAAGATGGTTCTAGAATAATTGTTTCGAAGTCAAACACGAGAATTCTATTATCTATTTTAAGCTGAAGTGTAAAGAATTAATTTGGGTTTCAACTTGATAAAATGAGTAAAGAGTAAAATTAACTTGATTCTCTTAATAAAAATTTATCCATAACGTTTTGAAAATCATAGATAAACGTATTAAATATACTATTTTTACCACTGGAAAAACAAAGATGACTGACACATAAATGTTCACATTAAAATAAATGAGTTATCACTTACTGTTGGTTCTCAGAGCAGGATGAAGTATTTGCTTTATCTGTAGAAAGAAGGGAGGTGGAGAGAACCTTAGAGCACAATACATGTTACGTCTATTTATATTTTAGCAAATTCTGGTTGTGCAAGTAAACCTAAATGAATAGATTTCTGAAACAGAATTTTTCACACCCATATATTCAAATTTCATTGCTAGTTGTCTGGCATTGCTCTTGATATTATTTAGTTTCCATACAGCTTTTAACACAAGTTAATACAGCATGCCTTCCCTCCCTAACCAGCCCCGTCCCCTCTTTTAGATGCTGCTTTTTTGACCTAGTATTTTTATAATAACCACTGGTGACTGGTTAATCATTGTGAAGGTAACCAGCGTCCTACCTTACAGTTGAACTTCTGTGGCTCAGCTTTCTTTTAATTCCCAATTAGCAACTTTCTATGGCTTATTAAACATAGTCTTTAGAAACCATCAGTTCTCGGGGCTCCTGGGTGGCTCAGTCGGTTGAGCGTCTGACTTCAGCCCGGGTCACGATCTCATGGTCCGTGAGTTCGAGCCCCGCGTGGGGCTCTGGGCTGATGGCTCAGGGCCTGGAGCCTGCTTCCGATTCTGTCTCCCTCTCTCTCTGCCCCTCCCCCATTCATGCTCTGTCTCTCTCTGTCTCAAAAATAAATAAACGTTAAAAAAAAATTTTTTTTAGAAACCATCAGTTCTCAGAAATCCTGAGCATCAAGGTTCTCTGCTGTAAAATGGGGACTATCACATCAACAGCTTTGGTTTGCAAAGGGTGTGGCACAACATACATAAAGCACCTAACATTGTGTCTGCAATATAATACTCAGTAAATGGAAATTATTAATATTTTTATGATGATCCTCTACAATGTGTGATAGTTTGCTGAGATTGTAAGATCTTTCCATAAATGCATGTTGTTTGACTCAATTTCTAATTTTAGAAGTGTCATAAGATCTGTTTTTACATCTGGGTATCATAGGAAAAAAAATCAACATAATCTCATTGGAGAGTCAAATGTTCAAGGCCCAGGTCTACTAGGAATCTTGTAACTTTAAAAAAAATGTTCTAACATCTGGACTGTTGCATCCTCATCAGCTCATTGATACATATACACATTAGCTGGGTAATTTTATATAGCTCAATCATTCAATGGGATTATATTAGATGATCCACAATTCCATAATTCAACAGACTATGATGCCACATATTCCTCCCTACCACTCTCCTGTTCCCTCCCCGTCACTTACCCAACCTATAATCATCTTTGTTGCATCAATGAAAGCAATGGCAAAATCCACATTCATACAGAGCTGAAAAGTTGGCTGCCATTTCCCCCTTGCTACTTACTAATGGAAAAGTACTGTCCCCTTTCTTGCAGGTGTTTTAAGACTGGGATGACATCGTTCTACGGTGTCTGTAGGAAGAGCATGATGTTCAGTTTCATAATCCAAGAATAGGGGAAAAAAGACAATATTTAAAATAAAGATGGAAAGCATAAATAAGTAGTATTAATCATCTCTGTCACAAACCTAAAGCTTAACTGTGTTTAGTATTACTAATATTAGTAATTTTAATTTATTTGATCTTACCCATCAAGAATCCTTCTGAGATCAGATTATATTTTGATATCTTGGTATTTCCTTCAAACAGTAGCAAAGAAGTGGGCTTCTTAAACAAGTTCGATTAACTATTGACTGACTGACTTCCTTGGAATATCACAGTATATTTTCCAGATTCCCAAATCCTTATACACTCTTTGGAAGATAATTTCTATAAGTAGTCACCCGCAGAGTAACCTTTTACTACATGGATTTGGGGTCACACCTACATGTCTTCATGTCTTTTCCTGGAAGCCAGTAGATGACATGTAGTCCAGAAGAGTCAACAGCCATCATTCTAATTGCCTGCAATATATAGTTCCTAATAACAGTGCATTCAAAACAGAAATAAAAAACTGAAGTTCTTAATTTGATCTCATGAAAGGCCTGATTTACAAATGACTTCAGGCTTCAGCTATGAATCAGAGCATTTCATGTAAATGGAATGATTCATCTTTTAAGACAGGTAAAGAGTTCCAACTGGATAAACATCAAGAGGCATGTTGAAAGTCTTCGGTGGATCAGAGATATGCAACAAAACCGAAACTCTGCGTGCATCTGCACTGATCAGCCGATGTGCCCACCAGAGTCCCAGAAGAGGCGCGGAGGACCAGAAGACTCATCACCCCACAGATCTTTCTCTCTCGTCTTCACCCCACCTCCCGGGCCCTGATCATTGCCTTTCCCAGACTGCTGCAAGTCTTACCCTGGCTCCAGAGCCCAGATCTTCCTGCAAGGTGGACGGAGCCAGAGAGAGGCTGCTGCTCGCTGCTTGGACAGCGAGAGTAAGATACTCATCCAAGCAGGTGGGAGCGAGGAGCTACGTCACGGGCTTTGTGCCCTCAGCGCAGTCGTCAGTTTACTGAATTCCTACAACCGGCCTCCCTTCCAATGGCGCGCGGAAAAAATCTTGCACACCTTCCCTTGAGGAAGGGAAATGTCTGCTCCCACAATTGAACCCTAGGAAAAAGATGGAAATAATACCAGGATTCAAAATGCAAGGGGTGACTGAAAAAGGAGGCGCTCCTTTTCATACAAGAGTTCCTGAATTAACACAAGTCAGCATTTAAAGAGCAGATTGGTAACGGCCATAGATACCTTAAGTTTTCAGTGCGATACCAGTCTGGTACAATAGTGTATTCAGGGTTACATAAAGAGGACCTTTTGCAGGTTTGCTTATAAACAAACCTAGTGTTCAAACTTAGTTTAGTTAAACAAACTTAGTGTTCCTTCTCTTCTTCCCTGCCAAAATGGTTTGTAGTGAAGAAATTCAACAAGAGTAACAGGAACAGGTCTTAGGAAAATGCCCAGAATTCCTGATCCAAGACCGGTGGCTTCAAGTGCAGCAGGCATATCTGGCCTTGGTTGAAGATGTATTTATTGTCTGTCTTCACAGATGGCAGATGAGTAATAGATGCATTTTCTTCAATGCTTAGTTGTTTTCAAGATTTAAAGGAATGAATGAATTCATCACACCAAGAATACATTTGGTCAAAAGATGATAAACCAAGGATCAATGTGCATCACATGTTAGTTCTCTGTACCCCCTGCGAAGAGGCTTGAAATTTCTCATTCCAACCTTTGAGACTATAGCAAACTGCCATGTCTCATAGTGCTGAGTGTCATTTTCCCCTGGCAGTGTTAAAATTCCAAGTGCCCAATGCACAGACGTTATTTTAACTCTCTTGTACTGCTCTTTTAGTTCAAGTACCACTAACTAAAAACTTCAGAATTTAGAAGTCATCCTAGCCTGATTTACTCTTATGGTTACGTTCAATCAAAGTTAACTCCTGACAGTTTGCCCTTCTGAATGTTTACAAAATCCAGCCCCGGATCTATCTTTCTCACTGTTATATTCATGTTTTCATTGTGTCTTGCTTAGATTATTAATTTAACAATTCAATTACTTATATCCACATAGTTGCTACTCATTTATTTATAAATAGAATTGCTTAGCCCATTTGTTTTTTTATTAGTACAACACAATTCACTGTTATCCTATAACAGTCTATAATTTACTGTGAATATCCTATTTTTCATTGTGGGAGACAGCATACCTATAATTATTACCTGTTCCCATTGATGATGTCAAAATGAGAGCAACTTGAGTGTGGTAGTGATAGATATTGTGAGTAAATATGTATTTGAAAAATGGACTGTATCTCTATAGATTATTGCTGTATGTCAAGACTAGCATGATACCAGTTACCTGAGTAATAATTTATAAATATTTGTTGAGAAAATAAATATATTGACTTGGCCTAGATTCTTAGGGAATTCAGAGAAAAAGGCACACTTTCCTCTAAGACATATAGTACTGTAGGAAAAATACATACACATGAACGTTACCAGGTAGTCTGGTTTAGTTCTAAGTAGCTGGAATAGGAAATATCTACAATAATTAGGAATTTTGAGCTGATACAATCTGGATAAAAATTAGATGGTGGAGTGACACTTGAACTTCTTTGAAAAATGTGCATGGCTGGATTAGAAAAAAAAAGTTTAGAACACTTGTTTGGAAGGGCAGAAACAGACAAATCAATGTATCATAAGGTGTATATAAGTCAGAATGATAGGCTGGTGCAAATGTTGGCATAACTTTGTGTAGAAGTCTAACAAGATTTGCTTCTTTATATAACATGGGATGTACTTTCACTGAGTGTTGGGAAATTTCATGATCAAATATTATTTTATAAAAGCTTCAGAATGGAATATTACTCAACCACAAAAAAGGAAAGAAATGTTGCCATTTGCAATGACATGAATGGAGCTAGAGAGTATTATGCTAAGTGAAATAAATCAGAGGAAAAAATACTATATGATTTCACTCATATGTTGAATTTAAGGAAAAAAAAATGAGCACAGGGGAAAAAAAAAGAGAGGCAAACAAAGAAATGGACTCTCAACTACAGGGAATAGACTGATGGTTACCAGAGGGGAGGTGGGTGGGGACTGGGTTAAAGAGGTGATGGGGATGAAGGAGTGCACTTCTTGTGATGAGCACTGTATAATGAATGTATGGGAGTGTTGAATCATTATATTATACACATGAAGCTAATATTACACTGTGTGTTAACGAAATAAATTTAGGAATTTAGGAATTTAGTAAATTTAGTAAATTAGGAATTTAAATAAAAACTTTTTTAAAAAGGTACCTAATAACGTTGTGCAGGGTGATTCACAGAGTGGAGAAATTGGTGACAGAAAAAATAAGAAGATGGTGACATTTTCCCATATTAGTTTTAGAGCAGTAGAAATAGAACAAATGGTTGGGATGTGAAGAGATTAAAAGAGCAGTGTTGATGATGAATTTGGTATGGAGGGCAAATTCAGAACAGAAGAAACCTTGTAGGTTTCGAGGCACTTGAAAATACAACTCCACTATTGAAAGGAATAGTACAAGTGCCTCTAAATATTCAAGTAAAATCAAAAGTTAACAGTGTGCTGAGCTCAAAGGAGCAGTGTTGAAAGTGCCTGAGAGCTGGGGGCAGCATCTTGCATGAACTTTGCAGAGAAATCCACTGTAATTCTTACCTTATTCCTTTACATGTAATATACTCTCCTCCCCCTCCACCCTGTAAACAAGTGACCTTGCTAAACTTGCTTATTAGTTCTTACAGCTATTTTATAGATTCCTTTGGTTTTCTACAAAAATCATTTTAATTTGCAAATAAGGACAGTTTCTACCTTTCCTTTCTCTTCGTTTTTTAAAAATTATTATTCACTTCATTTATTTTTTCATCTTGGTCAGTGAACTCTTTAATCCCCATCACCTATTTCACCCATTCTTCACACCCACCTTTTCTCAGATAACCATCAATTTGTTCTCCATACTTAAGAGTCTATTTCTTGGTTTGTCTCTCTTTTTTTCCCCTTTGCTCATTAAATTCCACATATGAATGAAACCGTATGTTATTTGTCTCTCTCTGACTGACTTATTTTGCTTAGCATTAAGCTCTCTAGCCCTATCCTTGTTGCTGCAAATGGCAAGATTTCATTCTATTTATGGCTGAATAATATTCTGGTGTGTGTGTGTGTGTGTGTGTGTGTGTGTGTGTGTGTGTGTGTGTTTATCACTTCTTTATCCATTCATCTATTAGTGGAAACTTGGGCTGCTTCCATAGTTTGGCTATTGTAAATAATGGTGCAAAAATATAGGGGTGCGTATATATTTTCTAATTAGTGTTTTATGGGTAAACACCTAGTAATGAAATTACTGGGTCATATGATAATTCTAATTTTAATTTTTTGGAAACCTCCATACTGTCTTCCACAATGGCTGCACGGGTTTGCATTCCCACAAACAGTGCACAAGGGTTCCTTTTTTTTTTTTTCCCAAAAAACCTCTTCAACACCTCTTGTTTCTCTTGTTTTCTATTTTAGCCATTCTGACAGTTGTGAAGTGATATCTCACTGTAGTTTTGATTTGCATTTCCTTGATGATGAGTGATGATGAACATCTTTTCACATGTCTGTTGACCATTGGTATGTCTTCTTTGGAGAAATGTCTGTTCATGTCTTCTGTCCATTTTTAATTGGATTATTTGTTTTTGGCATGTTGAGTTATAATCAATTCTTTATACATTTTGGATACTAGCCCTTTATCAGATGTGTCATTTGCAAATGTCTTCTTCCATTCTGTGTGCTGCCTTTTAGTTGTTGTTTCCTTCATTGTTCAGAAGCTTTTTGTTTTGATGTAGTCCCAATAGTTCATTTTTGCTTTTACTTCCTTTGCCTCAGGAGACAGATCTAGAAAAGTGTCCCTATAGCTGATGTCAGAGCTCCTGTGCTCTCTTGTAGTATTTTTACGGTTTCAGGTGTCACATTTGGGTCTTTAATCTGTTCTGACTTTATAATTTTGTGTATAGTGAAAGAAAGTGGTCCAGTTTCATTCTTTTCATGTGGCTGTCCAGTTTTCCCAATAACTGTTGTTGAAGAGACTGTCTTTTTCCCATTGTATATTCATTCCTCCTTTGTTGAAGATTAATTGACCATCAGTTGTGGGTTTATTGCTGGGTTTTCTGTTCTATTCTGATGATCACTGTGTCTATTTTTATGCCAGTACCATACTGTTTTAATTGCTACAGTTTTGTAATGTAACTTAAAGTCTGAAATTGTGATACCTCCAGTTTTGCTTTTCTTTTTCAAGATTGCTTGGCTATTTGAGGTCTTTTGTGGTTCCATACAAATTTTAGGGGCCTTGTTCTAGCTCTGTGAAAAATGCTGTTGGTATTTTGATAGGGCTTGCATGAAATATGTGGGTTGCTTTGGGTAATATAGACATTTTAATAATATTTGTTCTTTGAACCCATGAGCATGGAATGTCTTTCCATTTATTGGTGTCTTCTTGAATTTCTTTCATGAGTGTTTTATGGTTTTCAGAGTACAGATCTTTCATGTTTTTAGTTTAGGTTATTCCTAAATATTTTATGTTTTTGGTGCAACTGTAAATGAGATTATTTTCTTAATTTCATTTTCTGGTGCTTCATTATTAGTGTATAGGAATGCAACAGATTTTTGTATATTGGTTTTGTATCCAGTGAATTTCTTAAATTGACCTATCAGTTCTAGTAGTTTTCTGGTGGAGTCTTTTTTTTAAAAAATATATTGTATTCTGTCATGTGCAAATAGTGAGAGTTTTACTTCTTCCTTACCAATTTGGATGCCTTTCATTTCTTTATGTTGTCTAATTTCTTTGGCTAGGACTTGCATTACTATGTTGAATAAAGTGATTGAGAATGGACATCCTTGTCTTGTTCCTGACCTAAGGGGAAAAGCTCTGAGTTTTTCCCGAAGGCCTTTATTATGTTGAGGTATATTCCCTCTAGACCTACTTAGGAGAGGCTTTTTATAATGAATGGATGTTGTACTTTGTCAAATGCCTTTTCTGCATCCATGGAAATGATACTTGCCCTCACTGCTGCAGGAACTGAGGTCCAACAAAACACAAGGGTTGGGAGATGTGGTGTTGACAGAGTTTGTGGTGGTCTTCTGGGAGGGGAAGGGGGCACACAATGCTAGGAATGAGACAAGCATGACTGGGAAGGGTGGATCCACTGATACAGGGGGTGGGCAAGCTTGGTGCAAGCAAGTTAGGTAAGAGTGTTGGTGCTTATTTCCCACAGGTGGCCATTGTTTATGCTGGGGGGCAGGAGAAGGAAATGGCACTTGCCAGGTCCTTTGTTCCTAAAGGGGTCTTCCCATGATTTATCTCTCTCCAGGCGGCACTCTGAGATGAACAAATCAGTCTCCCTCCCATCTGCCACCAGCGTTTTTTAAACTGCTGGTTCTGTGCTGTATCTGAATGGGCTGTTTGTTGTGCTCTTTCAGGGCAAGGATTCACCTTCCTCTTGCCCTCTGGGCTCTCCTAGAGACAGAGCCCACTGATTTTTAAAACTGTATGCTTTAAGTCTTGATCCTGGCTGTAAGAATTCACAAAATTCAGCCCCCTTTCAAAGGCAAATGTTACAGGGATTTGTCTTCACTGTTTGTGGGCTCCCCAGTATGAAAGTCTGTTTTTTGCCTTTCTTCATGCCACTGGTTCTCTCCCCACTGTGGATGGCCACGGTCCATTTCACTCCCAAACCGTGTCTTCTCCCTTCTTAACTTTTTTTGATGTGGCATCCCCCCCTACTTTTAGTTGTGAGGTTTGTTCTGCAGTCTCTGGATCATTTTCTGGATTATTTACACTGATGTGAATGTTATCTAGTTGTATCTGTGGGACAAGGTGAGCTTAGGGTCCTTCTACTCTGCCATCTTCCCCCAAGGTTACATGTAGGTAGTCCAGGGAGAGCAAGATTGGAAACTTGGTCTCTGGACACCTACCCAGTGCCCTTTTCCACTCTGTATGCTTTTATTTTCTTCTTCTTTATTTTACTGCATTGGCAGTTCACTTGCAATGTGAACAAAGTGGTGCAAACTGATAGCTTTGCTTTATTACTGTTAGGGGAGTCCAGATCAAAAAATACTTTAATATTGTTTTCACCTATAATATAAAGAAAGAATTCAGTCGTTTACTACTACATATAAGGCTAGCTGGAGGATTTTGTAAAATATTTCTTATTAAGATGAGGAAGATACCTTCTATTCCCAGTTTTCTGAAAATTGTTTTCATTAAAGGTGCTGAATTTTGTCAAGTGTATTTTTTGCATCTTTTTATGCATTTTTGCATATCTAAATATATGATACCTTTATTTTAAAATGGTATACGACATTAATTGATTTATAAATGTTGAAATAACACTTTATTCCTTCAATAACTTCACTTTCTTATGGTGTATAATCCTTTTTAAATGTTGTATCTATGTTCATGAGAAATAATAGTATGTAGTTTTCTATTCTTTTGTGATATCTTTGTCTGCCTTTGGCATAAGGTAATGCTAGCCTGAGTTGGGAAATAGTTCTCCTGTTTTCTGTCATGACATAAACAAAAATAATCCTGAAATTGCACAATATGCACTGTATACATGGTATATCTATAATCTAGTGCAGTTTAACTTAATCTCTCTTCTAGTCAATAGTATCTTAACTGGGTTTTTGCTCCCACTCTTATTCTCTTACAGTCTGTACCTCATCATCTCACTCTCTTCTTCAGTATACTCTCATGGCTTGCTATCTCGCTTACAACAATATCCTAATTCTTTATGTGCCCTAGGGCATACCATGGGACTAAGTTTCTGCCCAATTCTCTGACCTGCTTTCAAAATGATCTTTATCTTGCTCATTCCACTTCAGTCATTCTAGTCTTCTTGCCTTTCCTCAAATATGCTAACTTTATTCCTACCTTAACAACTTTATACTCACCATTCTGTTTTTGTTTCAATCAAATTCTTATCCATTGTTCTCTCACTTCTGTTATGATTCTAACCCATCCTCAGAAAGGATGTACCTGACTCTCCTATTAACATTTTCCTAGTCTGTCCTCTTTATTCTCTATTGTGTTGCCCATTTTAGTTCATAGCACTTACCACCTCCAATATCTTAAGTATTTATTTGCAAATAATTTCCTTCCTCTTTCCTGTATGAAAGTCTGAACTCCATGAAGTTTGGAACTTGGTCTCTCTTGTTAATCACCCTATTTCAAAGTACCTAAGTAAATACCAGAGACATTTTTCAATAAATATTTATTGAATACAGGAATTAATTATTATACATTGCAATGATTATTGTAAAAGAAATACAAGGAGCTATGAGAGAAAATGGGGGGAGTTCTTCAGATTAAATACTCAAAGGAATCTCTTGGGTAAGGTGGCATTTAATGTGAAGGAGTTATTCTAGCAAATACTAGAAGGATGACTCTTTCAGACAGAGCTATAGCAAATAAAAATGCCCTTAGGTATGGAAAATCCTGCGGAGCTTGAAAGAATTTGATAAGATCATTGTACTTAGAGCATAAGAAATAAAGGAGAGAGGAATGAAGTGAGGTTAAAAGGGAAAGTATAAAAAAAATTCAACTTCTTGCAGAGCAGTTTAAGAGTGTTATCCTAAGTACTTAAGAAGTCAATGGAAAGATTTTGAAAGTAGACTAAGAAGACTTTCACTTTAGATATTAAGGAATGTACTGCAAATATATCATTCAAGGGGCACCTGAGTGGCTCAGTCAGTTGAGTATCAGACTTTGGCTCAGGTCATGATCTCATGGTTCTTGAGTTTGATCCCTGAGTTGGGCTTTGTGCTAACAGCTCAGAGCCTGCAGCCTGCTTTGGATTCTGTGTCTTCCTCTCTCCCTACCTCTTTCCTGCTCATTCTCTATTTCTCTCTCAAAAATAAGTGTTAAAAAAATTTAAATAACATTCAGGAACTGCATTGATGATCTTGAACCTCTCCCTATTTTCTGTTTACCCCATGACTATTCCTGTCCTTAAAATAGTGAATCTTGACACTGGATAAGGTTATGAGTCTAATTTGACAGTCCAATCATTGGTATTATCTGGAACGTCCATGAAAAAAATAAAATCAAACATTTAGCAATGGAGTAGAGACACTGGGGGAGGGGTGTCTGAGAAAGAATAACCGGATAATCAAGAGGAGAATTTTCCAAGCATTATGGAGCCAAGAAAAGTGGTTTTTTTAATGCACTTTTTATTTTGGAGTATTTTTAGATTTATAGACATTTTGCTAAGATAGTGCAGAGAATTCCTATATACTCTTCACCCAGTTTCAGTTTCCCCTCATGTTATCATCTTGTATAACCCTAGTACATTTGTCAAGAATAAGAAAGAGACATTACTATCAAAAACAATTCAGACCCTATTCAGATTTCACCACTTTTTCCATTAATGACCTTTTTGTGTTCCAGAATCTGATCTGAGAGACCACGTTCCATTTAGTTCTCATGTTTTCTTAGTCTCCTCTTGTCTGTAATGGTTTCTCAGAATTTCCTTATCGCTCATAATTTTTACATGAGCAACAGATAATCATAGATTATGTAATTTTTTAATCCTTTGATGAAAGAAATTTCTGTAAAATAAAAAGTAGATCCAAGAGAAAAAGACTCCTTATTACTTGGAATCAAGTTTGTAGCCAACATGCTGACAATATCTTTGCTAATGTCACATCTAAGTAGATAGCGTGGCCCTTCTCTACTTAGCCCCCCTCAGTCTGTATTGGGTATTTAATAAATTTTATCTTTACAATAGCAGGAAGCCTTGCAATTGTCCTTGGGAAGACTATGGGCACAGGTTAGTATTTTCTTCAAATCATTACAGTTTTGATATTTATCTTCATACTTGCAAACATTGGCTGAAATAAAAACAAAGAAATTAGTCAGTTCATTAGAATTTTCCTCTATAGCAGCAACGCAAACAATACATTCAATGCAAGTGGGGAGAACACAATTGAAAAAACAAGTTGGCATCATTACACTATGATGTCAAGGGACACATTAATCCACCACTTCTTTTAAAATTTGAGCTTTTTGAAATGTTTCTA
Source organism: Neofelis nebulosa (assembly GCF_028018385.1). Lineage (NCBI taxonomy): Eukaryota > Metazoa > Chordata > Mammalia > Carnivora > Felidae > Neofelis > Neofelis nebulosa. The sequence continues at coordinate 50,854,680 of NC_080787.1, forward strand.
AGATGAATTGACCTACTTTTCTTCCTCAGAAAACAAAGTAAAATAAATGTAAATGAGTCTCTAAAATTGCACTGTCCAAAATTGTAGCCTTTAGCCATGAGGTTGTTTAAATTTAAACTTAAATTAATTAAAATTAAATAAAATTAAGAAAATACATTTTCAGGTTATCAGTGACACATGTTACATTCCCAGTGCTCCATGACCAATCTGACTAGTGGCTACTTTACAGGACAGTGCAAAGATTGAACATTTCCATCATTGCAAAAAGTTATATTAGGCACTGTTGCTCCATCTAGATGCTAGAGCCACTAGTTTTTCTTTCAAGAATAATAAACCATTATGAGAAGATGTGGATATAAAAATGGGAGGGAATTTTACTACAATTATGTGACATTTCCACTTTGAAGTCCCTCAGTGGCCACAAACTCAATTAATTCTCAAACTAAATTCATCACTTTACCTGCAAACTTGGCATTCCTTTGGAGTCCCTCCCCAACTCCCAACTCAACTCCCCCAGTATCAGAGAAATGAAACGTAACTACTAAATAATTCAAACCAGATACTGGAAATCAATATGAACTCATGGCTCTCTACTTTTTATCAGCACTCAACAAATGCAAGTAACAAACAGTAGCCATCCTACTTCTTTCCTGTCATTCATTACTGTCCATTTCTCTTCATTCATTTTGTCCTAATGCAGTAAAAACATCCATTTGGCTTTTGAACCCATGTTTTCAACAGTCTCCAAGCTGGCTTGAATCCACTTGTTTCTCCATACTACTGCCAGATCTTGATAAAACACAATTCTGACTTCATCACTCTTCTGTTTAAAAATCTTTCAGTTGGTTGTTCATTACTAACAGGATAAATTCCAAACCCATTAACAAATAGTATTCATCAGCTGTGTAAGTATTTTATTTAATTGATGTATAGCTTTGATATCATCAATATGCTGAATTGGAGCTATACAATTGAGAATGTATACAGTTTAGTATACTGAGAATGCTACAGTTTCGTCTGGTGAATGCATCTGAAAGGTAAAAATCTCAGGTAATGGGTCAATTATACTATTCATAGTAATTTAATGACATATCCCAACCAAACAAAAATACCAACTCTTAGTATTTATATTCATAACAACACTGAAAATGAGATATATGACACTAAATGTAGTCCTTTTTGCCAAAATATTTTTTGGACTTCTGTGAGTTAATATTGCTATACAAGGATTTGATCGACATTTTAAAAATATATAAAAATTACTAACACAAGTGCAAATGGTTATTAAATTAAACTTGATTATTCTAACTATACTATGGGAAAAATGAATTTAGTATAATGAACTCATTGGTGTATAAGAAATGTTTGGTGTCTGGACTGAACCATATCTGTGATCTCATACCTTTATGTTTGTACATATTTTCTCTTTTTAAAATGCAATAATGAAATTTTGCTACAATTACATTAATTTTGACAGGAAAAATATTCAATTACAATGAATATTTTCACAGAAACATTTTTATATATGCCAATAGGTAATGAGTCCAACATAAGCACAAATATACATTGATGGTAGATATTTCTTTAGGTTATATATGGTTACAGGGTTTTAGTTACAAATAAATATAGATACTGGGTTGTGTACATTTTTTGATTAAACACCCTCTGTTGAATATTTTTTGTCTTTTGCATGAGGGAATTGCTTAAGTTGGTTTACAATCAGAAGATTTTCTAATTCTTTTTTTCATGTTTATTTATTTATTTTGAGGGAGAGACAGAGAGAGACAGAGAAAGAGAGAGAGAGAGAAACCTGAGCAGGATCCACGCTGTCAGCCTGGCATGGGGCTTGACCTGAGATCATCACCTGAGCCAAAATCAAGAGTCAGATGCTTAACTGACAGAGCCATTCAGGTGCCTGAAATTTCCTAATTATTAAAAAAAAAAAGTCAGTCCATTTTATTAGATGTACTAGCAAGTTAATGACTTCAAACTTACTGCATAGTCCATTGTCACAGTCATAAGGGCAGCTGGCACAAGGCTTTCCTTCTAGGTAGGGTGTATTTATCTTGTTAAGATGATTACCACTGAAATTTGAAAGACAAAGTGTCAAACATTTTTCATTTTTCAGTTTAGTTTATGCTACTAGGGTGGCACCTATCAGCACAAATACCTGAGTATTTATTCAGTGTTTTTAATCATGTCAAATAACTGAAAAACTAAAATTCCCAAAATGTACTCAGATACCAATGTAAAGTAAGAAAATAACTCACACATTCACTTACTTCCTTGACCATAATCTCCCAGCCTGAGACACTGAAATGGGATAAATGGGGTCTAAAATTTTTGGAGTATATTTCAACATGGCAACATTCTTTCTCACCCAGAAGATGTGGTCAATTGCTAAAGCAATGTATCCCAAGGTGCTGGCTGGTGATAAAACATATTTCTTAGAGAGACAGCAAGTTCCTGGGAAAGAAAGGGTTGCCATAGGGAAAATGTTTAAAGTTACATGTAATTTTACATTTAAAAAAGAAAATATGATAATTTTTAAATATGAACTAGAGAAGGTAAAGCCCAGGATACTTTTGGCCTCTAGATGGGGGTGATGATTTTCAAGTGATTTTTGGTGTGTTGTATTTGGGAGTAGGGGTGACAGGAAGATTTTTGAATGTCTAGAGGTTTTGTGTGTAAGATTTTAATACTTAAAAAAGAGGGAATGTTAGAAAAATGGTTTTATTAACACTAATCGCTAAGGTATATTGGTCTTACAGTAACTAGTCTACCCCTCGTTGGTGAATATTATTCGATTGGCCGTTATTATCTGAAAATACAAGACAGTCAAAATCTCGATCGCTCCAAGTAGGCGGACAACACAAGGCCATGCATCTAAATCTCAGCCCCTGCTCAGAATATACCCGAACGTGTGTGAGCCCCTGGGAAAATATGAAATAGACACAAATATGTTCTGGAAGTTCTCTCACCCCTGCTTTCCCTCATTATTCACTCCAACTCTCATTTCAGATACCTGGCGTCAGATCCTCCTTACTTATGGCCAGACAGTGACTTTAGATGCATTCTACTAGGAAATTTTCAATTCTTTCTACTAAACCCTCATAGGTGCTTGCAGGAAAATGACATTGGGAGTCATACTTCTCAAGCGGGAGATCCATATACTTGGGTTATCGACAGTCTCAAAATAAAGCCTGAAGATAGCTTGGTTTTAGGGGTCCCCCTGTCCCCGATGGCAAGAAATTTCAAACATTTAAAGAAATTAAGGTTAACAGATATGTTGAGATTAGATCTTCAGTATATCCACAGAATTTATTCTGGGTAAGTTCAAACATAATCTTTGATGAAAGAACACATTTCCTGCTGCAAGTCAAGACCTTAAAGGATGGTTCATTATGGAGATTTTGTGCAAACTTCTGAAAAACAAGGATTAAGGATGTTGTTCTCTCCTGGACTCTGAAATACATTAAAGACCTCTTGAAAACTTTGAGAGCCAATGAATGAGTCACCTGTGATGGTAATAACATAGGCAGCGTTTTAGATAAGCAGGGGTGGGAACATTTTAGCAGCAAGAGCTGAAATCACAATCAGCCATTCCCAGTTTCCCAGTCCACTACCATCCCTTGCTTAACCATCAAGCTGCCACCTTCCTAGAGTATGAAGTTAATGAGAACTAATGACATCAAATCTACAGAAATGCACACTACCCATGCTCACTGAATAGCTGTGAGCCCAAGGGAAAGGCGACTGAGAGAAAAGATGTCACTCTGTAATTGGGGGAAATAGAGTTTCAGATTTTACACTTGGAACTGAAAACCTGGTGTCTTCTCTGATAAATTGAATGTATCTCAACTTAAAAGGCATTTCCAAAGACACAATTCCTTCTTTTTATTGAAATATTCTTTGTATTGTAGTTTGTTCAATATACGAAAATTTCAAAATATTAAATTGCAGATGGGATTATTGGCATTCAGCTCTAAAGCATATACTTACGCAGGACAATATTGGCAAACATAGTAGTATTTCAGAATATCTTGATTGGGGCAATAGGCAACTCCACATCCAACGTGGTAAGAGGAGTACCAGACAACCTACAAATCCGGAAGGGAACATAGGAGAGTACATGAAAGAGGGAAAATATTGAAAAACAAATAGTAGCAATTGTAAAAGTGAAAAAAAAAATGTTACCATTATGGTATTGCCTTGTGGAAATATTTAGTTCAATTATTGAAGCAAATCACACATTTTAAAATGCTGAATTTTCATATACATTCCTCACTTTATGCATCTACAATGTTGGGAAAATACAGTGTGCTTCCCTATGAAGAGTTCTGCCAGCCAAGGAATAAATGACAGCTTTAGATGAAGTACTGGCCAACACCAAGGCTACTAGGTCTACTCACATTCTCACGCAAATTGAACACGGGTTGGTCATAATTTGGAGGAGCTTTCTACATTAGAACATTTGTGGCAGAAGTATTTTAATTTGTTTTCCTTACCTGGGTATAATGTCCAACAACTGCACCAGCAGTCTTTGCTCCCTTACCATAGATAAAATTGTCCTTCTCATCATACCAGTTTTGGATTGGGGCTGACCATGACTTAGGGTGAGATGACATATAGAGATTCTCACCACAGTTTGTACCTAAGGAGAACCAGATCACAATGAAGCAATAAAGCATGCCATGGCAAAAGAAATCAACTAAATGAACACAAAGATGTTGCCTTTCAAACAGTGCCTATGCTTGCCAACTCTTAACACGTAATAAAACAGCTTCTGTCCTTACCAACTATTAAGCTGAATAGAAGACAAATCTGTCTACCATATTGAGGCTGGCCCGAACATGCAAAATTTTGAATAGGTTGAGAAGATCTTATGCTTTAAAAACCCTTCCCCTTTTGGGGTGTCAGAGATGCATTCTTTTCCATGCAAAATTCTTCACATGTGTAATGTTTCCTGTAGTCTCAGCTTTGTATTGTAAGCATGCAAAGGGTAGTGACCAACTTTTATTCTATTTTTAGTTCTTCATGCCCACTCTCGCCAGATATTTTTCATATATTGGACCCTGAGTAAATGTTTATGGTATGATTTTTGTGTGAACTTGGAAAAAATGTTCTACAGGCAGTCTTTAAGAGTCCCAATTAAAGGCAACTGACATCAGGGGAGATGGCAGTTTTCAAAGTTTTTGGATCCTCCCTTAATATATCAGAATGTCATCAGACCAAATCTTCCTCAGAGAAGTAGGTAAGAAGAGCCTTGCAGAGGGTCACATCAGCAAGATGGTGCAGTAGGAAGCCCTGGATTCTCCTTCCCCCGACAAACACACTGATTCAGCAACAATTCCCAAACAAATTGCCCTTGTGAGAAATCCAAAACTAATTGCAAGGCTTCTATACCCTGGGAGAATATGAACCCAGACAAACTGAAGCCTGTAGGGAAATTAGGACACCTTCTTGCTAGAATGCCTACCCTCAGCACAGTTTCTGCCATATGATCAGGAAGAGATCCCATATCTCCCAGCTTCCCCCAGGGGAAGGAAAGAGTTGGTTCATTTGTCCAGCCCCCCAACCTTTCCTTAAGGAAAACTCCCAGATGGTTGGCTTCTGTTTTGCTAGTCTTGTAGCTCTGATTGTCAGATACAGGCTAGCCATCTGGAGGAAAATGGAGATGGTGGTTGGGACTGGTAGATACCACATCTCCTCCCCATGGCTTAGCACAGAGCAAGCAAATGAAAAATCTTAGCTCTCAGCTTCTTTTTCCTGAGGAAGCAAAGAGTTGATTGGTGTGTCCAATGCTATTTCCCCAGGGCTTCCCAAAAAGCTGACATCTCTCTTGCCAGTCTTGGAGCTCTGATGGCTTTGGCACAGTGTTGCCCCCCTGGAGGGAGAACACAGATGGTGTTTTGTATTGGTAGATGCCATGGCTCCTCTTCAGCTCAGAAAAGAGCAAGCGAACAAACACCACAGCTACCTGGTTCTCCCTGGGGGTAGGGGTGGGGGAAGAGTTGGTCTGGGTATCCAATGCCACAAACTTTCCAGAGGCTGCCCCAAAGCCTGGCTTCTGACTTGTGTCTCTGAGAATGCGAACTAGACCTAGCATAATCTAGTTCCCTGGGGCAAATGAGAATAGATAGAGGTTTGGGCTGGCAGTAGCCATAGACTCTCTTGGTTCAGCACAGAGTGAGCAGATAAAAAACCCTAGCTCCTAGCCTTTCCATGAGAAAGCAAGAATTGGATGGGATGACTAAATCTCCATCTTTTATGGGGGCTGCCTGAGGAACTGACTAAAGATCTTTTCTGAACACAGTCAATTTGAGCAGACATTTCTCCAAGGAATATGTACAACCAGCCAACAGGTATATAAATGACTTTGGGTAACATAGATATTTTAACAATATTAATTCTTCTCAATGGGCAAAAAAACCCACTCTCTTCAAGAAGTGATGATGAGAAAATTGGACAGCCACATGGAGAAGAGTAACTTTGGACACCTAAATTACACCACACACAAAAATTACCTCAAAATAGATTAAAGACTTAAACATATGACCTGAAATAGTAAAACTCCTAGAAGAAAATATAGGGAAAAAGCTCTTTGACATTGATCTTAGCAATGAATTCCTGAATGTGACACTAAAAATATAACCAACAAAAGCTAAAATAAATAAGTAGAACTGCACAAAACGAAAAAGCTCTGCAAAATAAAAGAAACAATCAACAAAGTGAAAAAGCAACCTGTGGAAACAGTGAAAACATTTGCATAGCATATAACTGATAAGGAGTTAACTTTCAAATATATAAAGAACTCATATAACCCAATAGCAAAAATTAACCCAATTTAAAAATGGACAGAAGATTTGTTTTTGTTTTGTTTTGTTTTCTGTATATTTTTTATCATTTTTCATTTAGCATTTTATTTTATTTTAATTAATTAATTAATTAATTAATTTTTCCAATATAGTTAACATATAGTGTTATATTAGTTTCAGGTGTACAATATACTGATTCAACAAGTCCATACATAACCCTGTGCTCATCAAGACAAGTGCCCTCCTTATTCCTTATCCCTTGTTTCACCCATTCCACATCTCCACCCCACGGTAACCATTAGTTTTTTCTCTTTAGAGAAAACTTTCTTTCTTTAAGAATCGTTTTCTTAGTTCGTCTCTCTCTCTTTTTTCCTTTTCTCTTTTTACTTGTTTGTTTTGTTTCTTAAATTCCACATATGAGTGAAATCATATAGTATTTGTCTCTTTGGGACTGATTTTGCTTAGCATTATACTCTTTAGCCCCATCCATGTTGTTGCAAATGGCAAAACTTTTTTATGGCCGAATTATATATATATATATATTTTTTTTTCTTTTCTTTGCACATTCATCTATCAATGGACACTTGGGCTGCTTCCATAATTTGACTATTGTAAATAATGCTGCTATAAACATAGGAATGTATGTATCCCTTTGAATTAGCGTTTTTGTAATTTTTAGGTAAACAGCCAGTAGTGCAATTACTGGATTGCAAAGTAGTTTTATTTTTAACTTTCAAGGAACTTTCATACTGTTTTCCACAGTGGCTGCACTACTTTGCATTCCCAACAGTGCACAGGGTTTACTTTTTCCCACATCCTCTCCAACACTTGTTGTTTCTTGTGTTTTTTATTTTAGCTATTCTGATGGGTGTGAGGTGATGTCTTGCATTTCTCTGATGATGAGTGATGTTGAGCATCTTTTCATGTGTCTGTTGGCCATCTGTATGTCTTCTTTGGAAAAGTGTCTCTTCATGTTTTCTGCCCATTTTTTGAGCAGAAGACATGAACAGACTTTTCTCCAAAGAAGGCATACAGATGACTAACATGTATGTGAAAAGGTGTTCAACATTACTAATCATCACAAAAATGTAAATCAAAATCATGAGATATCACCTTACATCTGTCAGAATGTCTATTATCAAAAAAACAAAAGACAGCAAGTAATGGTAGGGATGTAGAGAAAGTGGAATCATAAACACTGCTGGTGAGAATGAAAAATAGTGTGGTTGCTGTGGAAAACAATATGAAGGTTCCTCAAAAAATTGAATGTAGAACTACAAAATGATCCAGCAACACCACTTCTTGAGTATTAAAGAATTGAAATCAGGATCTTGAAGAGATATTAGCACACTCATGTTCATTGCAACACTATTTACAATAGCCAATATTTGGAAACAATCTAAATGTCCATGGACAAAGGAATGGATGACAAGATGAGATATATACATACAATGGAATATCATTCATCTTTAAAAAAGGAAGACGTTTTGCAACATGTGATAACATGGGTGAACCTTGAGGACATTATGCTAAGTGAAATATGCAGTCACAGATAGACAACTACAAGCATGAATACATTTATATGAAGTGTCTAAAAGAGTCAAATTCATAGAATTAAAGAGTGCAATGGTAGTGGCTGGGGATGAGGGAAAAGAGAAATGGGAAGTTACTAATCAATAAATTTCAGGTAAGCAAGGTGAATAAATTCTAGCTATCTGCTGTACAACATTGTACCTGAAGTCAACAGCATTGTACAGTACACTTAAAAATTTGTCAAGAATGTAGGTCTCATGTTAAGTGTTCTTACTACAATAGAATTTTTAAAAAAGCACTGTTGCTGTAATAAAATTAATTTAGAAAAAGAATGAAATGCCTTGAAGCCCAGAAACATTTTCCTATCATTTCAGGCCTCACTTAATATTTACATTTTGGTGGATTAAAATATAATGTTTACATGCTGCTTAAAGAGAGTGTAAAATATTCTTGGGAATTTTCTTTAATATGGAAGGAAAGAAACTAAGAATTTAACAGAACTTGATGTTAAGACCATTTGTTTTAAGCTTCTACTGAATGTAGTTACCTAATTTCATTATAATTTTGGCATCAGCAATATAAATAACAGTAGTTCTACTGAAGTTACAAGTAATTATTCACTACTTTCCAATTGGGTTTGCCTGCATGCTTAATAATGTAAATAAATATTTTATGTACAGTTTATGCACAGAAGTTTTCTCCAATAGTTTTTCTAATTCTTGAAAGTTATATATATTTTTGCATATAACATTATTCTATGCATTACAGGTACACAGTCTATATAAAGTACTTGACTATCAAAAACTAAAAACTGAATCAACATACACAAAATATTAATCATGATTTAAAAAGTTTAGGTATGTTTACAGCAAAATTCAGGAAAAGTTCAACATAATCCTGTATATTTTATGAATACAAAATGAGGACATATCAAAACACCAAACAGCTACACAATATCACAAAAAAGGGCAGTGGATCCGAGATCAATAAGCCTGCCCAAAGCATGAAACTCTCCAGTAAGGACACTTCAGATTGTGTCTTGGGGAAGTCATTCCTCCCCTGTCCTTATCTTATAATTTCTAAAATTGGAGAAATGATGATTCATGACCTGTTTATTCATGAGCTGGTTCAGAGTGATACATGAAGTATTGCTTCAGAAATTCTTGGCATAATGCAATCAACAAGCCCAAAATGGTATCTATAATGATCCCTCCCTATACAGATACTTTGATTTTAAAAAGAGCAACATTTATTCACTAAGTCTTCTTTCAGCATCCCTGAATGTCCCATTCTATTTGATTTTTCTAATATTATTTTATTATTCATTTATTCCACAGATATTTGCTCATTTACATACTGGTTTTTCGGTCCTTTGCATTGCTGTGTTCTAAAGTGCACTTGTTTGCCCATTTTTGGGCATTTGCTGCTGCTTCTCTGCTCCATTCCTAAATGTCACAAGAAAAAAAAATGCACTTAGAGATTCAACTCCAATAGAGCATATGCTTTATAGTCTGATTGGTAGACTAATTTGCACTATTTTAAAAGCTTCTATAGATATATTATGTAATTGTCTTTGGTATGAAGGATCTTTTTGTTAGTTGTGTGTGTGTGTTTATGGGCCCCAGTGCCAATTTCCACGTGAAAAGAAGTTCATAAATGATGTGTCTAGTGAGAGAAATACCTAATACAATAACACTGACAATTTATGATTGGAGAGGAAACACACCTAGGATTTTTAGTAATAGTGCCACTCTAAATACTCATCAAATATATTGAAGCATTTAAATTATACTTCAATAGTAATAAACTGGCCTAGATTATTCCCAACTCCACTTACAGCCCATTGCATTCAAATGGGAGAGATCTAGCTTTTACGGATTATGCCTTGGAAAGTGGACTGTTATTTACTCTTAATGGCACTGATTTTGAAGGAAAGGGGACTCCTTTATTTTAGACTAGGGAAGACAGTGAACAAAAAGTGTAATGGCTTCACATTTGATGTCTGAAGATTTGGCTTCTAATTTTGCCTTCCCAACCTAATAGCCCTTGACAAATTATTTAACCGTATAAAGGAAAATTAATTTCTGTCCTGTCCATAACACAGCTCAAATGAAATAGCAAAATAGAAGCAAAATTATGTAAGCACAAGGTACTTAAGAGATGTCAGTTACCAGCTCCCTGCTCTTATCGTGACTTTTCACATCACTAGCCTTTATCACTGCCTCTTACCATCTTTAGCATGTTGCTGGCAGGTGGAGAGACTGATCTCCTTAGTTCATTGTGTTTATCTACAATCTCTTTTTGGACTTGTGTTCGAGTAGTTGACAAAGCAGCAAAGGATGGATCCTAAAGAGAAATAAAATTATGGTTACCATTTTAACATTTGTTAAAATTGGTCCCTCAGCCCTTGGACAGCTTTGAGGTGCCCAGCTGCGGAAGGCTTTTCCTGGAGTTCACCTCCCTGTTTGACTGCCAGAAAGCCATGCAGGGCCTGAAGGGTCGCAAGTTTGCCAACAGAGCGGTTGTCACAAAATACTGTGACCCTGACTCCTACCACCTCCCCCCCTCCCCAGGACTTCTGGTAGAAATGGAGGGGGAGGGTGGGGGCAGGGCTGTCTGGGGGCTGCTCCCCCTCCACTCCTCCCCTTTCCCCCTCTGAAGAAGTTGGGCAGAGGAGTGAAGCTGAATGACAGCTAGCTGAATGACAGCTAGCAACTTAAGTGGCAGCAATTAGGGTGGGGGTGAGGTGTGGGTGGGGAGGGGAATAGGGAAGTCTGCACACAGGCCCACACAGACACATGCATTCACAGACATAGAGGGAAGGGGTTAGGATGGGGAGGGGGTTCACTGCAGGGCGGTAGGACCCCCATAGCCCCTCCTCATAACAGCCTCTCCTCCCTTTTACTGTCTTTCTCCCTTTCCCCACTGTAGAAACATAGTGTGTTTATGATTTATGGCCAAACTATTTTGATAAACTTTTTTTTTACATGTTTATTTATTTTTGAGAGAGAGAGAGAGAGAGAGAGCATGAGCAGGAGAGGGGCAGAGAGAGAGGGAGACACAGAATCTGAAGCAGGATCCAGGCTCCAAGCTGTCAGCACAGAACCCTACGCTGGGCTTGAACCCACCAACTGTGAGATCATGACTTGAACCAAAGTTGGACACTCTAGGCACCCCACATAGCCAAACTATTTTGATATTTTTTTGTCCAACCCCCAGTGCCCTGCCTTCTCCCTAACTAGGTCCACAGCCCCCATTCTCTTGGCCTCTGGTTCTCTCCCCGGTGCCTACCCTCCTCCGTTTCTTATGTAGTTGCTTCTGTCCTTAGTCTCCCTGACCGGCACCCCAGCCCAGTGGCCTCCTCCCTTTCCTCTATGTGGCGATTTCATATTTCCTAAGATGAATTTGCTTGTTAAACATTTTGTTGTATTTTACTTTTAAAAAATTGCATTTAAGAGTAAATATTAATTCCAGGGAACAATGATCACTTTAGAAGCATTCAGTTCAAGCCAATAGTAGTTACTAAGCATTGCCAATGAACCTGAGCCAAAACTGTGACAAATAAGAAAAAGCAGTCTAAAGCTTTGAGAATAGTAATGGAGTTCGGAGCATGACAAATTAGAATATTCTCTGAGGCCACAGATGTCAATTTCTAGTTTCAAGGGAACTCTTAATGTGCTGCTTCTATCCATATGAGTGATAATATTTTATAACCATAAAGGTACACAATGGAAACATTAAGACACCTTGATTCACATTTGATCAGGCTGCAGCAGGTGGGATGAGAGTGGAGCTCAAGATTCATCCTAGACTTTAAGGAAATTTTGACCTGACATGTCCTGTATTTAGAGAAATAATGTATTTAGAATGTATTTGGAGAAAGAATGTTCAGATTCAAAGTTTATTCAATATTCTAGTAAGGGGTGACTGGGTGGCTCAGTTGGTTAAGCCACCAACTGTTGATTTCAGCTCAGCTCATGATCTCATGGTTTGTGGTTTCAAGTCCTACATCTTTGGGCTCAGCAATGACAATGCAGAGCCTTCTTAAGATTTTCTTTCTCTCTCCCTTTCCACCCCTCCCCTGCTTAAGCTCTTGCACCTGGTCTCTCTCTCTCTCTCAAAATAAATAAACTTAAAAATTTTTTAAGTTAAAAAAATTTTAAAGTACTTAAAATACTCTAGTAAAATCATTCTTCCTGTTATGATATGTATTATGATCTACTTTATTATGATCTGATTTCATGGGGTCACTCAAAAGATAATTTTGCAACATCAAAAAATTTCCAAGGCCATTTAGAGGGAGTAAAGTCATCTAATTAATGGGCCATTGCTGATTCTGTTCCTTTTTAGTAACAGAATAAAGTATTATATCAGCTGCTGAAATTTTTGGTATATTTTATCATTGTACGTGTGTATGTGTGTGTGGGGCTGTGTCTAGCCTAGGGTAGGTGAGTTGTTCCCACAGGTTAAGATAATTGATGACTTAAATTAATACATGAGTGTTTTGTTGTATGAATATGAGCAAGAGTTTGAAGTCAAAGTCTAAACAGACAGGGCCCTTTGTTGATTTTACCTGACACACTGGGGTAAGTTATTCTCTCCTACCCCAATAATGAGTTCCCTCAAAACCCTCCAAATAATATAAGTTTAGGTTTAGCCACGTTTATCGCCACTATTTATTTATGCATCCATTTCCCCTGCTTGCTTGTATGTTCCTAAGGCAGGAACCAATAGTGAATGCCATTGTACCCACAGATGTGGCAGATTCGCAGCTACTAACTCCTAAGCTAGAAAGGATGCGCATGTGAAATATTAACAGTGACCAACCTCTGCTTTACACAAAAGCATAAAATAACATCCTTGGATATTTCCTATTGACCCTTAAAAACCTGCTTAAGAGAATTTCATTTCAAAACACCTTGGATATTTCCTATTGACCCTCAAAAATCTGCTTAAGAGAATTTCATTTGAAAATACATAAAAATTTGGCCCCTGAGAAAGAAGTCATTATTTCCTCCTTCATATCCTATATTGCTTTGTATAGATATAAATCCTACTGAAGACGTGTCTTTGTCGTTGTTGTTTTTAAATGAGTTTCAAGAGAGCTTTTATTAGGTAACAGGAAATATGAAGAGTGTTGAACATAAAATAGATTTAACATGGTATCTATGTATTGATCCTTAAAAAGTTTATTTTGATAGACTATATGACATAAATAATAAAATAATTACATATATTTCAGTTACATTGTAACTAAAATGATAGGTGGATTCTGCTAGATATACAAAAAAACAAAGGGTGAATTCTTGATTGAGGCTAGGAAAACTTTGTAAAAGATGGTCTGGATTGGGGTTATAAAGGATGATTAGTGTTTTCTAGCATTCTTGAGAAGGGGCAGAAAGTATGTAGAGAATCTGATTAGCTAACGGTTAGTGGTGCAAAAGAGCAAAATATCTCTCCTTTAAATAATTTCAAAAATGAAGACCAGGAGATGGACCAGAGAGATAACAGAGGAGCAGTAAGGACCATGAAAAAATCTTTAAGAAAGAGACTGGGGAGAAAGCAAACTTTTTGACTGAAGACCGAGGTGATGAGCAAATTATCTTCAGACTGAAAATTAATTGTGGTAATATAATGACTGTATTTCTGAATGCCATGTGAGTTTTGACCTAGTGTCTGAACTCTTTGATCTGAGGATCTCTAGCTGTTCTCGTATGCTCAGAGTTAACAAAGAATGCACAAACAGCAGTGACAGACTTTTTCTGATCAGAAGATAGACACATTGTATAAGCACCTACAGGCTAAGTACTTAAGAGAATGATTCATCCTGTTCTTAGGATTATTAAAGGGCATCAGTGTATTAGAAATAATTAGAGCAGCTTAGGGGTGCCTGGGTGGCTCAGTCAGTTGAGCATCTGACTTTGGCTCAGGTCATGATCTCGCGGTTTGTAGGCTCGAGCCCTGCATTGGGCTCTGTGCTGACAGCTCAGAGCCTGGAGCCTTCTTCAGATTCTGTGTCTCCCTCTCTCTGCCTCTCGGCTGCTCATACTCTGTCTTTCTCTCTCTTAAATAAATAAACATTTGACAATAAATTATATTAAAAAAAGGAAGATGAAAAAAATTTTTAAAGGAATAATTAGAGCATCTTAATCTTTACGTACTAATTTAAGACCATGAAAGAAATCCAAATACTTAATATCACTAGTAAAGTTTCTTTTTTTAAATTTAAAAATAGGTATAATTATTATCATACAGTAACTATGAAAATAAATGTGGTGAAGTATGTGAAGAAGTTTTGCTAATCTGAGATTATATAATATATAAATATATTGTTAATTTTATGTGAAAATCACATTGTAATGAATTAAATAAAAGGAAATCAAAAAAGATATTTGGACAGTTTTTAAACCTGTGGATCATTGCTGTCAATAGAAATATAATTACAGTATCAAACTTATACAAAAAATTTTTTTTGTTTGTTTATGTTGAGAGAGAGAGTGAGCAGAGGAGGGGCAGAGAGAGAGGGAGACAAAAAATCCCAAGCAGGCTCTGCTCTGTCAGCTCAGAGACCAACGCAGGGCTTGAACTCATGAACTGTGGTGAGATCATGACCTGAGCTGAAACCAAGAGTTGGATGCTTAACTGGTTGAGCCACCCAGGCACACCCAAAAAAATGTTTTAAGAGAGAGAGAGAAAGAGAGAGGGAGAGGGCCAGAGGGAGAGAGAAGGAGAGAAAGTCTTAAGTGGCTTCATGCTCATGATGGAGCCCGATGCAGGGCTTGATTTCATGACTATGAGATCATGACCTGAGCTGAAACGCAGTCAACCACTTAACTGACTGACCCACCCAGATGCCCTGTATCAAACGTAATTTTAATTTCTGGGTGGCCACTTTGAAAAGGAAAAAAATAAACAGATCAAATAATATATTTATTTAATAGATTCAAAATATTATGCTTTCATCATGCAATCAATTTTAAAATTATTAATGAAATATTTTGACTTTTTTTTTTTACTAAGTATTGAATTCTCCATGTGTTTATGCATATCTCAGTCCCGATCATCTGTATTTCTAGTGTTCAATACCCTCACGTGGCTAGAGGCTACAGCTCGTCATCACAGCCTTAAAATTAACTGTGTTAAGTACTCGAGCAACGGATGAGTACTTTGTGATGTACCAGACACTGTAGTACTTTTCAGTTTTGCAAACTGATCTAATAGCTTGCTATTCCTCAGAGTTGCTTCAATCATTCTGAAAATATTTTTAACCTTGACCGTACCTGTCCATTTGCAGGAAAGAATGGAAGCAACACAAGAGCCAGGAACAGCAACTCCAGGAATAAGGCCATGGCTGGGGGAGGAAAAAAAGAAAAAAAAAAAACACAAAGGGAACAAAGACCTGCATTAGAATGTTTAGTGCATGAACTTCTGAGGAATATAGGAAAACAAAACAAAACAAAATAAAACAATGTAATGATCTCAGTTATTCCACGTTCATTAATAATATAACAAGAGAAGATTTGTTACAAGATGCCAATAGAATGATAATGGATTCACCCAGAAGCAGCCCTTCATAGGATGTAAAGAACAAAAGGAGGTACTCGGTTGAAGCCTTTGAAGTACACCTATAAATGTGAAGTGCATCTACATACTACCCTATTTTACCCTAGTTCCACAGTCTTGTCTATGTAGCTCTTCCCTTCAGATTCTAGGAATGGCTTCTTCACATTGCCTACTGAGGAGAAGTATTAGCTCCCAACTGTTAGCAATACTGGGATACCACTGGAATAGTCCTTGCTGGTTTCCTTAAATTCTTCTTAATCCTTCATAAATATACCCTCATTAAGATCTCTTCAAATTACTAGTTATCATGTGCCATTTCTTTCCTGCCATGAGTCTGGCTCATGTATTTGACATTACTAGAACCCTAGGTAAATCCACTGAGAAGGAAGTGCTTTTCTTTAATACTTTCAACTACACCAATGTAGCCAGTGTCCTCATTCATTCCCATTCAAACCTTTCACTATTACAATGACTCAAATTCTAAAAAAGGCAACATTCTCCTTCTGTATCTAAAAACACAAGGTAGATTTCTCACTTTTAAGATTAAATTACAATCTGTACTGATGCCCTTAATAGGTTCACATCCTTTGCCTCACTAATTTAACTTCTTGGAATCCTGAAGAAATAATAATGTATACTGGAAAAACTTTAGGCATACATTTTTATTACATTAATATTTATAAGGATAAAAACCTTTATATTAAGATTTAATGAATCTTCTGCCTTGACAAAAAATATTCGTGCGTTACTATAAAGCTTTTCCTGGCTGTTAAATAGCTGGTGGATTACTAAACACATTTGAAAAGATTAGAAAAAAATACACAATATTAACAAGTTAATCCTCTACTATTGTCCCTCAAATATGAAATAAAACTCCTAAAACTTAAAGAGCTCAAGTAATTTTCTTAAGATATGCATCTATCAATTTTCTTAGGATATGCATCTCGTGTTGAAAATATGCCTCATTGTGATAACCTTTAGATATGTAACTTTGTTAAAATAATGGAGAAGTTTGTTGGCATTTTAATGAAGTATTTTTTTATTTAATGAAGTATTTATTTAATAATATTTTTTAAATAATTAGAACAGGAAGGGAGAGAATTAGAATGAAAATCACAAAATTAGCAGCATATTCCTGCAAGAGAGTTCTATGAGGGATACAAATTATGCAGGTGTTCCTACAGATTTTTGGAAATGTAAACTCTTCTATCCCATTAAAATATCACTTACAGAAGTAAGAAAAAGTTGATTTTGTTTATACTGTAATTATTAGGTGGAACAGAGGAAGAGGTAGGAGAATAAAATGAAAATTTGAAGACAGAAAAGAAAGATTATGGAAAGAAAAATTAACTTAAATTCTGTATAAAGCAAATACATAAACTTAGTGTCCAAAAAAACATTGTTCATTTCTCAGCGATACCTGGTCCCTACTGAACAAACCTGAACACCTAAAGTTGGCATCTGGTATTGTGATAATGGAAAGGGTGCACTATAGATGTTAAGAAGTCTGGGGTTTATTGTCATTAATCCTGTTGTAACTAGTGTTATATGAAATTGAGAATCTTTTTCAAGTTGGACTATGGTGACATAGGATCACTTCATATGGTTCTTGTTAATAGGGAGATAAGTAATGTTAGAGTAAAGGATGCCTGTGCCCTCAGGTGGAGGTGTACCCAGCAGAAATCTCTCAGCTTGTTGGCACTTCAATTAATTGGCTGAAGCCTCCGATTAGACTACACCACAGTTTGACCCCTATCTTGGAGCAATCTTGCTTCCCTTCCCTCCCTTCATAGGGAATTGATCCCAAATGTATTTTTTGACCTCCTGTGTCTCAGATTTTGTTACCATTACCTGGGGAACCCAACCTGGTAGGTACATTATTCATTAGATAATCTTTTTCTCATAACTCTCCTTATGAGGGGTTCCTTGTTTATACCTCTTTATCCTTTGATCATATGCCCTTTATGTCTTTGGTCATGTTAATTCTTAACCTGAATTTTAACCATATCCTTCAAGAATGGGAACATTTCTAAGTTCTTCTTTCCAAAGAAACTCACAGGCTAACTCCAAAAACACCGATCTTGTCTCTGGATGGGAACATTTAAAGCCCACCCAGTCAATTTGTATTTTATTCAGTTTTTCTGATTTATATTAATATTCTATTTTCTCTCAATTTCTTTACATTTGACTTTCCCCCCATATCTACATTGTGAGTAGCTATGGCAAAAGATGGTTCACTCTGTATTTGGTCAGAGAGGGAGCTGCAGAAGCTTACAAAGTCTCCAGGGGACTCACTCTTACACTAGTGTCCTTGGGCCATGCACATCCCTTTGTCATGGCCTCAGGTGGGCCTCCTAGAAAATTTGAAAGCAAAAGAGGAAAATAGACCCTCCCTTTTTTTTTTTTCAAGTCAATGGCAATCAGTTATTCCACATTCTATCCATGATAGCATGCTAGATATTGTTGAGCATGGTCAAGGAAAAAGGACAGGATTCTTGCCAGCCCTGTCTTAGCATGTTGTTAGGGGAGCCCATAATTCTAATGCCCTCAGTGTGAGCTGGTTGGACTTTCCCATGTGTGCAAAAGTGAAAGGTAAAGTTTTATTGTCTTTTGCCTAGACCCATTTTGGGACTTTTGGAGAAGGAAAGGGAAGAATCTAGCATAGAGCAAGGCTCTGGAAATAAATATTTCAGATGTTTTGTATTCAGATATTCAGATATATTGTAAGACCAATGCATTTAGCTCCACCTCACCTCTTGCCCCCAGGGGCCTCCCTAAATAGCAGGTGCAGATAGGATACGTCTTATTTGCATTTCCATTTGGTAGAGTCATACAGAAAACATTAGAAAGAATTAGGAGGGGTGCCTAGGTGGCTCAGTCAGTTAAGCCTCTGACTTTGGCTCAGGTCATGATTTCACTATCTGTGAGTTTCAGCCATGCTTTGGGCTCTATGCTATCAGTTTAAAGCCTGGAACCTGCTTCAAGAATCTGTGTCTCCCTCTCTCCCTGCCCCTCCCCTGCTCACACTCTGTCTCTCTCTTTCTCTCAAAAGTAAGCAAAGATTTTTAAAAAAAATTAGGAAAGTAATAGAGTCTTCTTGTTATTCACTTGCATATAGACAATTTTTAAATGTGCGTCATGATATATCTCCTCGACTATTTCCTTGGGAACAAACTTTAGATTCTTTCTAAATCGTTGCCCTCAAAAGAGTTATTTTGCTACATGCAAGTCACCAAGTCTCTCTTCTTATACAGTTTTCTGCTCTTCCATTCATAATTTTCCTTTTCAAGAGATCAGTAATTTCTCAAGAGTGTGACTAGGGAAAAGTCAAAGGGATTCAAAGATTTACAAATCTAAGTGTTGATGATTTACTGCTAACTATATACAGTGGAGCAAATTGTGTCTTTCTAAAGCATAAATTTATATACACAATTAAATTATAGCATATAGCTTCTTCTTTATATTGGTGTTAGGAGCACCCCTAAGTTTGAAATACTCACTTGAAAAAAATAAGTCGTTTTCTCTAATGACATGATATCACTGCTTACTAATTAATGAAAAACATAAACTTACAAAAATTATATAGCCATACCTTGCTTTAAAAGCCCATTTTATGGAAATAAGGATTTTCAAATTAGACACTAGGGAGAATTTGTTTAATTCCTAAGAGAAGAATTCATAAAAGGGTTGATTTAACAAGCAAACTTTTCAGGGTGCTTGTGTGGCTCAGTAGATTGAGCATCTGACTCTTGATTTTGGCTCAGGTCATGTGGGATTGAGCCCTGTATCAGGCTTCTTGCTGAGCATGGAGCCTGGAGCCTGCTTAGGATTCTCTCTCTCTCTCTCTCTCTCTCTCTCTCTCTCTCTGTCTCTAGCTCTCTCTTTCTATGCACCTCTCCCCCACTGGCATTCTATTTCTCCCTAAAATTATGTATAGGGTCAATTGGGTGGCTCAGTAGATTAAGTGTCTGACTTCAACTCAGGTCACAGTCTCATGGTTTGTGAGTTGGAGCCCTGCATTGGGCTCTGAGCTGACAGTGCGGAGCCTGCTTGGGATTCTGTCTCCTTCTTTCTCTGTCCCTCCCCCATTCACACATGCACTCTCTCTCTCTCTCAAGACAATTAAAAAAATTTTTAAAAATAAAATAAAATTATGTATGTATGAATGAATGAATGAATGAATAAATAAATAAAGTAAGCATTTAGGCTTCTATTCTAGTTAGGCTGTAAAAATAGGCAGGCTTCGTATTATCACCCTGACATGAACTCTGGAGGAATGATGGAAGAAACGATATAGTGAGAAAATCTGGTGCCATTTGAGACAACATGGATGCATCTAGACAGTACGATACTAAGTGAAATAAGTCAGACTGAGGGAGACAGTCTACTCATAAGTGGAATTTAAAAGAAGAAGACGACGAAGAAGAAACAAACAGCAAAATCAGAACTATAAACATAGAGAACAAACTGATGGTTGCCAAAGGGAAGGGATGCAGAGGGGGCAAAATGGGTGAAGGGGAGAGGGAAATACAGGTCTCTTGTTACAGAATGAGTAAGTCATGGGAATAAAAAGCAAAGCATAAGGAATATAGTCAGTGATACTGTAAGAGTGATGTAATGGGACACATGGTAGCTTATACTTGAGGTAAACATAATATAATATATAATCTTGTCAAATCATTAAGTTGTACATCTGAGACTAATATAACATTGTGTATCAACTATACTCAAATAAAAACAAATTTCAAAAAAATCCATGATCAAGTAAGTTTTATATCAGGACTGTAAGAATAATTAAAAATTATAAAAAGAATAATTCAAAATTAGAAAATATATTGGTCAAATTCATCACATTAATGGACTAAAGAAAAATCATGTGGCAAAATATGTTATTAAATTCAACCCCTAGTTATAGTTAAAAATAAGAACAAAGAAGATGAGAGATTATTAATTTGGTAATGGAAATATTGCTAAATATCTCTAGCAAATATTGTAGTTATTGGAGAAACTCTAGGTGCATTCATTTAATATTGAGAACAACAACAACAAAAAAGAATGACTAATGTCATTGGTATTGTTCAACATCATATTAGAGAGGTCCTTATCAAAGTCATAAGAAAAAAAGTACATATTTGTAAGTCTTGAAAGGAAGAGGTAATATTAGTATTATTTTTAAATGATATGGCCAATTATCTGGAGAATGCACCATAATGAAAAGTTTGTAAGATGTAATAGTCAACCTATAAAAAATACCATTGCCATAAACTGGCAACACTCAACTAGAAAATAAGATTAAAAAGAAACATACAACTCATAGCACGAAAAATAGGGGCTCCTGGGTGGCTCAGTCTGTTAAGTGTCCAGCTTTGATTTAGGTCATGGTCTCACAGTTCATGAGATCGAGTCCCACATGGGGCTCTTCACTGACAGTGTGGAGCTGGCTTGGAATTCTCTCTCTTACTCTCTACCTGCCCTCCCCTGCTCGTGTTCTCTCTCACCTCAAAATAAATAAATAAACTTAAAAAAAAAAGTACAAAAAATATAAAGCTAATTTATGATATAACCAAGAATTAGAAAAAAAAATGTTTGGAGACTACTTTTAAACTCTAGTAAAGGACACAAAAGAAGATATGCATAAGTTAAGAGATTTTCATTCTATTATGGTATGTGTTAATATAATAAAGTTATCAATCCTAATTAAATTAATATGAAAATTGTTTGTAATCCTAGTAAAAATTCTAATTGGCCTATGAATAACTGAATATACTTTTTAATAAGAAGAATTAATTTGGTAATCTTTTCATACTAGTTATTAAAATAGGCTCCAAACTTGTCTTGAC
Source organism: Neofelis nebulosa (assembly GCF_028018385.1). NCBI lineage: Eukaryota > Metazoa > Chordata > Mammalia > Carnivora > Felidae > Neofelis > Neofelis nebulosa. The sequence goes on from NC_080787.1 coordinate 50,876,434, forward strand.
AAAATTTGGATGTTGTATTAGGAAGAGAAAAATGGGCCAATGAAAGTGAATAGAAAATTTAAGAGACAGACAAAACAAAGTAGCATAGAAAAGCATTAGAGGAAGAACAGATTATCTAGCATGTGACTTTGGGGAAATTACCTTGCTATATGGGGAAAATTTTAAAGAAGCAAAAAAACCAGATCCTTATTAATCATTACCTATGAAAGTAAATACAGAGGGGTTAAATTTATAAATAGATGAAATGTTTTACATGCATGTTTTCAAGACCATATCCCTTTGCCTTAAGTGAACTATATGATCATGCCATTATATGGTGACCTGTGTTTTGTGTGAAGCACTGTGTCACTCTTTATGGGCCCGTTAAAACTCCTAACAGTCTAGATAGTAGATTACATGACTCAATACCCTAGTTTACAGATCTTCAGTCCCAGGATCAGAGATTAATAATCAAATGCCATATGCTTGCATGCAAAACAACCAGAGGGTAAGTGCAGACAGTTTGGCCTCAAAGCCCCAGCTCATGAAAGGAGGGGATGAAAATGTTTCAAACATTTAGACCAGAAAAAAATGTCATTAAAAGCATCAACACACATATGTATAATGTGTGCTTTGTGGGTACAGACACATCTGCATACCAGTCACAGCACAGAAAGTATTTGATGCAATCTTTTTGAACTTTAGATGTCACATTTAATCTTCATTCTGGTCACTTTCTTTATCTCAGCCACTTGTCTGCACTACAGAAAGCAGCCTATGACACCGTACAAAGTTTGCCAAACTTCTAGACATCATCATCTAGGAAATCTGCAAAGATACCTAAATAATAATAGCCGCCTTGACAGTTCCCAAAAGAAAGGTTTTTTTTTTTCGTTTCCACATTTTTTCCTTTCCCTTACTTGAACTTACTAAACAGCATCACTGGAATTATTACCACTATCTGATTTAGACATTACTTTAGAGGTCTGACACCCTTTCTTCTAATTTGCCTCTTCCTCTTACAAGTCTGAGCTCTATTCAGGGGTTCCAAATGACCTCACGACGCATCATTATAGAGTAGTTCCTGCATTTGCAACTTGTCATCGGTTTAATTTCCTTTGATGCTCCTCCAGAAGGTGAGTCACACAGAAGCAGGTGTAGATTTTGGTTTTAATTGACAAAAGATGCAACACCGGATCTTCTCTGGCAACAGTATAAATCCTTCCTAAACTCCCTGGATGGCAGTTTAGCCATAGAGGAGAACATTAATAAAATATTTTTGCAAATAAAATCTTAGCTCTGCAGGGTGAATAACTCCTTGAATGTTGTGATTAGGTACCATTTCTTATTTGCCAGAAAAAGTTCTTTGTTGAAACTGCTTTCTTATATAAAATATACACAGCAGATACTATATTTGCTTATGTAAGCAAATATAAGTCAACAGGTCTGAAACAGGATTTGTCATTAACTTTTGATCAGAAAACTTATAAGTCTTTTGTTTTCTTTTTGATTTGAAAGTCTTTTGTTTTCTTTTTGATTTGAGGGAATTTCATGAGGGAAATTGTATATTATGCTGATAATCATTCAGGATATTTTTTTATCTCTATGTCAGTGCTATAATTTTGTTTTGATAGATTTAAAATTATTAGCAATAGCTTCTGATCCTTACTTTAATATAGTCTGTACCAATGACATAGCCATATATGTGAATATGAGTGAAATTATTAATATGGAAGCATGTGACACATATCTCTTTAGTTATTCATTTTTCCTTGAAAGGAAGTTCTGGTATAATTGTTTCCAAAAGTCATAAACATGGAAATTATATTACCTATTTTAGAATGAAAAGTAAAATTTAATTTAAATATTAAATTCGCTAAAAGTGCTTTTAGAATAATAGAGCTACATAGTATTTTCTCAGCTTAAGAAAGAGTATAAAAATTAAGCCCATTACTCTCAATAAAAGTGATTAAGTTTTGAAAAATCATAGATTCTTTTACAATATATGATTTACCACTGAAAAAGCATCAATGTATTTGCATCATAAAATGTTCACCTTAAAATAAATACATTACTTACTGCTGATTCTCAGAGCTGGCTGAAACATCTGCTTTATCTGTAGGAAGAAGGAAGGTGGAGAAAAAGAGGTTAGAGCAGTATATATACATTACACTTATTTCCTGTTTTGGGCCAATTACGGTTGCGCAAGTGAATCTAAGTCAACAGGTCTGAAACAGGATTTGTCATACCAATAGTTTCAAATTTCACTGCTGATTGTTTAACTGAAGTTTTGGCAATATCTTGTCATTCTCCACATGGCTTTTTTTTTTTTGAATGGCTTTTCTTCAGCTCAGGTGATGTCCTTAGATGTCTCCTTTGGTGTGCATTTATTCTCAGTGCCTGTTTAGTTCCTAGAAGTGAATTCTCTGTAGACCTTGGGTGGAGGTTATTTAATGTTTCCATATGTCCAGAGGTAGGCAGGTTGAAGAGCTTATGCACAGCTTTTTCTTCTATGGAGCTGGGAAATGCAAAAACATTTGCAAAAGCAAATGCCTTTCTTCCAGATATTTCCCAGGATGCTGGATGAGTCCATAAGCTGACACATTTGCTTACTGGGAGCTGTGATGTGTCCAGTACTGTGGGAAATGCTTACATAAACTGAATGTAGATACATGTTCTTATGCATGCATTTCTGCAAGTAAACCTAACATTGTTCAGTGGGAGGGCTAGGAGGTCATTCTTTAGTTTATTGGCAGGACTTGATTTGTACAGGATATCTAAAGTTAATATTGGATTTACTGTAATTATTTTTAGAGTGTTTAATTTGTTTATTGGATATATATCAGAACTTGGTCTATTCTCTAATGGAAAGAATGACCTAGAAAACTTGATTTAGGGAGTGAAGGAAGGGATGGAGGGGGTGCCTCACACAGCTTCATTTTACTGTCTTATAAAGCGAATTTATGCCCGTCAGGCCTGGCCCTGGAACATGAAGCTAGGTCAACATTAAACCAATTTGTCACATGTAGTTTGTCGTTTTCTGACTTGAAAAATTTTAAGGCAGAAAGATTTTATCTCTTTTGTCTGAAAAGTTTTAGTCCTTTAAAATGGATAATGAAATGCATTCTAATTCTAATTGGATAAACTTGCTGCTTTTAAAAAATGAGTTTAGTTGTAACTGTGTGTTGTATGTAGATGTTGTGCGGGTGTCCCCATTTCTCTGCATGTCCTCAGGAGAGTTTGGCTCCAAAACATTTTTTAAACCTCGTTCTCGATTTCCTGATTTTCCAGTTCTGGATTTCTTCTTAGCAAATAATATTAGAAGTCCTGACAAAGTACATGGTGATGTGAGGGGCCCACCCAGAAGGAATATCAGCCAGTGTATCTTTTTTATTTTAATTTTTTTAAGCTTATTTATTTTGAGCGAGCCGGGGAGAGGGATACAGAGAATCCCAAGCAGGCTCCAGGCTGTCAGCACTGAGCCCGATGTGGGGCTCAAACTTACAAATCGTGAGATCATGACCTGAGCTGAAAACCAAGAGTCAGATGCTTAGCTGACTGAGCCACCCAGGCACCCCAGCCAATGTATCTCAAGCAATGGCTCAGATCCTGTACTCTGGCTCAGATGGCCAAAGCTAAGGCAGGGCTTCGGGACCAGGGGTGTATACCAGTGTTCCTCAGTGTCCAGGCCATACCTGTCCAGTGGTGCAGCCCCATCCAGGCATATGGTTTTGAGAAAATCCTCCTTTTCTGCTACATTCCTGATGGGGAGGTGGTGGTCTCAGGTATTATGTGCAGCTAACTGGACAAATGGAGACGTTTGCTATTTGGGTCCAGTCTTGTTCACCGTCAAGACTGACAAAGTAGTTTGAGATAAACTGTCAGCTCTGATGTTTGCTATACTTTGTTGCTTGTTATAACCTCAATACTAGAGTAAGTTGTAGGCCTTTAAATTCAGGGAAAACAAGGGAAAATTCAAGAGTTACTGGAATGTTAAAACAAGAGATTGGTTCAGGGTGACACATGGTAAAAGCATGTCATTGACCATGTTTCCTTCTCTTCCAGGCTTGGTACATTGTGACCTATGCCTTGGGAATCTATCATAGAAATCTTTTCACAATCTCCCTTTCTCCAAAAGTGGATCCTTTCTTAATGGAAGATTCAAGTAGAGAATCTGTCCACTTGGCTCTGTTAGTTTGGGGAGGGTTATGCTTTTGTATAATTCACAGGATTGCCTTTTTCTTCTCTAGAAACATTTAGAATCCAAACTTTTGAAACTGTCCTCTTCATGTTTAAAATGTAGCTACAATTTTGGCGATAGTCATAAATTTGTGTGTGGAATGACTCATTAAGCCCTCTTCACAACCACATAAGGTGAGCAGTCCTGTTACCCCATTTTGCAGATGAGAAACAAGGCACACAGAGTTATGGGACTTATCCAAGGTCACATGGCAGGGCATGTGGGCCCAGGGATGGCTTTCTTTTGTAACAGCCACCTGTCTCTGAGTTCTGTCTACACTTCTCTGTTAGGTCCCCTTCCCACAGTGGTTTCAATGGGCAACTCCCTGTGACTAATGGACTCCACTGGGATCCAGACTGCTGACAGGAGGGCCCTGTAGAGGGTGGCATTCTCTCATTTCCCTGGATGATGGATTGAAAAATTCTTTGCTCATGTTGCTTCTGGCCATAGTTGGGCCAGGTAAGAGGGCCTAGGTTCACACCTGACTGACAAGCCTGGAGGGGGAAAGGGAAAGGCACACAAAAAATGGGGAGTCAATCATCCCAGCCGGCACATCTGTTCCCACTGTTAAACCCAGAGTAGCCTCCTGCCCGTGGAATCCTCCTGGTGACAGAAAAGACACACTTCCTGTGTACAAGATGTCTTCTCAAGATTGTTCAAATTGTGCATGTGGATATCAAAATAAAATTGCTATTTCAGATTTAGCGCTTGTATATTTATTCTTTGGAGCTATTTTGCTGTTATAATTTATCCACATGTTTGACAGTCAATACTTTCACGAGTCATTTTTTTAAATGGTTATTTATTTTTGAGAGAGAGAGAGAGAGAGAGTGGGCAGCAAGAGAGGGAGAGAGAGAATCCCAGGCAGGATCCTCGCTGTCAGCACAGAGTCTGACACGGGGCTCGATCCATCCCATGAAACAAGAGATCATGACCTGAGCCAAAACAAGAGTCAGACGCTTAACTGACTGAGCCACCCAGGTGCCCAATACTTGGATAAATCTTAACCAAATTATTCTGTTTGCAACTTGAGGCTTTTCAAGATTACTTATGTAATAGTAAAGCTAAGCTTAGTTTTGTGAACTATAGAGAGTTAAAATATTCAATAGTGATATTTTTAAATGGAAGTACATAGCATATAACATAATGACAAAAGACCCCATAACTCATTAGTATTTTTAAGTTCCAAGTTCTTATGGTATTAACTTTTATTTTCTGGTTGTATAAAATTCAGTATAACAGTGATCTACATTACATACTAAATTATCATCATTTGATTCTGTTCATCTGTGGAAGGCTTTACTTAATTGTCCCAGGCTTATTTCCATATCTCAAAAATTAAGAGAGTTAGACTAATAATTTCAGGTTCCCTCTACCTCCAAAATGTAATGATTCCAAATACTGAATTTTTATAAATGAGGGAGTATAAACGAATAAATCACATACATAGCACTGGCAGGAATTTCTGGGTGCTCATGTTAGCATGTAGATTGCACAATGTGGTAATTCAGTATTTTCTGTTCACTTTCATGTCTGTACTGGCTTTATGAGTTATGTGGTAAACATATACTAGAACTGAATAGTGCCTGCTTAACAGATATAATATTTAATTGCAATTAATTAATAAGTCAAATAATTAGATATTACTCTAAACTTTTTTTTTTTTTTATAAAAAAGAGCTTAGAAATCAAGGTAGATTGTACTGTAAAATTTAAAGCAAAACCCTGTTAAACACTCAGCTGCCATGTGTCCAGTTAATCGCTTAAATGTATTTTATTTTATGTGTATTTGAGGTGAGAGTTCTCAATAAGCTGAATCAGCCACTTGGACAAAGTCACCTTGGAATCATCCTCTGTGCAACCATTTTCTATGGGAGAATGTGTTTCACGGGGAAGACCATATCCAGAAGCACCCAGAGCCCATTCTCTTCTCTACTTAATGGTATAGAATATTGTTAAGAGCTTGAGATTTATGATCTGATGGACAGAGGTTACATTTCTATGCCAATGTATATTGAGACATTGTTTTTCTGCCTGTAAGTTTTCACTATCAGTAAGTTTTCCCATTGCAAAATAGGAATAGTATTATTATTTTATTTGGTTGTGATAAAATGAGATTACATGTGTAAGAATTTCTAAAGTGTTAGTTTCCTCCCATTTTATGTGATTTTTTTCCCTCTGTGTCTGGAGAAACCTGTCCCTAATACTTTAAGCTGTGGGATTGTATTTGAATTTTTTGAAAGGTGGTTTGATTTACCAAGGTATAGGTAGTTATGTGAGAAATTACCATAGTAATTGTATAGAAAATGGCATAAAAAGGAAAAAAATATTTTTGACTCATAATTAACACTTAATAGATGTCCTCCAACTTTATATTCATTGTTATGACTACATAATCATAAATGCCCCATGATATATAAGGTTTTTTCTTGTCAAATATTAGCATCCCTATTATTAAGTTAAACAAATGTAAAAACATATTGTGACTTTGGGTCACAAAATACCATAAACATATTGGATTGACAAATTGACCATAATCTTCTAAAATGGTTGTTTGCAACCACACTTGTTCCCTCACCTGCCGTGATTAGTTTGTCTTTTTCTGTATTTACATCCACCATTGTCATTGTTGGCCCTTTAGGATGCATCCCTCCCAACTTTATCAGTGAGTATCTTTCATCTTTTTCTCATTTGCATATCCAAACTTTATGTTAAAAGGGCAAGTCATTTGCTCCTATGTCTATATTTTAACTCCATTCCAACTGTTTTTTTTTCTTTGAGTATTTAAATAAAATAACTCATGTGGCAAGAAAAGGAGAGGGTCAGGGCCACCATATTTTTGGTTTGTGCATTCCAACACTTTTAGTGGAACTTGTAACTGAGTATCTCAGTGACCATTGCTATTAAACACTGCATCTTGTTTAGAGAATGTTGCATTTCTTACTTCTCTTTTTTATTAAAATTTTTTAAGATTTATGTATTTATTTTGAGAAAGATACCCCAAGCAAGGGAGGGGCAGAGAGAGAGAGCGAGAATCCCAAGCAGGCTCCACATAGTCAATACAGAACCAGACATGGGCCTTGATCTCACAGACCATGAGATTATCACCTGAGCCAAAATCAGGAGTCAGATGCTCAACCCACTGAGTAACCGGGTACCCCACATTTATTCTTAAAATTAGTGTTCTCTTCTTGGGTTTACCTAGTATACTCTAACCAGATTGGCTATAACATAAAATAAATAAAACAGAAATGTCAAATAAGTCCCTCCTTCCCTGACCAGCTCTCCTCTTATCTTAGACATAGTAACAACTGTATGCTTGCTGCCTGTTGTCATTTCTGTGCTGATCACTCAAAACTAACTAGTTACTGCAAAGATGAATAGGATCTCTGCCTTGAAGCTGATCTCTCATGGCCCAGCTTTCTAGGACTTTCACTTCCCAGTTACCAACTGCCTATAGCTTACTGGCTGAAAGCATAATCTTTGCAAACTGTCAGGTTTAGGAAATCCTCTCCAAGCCTCAGCTTTTCTCTTCTGTAAAATGTATATCTTCATCTAATAGGTTTGCTTTGGGGCGCCTGGGTGGCTCAGTCGGCTGAGCATCCGACATCAGCTCAGGTCATGATCTCGCGATTTGTGAGTTCGAGCCCCGCATCAAGCTCTGTGCTGACAGCTCAAGAGCCTGGAGCCTACTTCGGATTCTGTGTCTCCCTCTCTCTCTGCCCCTCCCCTGCTTACGCTCTGTCTCTCCCTCTCTCTCAAAAATAAAAAAAAAAATTTAAAAAAAATAATAGGTTTGCTTTGATGACTAAAAATTGTATAGTAAACATAAAACTTTTAAGATGATACCTGATATGTGATAACAAATACAATAAAGTTTTCTTTAATTTTATTTTTTATTTTTTAAAATTTACATCCAAATTAGTTGGCATATAATCAAACAATGATTTCAAGAGTATATTCCTTAATGCCCCTTACCCATTTAGTCCATCCCCCCCCACAACCCCTCCCATAACCCTCAGTTTGTTCTCCATATTTATGAGTCTCTTCTGTTTTGTCCCCCTCCCTGTTTTCATATTATTTTTGTTTCCCTTCCCTTATGTTCATCTGTTTTCTCTCTTAAATTCTTCATATGAGTGAAGTCATATGATTTTTGTCTTTCTGACTGACTAATTTCACTTAGCATCTTACCCTCCAGTTCCATCCACGTAGTTGCAAATGGCAAGATTTCATTCTTTTTGATTGCCAAGTAATACTCCATTGTATATATATATACTACATCTTCTTTATCCATTCATCCATCGATGGACATTTGGGTTCTTTCCATACTTTGGCTATTGTTGATAGTGCTGCTATAAACATGGGGGTGCATGTGTCCCTTCAAAACAGCACACCTGTATCCCTTGGATAAATACCTAGTAGTGCAATTTGTGGGTTGTAGGGTAATTCTATTTTTAGTCTTTTGAGTAACCTCCATACTGTTTTCCAGAGTGGCTGCACCAGCTTGCATCCCCAAAATACTATAAACTTTTTTATTGTCTTTTCCCAAGCCTGCTATTTGTTGAACACATAAAATATTTCCATAAGTGCATTTTTGTTTGGTTGAATGCAGTGTTTCTCATAAGATCAGTTTCTTGTTTTAGATGTCATGGGAAAGGATCAGTATAATTTAAACAGAAGTTCAAGTGTTAAAGGCCCAATTCTATTAAAGAATATCAGTGTGACCTTAGGAAAATGAATGACCATCTCTGTGTCCTTGCCAAGAAATTGAGGGCCATAGACTTAGGTGCATTTTAAAATTAGCATTATCTCATAAATAAAGACACGTTGCAAATAGCAGCTAATCGTCTATAGTGACTCTTTCCTTTGTCTTAGAAGATGTTGAGGGAGACAAATAAACAAACTGAATACCAAAAAAAGGTCTTACTGGTGTACAGGATGAGTAAGAGAGTGAGGAAGGAAAGAAAAACAGCTTGTTCATCTTCTACCCTCTTCACTAGCATATATGGGCTTCCCATTGCTGAGGCATACTTCTTTTAATAAATACTCATAGGTCATAGTAATCAAATAATTTATAAAGACTTTTGTGATTGTCCTAATTTCATAGTAAACTTTTTGGATAGTGAGATTTCAGAAGTGCTCAGAAAAACTAAATGGGCCTCTGTGTGTCTAATATATTAACTTATTGATGCTTGACATTCCTTTTGTTTGAAATTCCCTTAAGAAAGAGCACAACTGTCCGTCATCCTATTGGGGACAGACTAGTGGAGCATGGATGTCAAAGATGTATTGAGGGATGACTGAATCAAATTTTTGGATTAAATCCATGTTTATTTTTTGGTTTTGACTGGTTAAGTCGCTTACCCATGAATAGTATTCCTCATTTCACAGGTTATCACACTAAGAAAAAAGATGTGTGAAAGTAGGTATTTGATAAAATTATGATTTCAAATCAGAAAAGATAGGTGCCACTGAGCAGTGTTACCTAGTAAGAAACGATTCCATAGGAATAAAAATTACAGATAATTAATTTTTTCTCTAAAAGTAGAATGGCAAACCCTATGGGGAGAGTGATCTTTTGTCTGCAGGTGAGTCTTTTTATTTATATTAAAATGGGTGGAATCCTAACATGACAGTGTTTGCCCTTTCAGCTACTTCTGCCTGAAAGGCTCCACATTTATCCTCTACTTAGCCTTATCAGATGCAGTTAAATCCGAGTCATTCTAAGTGGAATGCTAAGTTAGAATAGAGAGCTTTAGACTGCAATAACTAATAGCTCTCAGGAGCCTCTCGAACTTTATTTAAAACTCTGAGACTGCCTCAGTGCCAATAGAGGCTCTTCTGTGATTTCAGTCGCTGACAGTCTATGTTCTGCTTTTTCCCTGTCTGGCTCCTTTGACTCTGATGCATATCACTTCATTACATCTCCTGGGGAAGAGTGGTCATATTCAGAATGTTCTCAGGTGACCAGACACCTTGTGTTATTTCCACTGGCCCCAGTCCATTTAGTCAGCACAGGTAGTGCTTATTCATACAGAATAATGAACAATCATAGCCATGTGGATTTCTATAACAATTACATGAAAATAACTTCAAATATTTCCCCAAGGAGAATTTTGTTTTCCAGCCAATTTCTGCACGTCAAAAAAAAAAAAAATGCATGTAGAATTGCCTACAGTTCCCAAGGTCTCCATTAAATCTCTTCATCTCTTAGAGCTTCCCCCACCCCATCTTGTCATTCTTTCTATTGTCCTTATTTATCTTCTCAAGCTATAAGAAGAGAATGATTACAATGTTCTTGAGGTTTTCTATGTGGCATTATATGGTTGGTAAGGTCATAGTAGTTGTCACTAGGGACACTCAGGGCTATTTATTCAATTCTAGGTTATTTTGCTCAATATACACACATATACTTGAGCAATAAAAGCAATATATGAGGGACATCTGGGTGGCTTAGTTGGGAAAGTGTCCGACTCTTGATTTGGGCCAAGGTCATGATCTCACAGTTTGTGAGGTGGAGCTCTGGTTCATGGGGTCAAGCCCCATGTTGGTTCCGGGCTGACAGCCTGGAACCTGCTTGGGATTCTCTCTCTCTCACTCTCTCTTTCTACCTACCCCACATGTGCATGCTCTCTCTTCTCTCTTTCAAAGTAAATAAATAAACTTTAAGAAAGAAGCAATATATGATTTAGTGAGCACCTATTGTATGTATAATTTATTCTGTCTTCTGTGGAGAGAAAGAGAAGAGATAGTAGACAATTCATTTGGACATATTCATATAGTATTCCTAATGATATAATCAAAATTAACAAAGGTACTTGATTAAAAAAAAAGCTTTTAGATTTCTGTATTTTTTTATGTTTTGTCTTGCTTTATTTCATCCTAAACATACAGAATCAGAATTACTGAAAGTGGAGCTCAGATTTCAGCATTTTGATAGGCTTCCTAGGTGATTCTTACATTTGGGAAACTCTTCTAATAGCCATACATGTGTGGGGTCACTTGAAAAGTTTTCTAGGGGCGCCTGGGTGGCCGCAGTCGGTTAAGCGTCCGACTTCAGCCAGGTCACGATCTCACGGTCTGTGAGTTCGAGCCCCGCGTCAGGCTCTGGGCTGATGGCTCAGAGCCTGGAGCCTGTTTCCGATTCTGTGTCTCCCTCTCTCTCTGTCCCTCCCCTTTCATGTTCTGTCTCTCTCTGTCCCCAAAATAAATAAACGTTGAAAAAAAAATTTAAAAAAAAAAAAAAGAAAAGTTTTCTAAAGCTGGCTAAAATGACCACTTAATTTATGATCCTCTGAAGTTGAAATAGGACACTATTTAAAATTATTGTTAAGGCTAGTCTATGTATATCAGGGACTTCCTAGACCAAGAAGTATTATTCTTCTAGGAAGAGCTGAATACTAAGGCACATGTTTTGAATATAAAATCCAGGACAGACTAAAAGTCTTGAAATGTATCCTAGACTGTCGACTCCATATTATCCCCACTCATATCCAATTAGAACAGCAGAGTATCAGTTCAAGTTATTGCTTCTACCAGCTCATCTGTTACATTTGCAGCACCATTGTTCTAGATGGAGCCCTCATCATTTATCGTCTAGATTTTAACTGCTCTTGTTCTCCATGTTTTTGTTATTCCATTATTTCTCCCCAGCTGATGCCAGAGTAATGATGCATAAATTATTATTGTATTATCATGCTTGAAGTTTGTTAATGTTTCTATATGATTTAAACTATAATAATAAACAGAATAAGCAATAAAATACATACCATAATAATATTGATTTGAACAAGGAAATACACAGTGGTAAAAAGAACAGTTATTTAGCCAGAGCAAACCAGTGCCTAAAAATACCAGGTAGCAGCAGCACCTGGGTGGCTCAGTCAGATGAGCATCCAACTTTGGCTCAGGTGGTAATCTCACCTATCCCCAGTTCGAGCCCCACTTTGGGCTCTGTGCTGAGAGCTCAGAGCCTGGAGCCTGCTTCGGATTCTGTGTCTCCCTCGCTCTCTCTGCTCCTTTCTCACTCATGCTCTTTCTCTCTCAAAAATAAATAAACATTTAAAAAATTTAAAAAAACACCAGGTAGCAAACTGCCACTGCTCTTACCCTCTCAAGTGCTTCTTGCCTTGCTGCAGAACCACCTCAGCCTCTGCCTTCACAGCCCACAGGGACATTCCCGCAATCTGGTGACAAACAAGGCTAGGGCTAGCATGGCAGTGTCCTCCAGGACCCAGCTCCCCTGCTATGTCTTGAAAGAGCTCTAATAGGTAAACATTTGTGTGTTCCACTTAGAATAATTTCCTTTCCATGGTGTGCAGTTCTTCATGATTTGTCTCCTCCATACCATGTGCTCCATGGTCTCTCCTTCTGCTTTACTGATCTGAAAAACCACATCTCCTCCCATGTCTTCACACTTGTGCACCTGCTTTCCTTACTTTCCTTCGTCCTGAAATCTCACTTATTGTTTGCATTTCAACTTAATTAATATATATTATTAGGGTGCCTGGGTGGCTCAGACTGTTATGCATCTGACTTTGGCTCAGGTCATGGTCTCATGGTTCATGAGTTTGAGCCCCACATTGGGTGAGCTCATGGATCCCTGTTTGGGATTCCCTCTCTCTCTCTCTCTCTCTCTCTCTCTCTCTCTCTCTCTCTCTTTCTCTCTCTCTCTCTTTGTCCCTCATGGGATTCTCTCTCTCCCTTTCTCTCTGACCCTCACTCACTCATGTGCTCCTTCTAAAAAAATAATAAATAAAATAAAATAAGATTAATATATATACACATATATATTTAAATATAATTTATTGTCAAGTTAGCTAACATACAGTGTAAACAGTGTGTCTTGGTTTTGGGGGTAGATTCCCATGATTTATCATATTTTTTTTCATGATGGTCTTCCTTAGGTCCTGAAGGTATATTTGAATATGTTTCTTATGCTCATATTCTATTTTGTACATATCTCTTGCACAATAACTCAGTAATTTTTTTTTAATTTTTTTTTTTTTTTCAACATTTTTTATTTATTTTTGGGACAGAGAGAGACAGAGCATGAACGGGGGAGGGGCAGAGAGAGACGGAGACACAGAATCGGAAACAGGCTCCAGGCTCCGAGCCATCGGCCCAGAGCCTGACGCGGGGCTCGAACTCACAGACCGCGAGATCGTGACCTGGCTGAAGTCGGACGCTTAACCGACTGCGCCACCCAGGCGCCCCAATAACTCAGTAATTTTTAAATGTGGCCTTTTATGTACATGTTCATTTCCCTTCTAAACAGTAATATTCTTGACCCTTGGATTTTTGTATATATTTATCCCCAGTTCTTAGCACTTTTCCTGCATGGAGTATATGTCAACATATATTGACATGTAACAAAGAATAAGGATAAAGTGCTCATTTGAAGGGATACATACATTTTTTAAAGTTAAGATTAGTCGGTGAGGCGGTGAGGTGTTCATGAACGCGATACATTTGCAGCTCAACTTTGAAGGAGTAAGGGACATGGTGGCTTGGAGATAGATGAGGGTGATTCACATTCCCAATGAGGCAAAAAAAAAAGCAAAGGCACAGGAAGAGAAATGAGGGCATAGGTGAGTGGAGAATGGTAACACTTGGTTAGTAAATGAATAATAGAGAAGGAAGAGAATTCTCCCAACACATTGAAAGACAGTTTGAGGAGTTAAGAGCCACACTACTGGAACCAGTAAATCTAAAGCTTTCTCTCCTCACAATAGACTTGCGTTTGTAACAATTGGAAGTTTGTTCTTCTCTGGGGCTTGTTTCCAACTGCATACAATGTCATCATCTGTGTTCCAGAAGGATGCAAATCCGTGTTAGGCATTAACTAATCTTTCTATGCATGTACTTTCCCTGAGCTCAAAGGTCAACTAGTGGCTGCTTGGGCCTGCTGGTTCATTGTTCCCTAAGCAAGTGGCTCTTTGTCCAACGTTAATCACCCCCTAAATTAAGGTCCAAGGAACAAAGAAATCCATTTAGTGATTTATGTGGGTTTGCTACACCTGGCACCAGTTCCTTGCTCTTTGGCATGTGACCTTTTTATTTTACTTTCAATAATGCGATGGTGTTCAAAGATCATCTATGACTCCATAGACTCCAATTCTTATGACTGTATGTGAAACTGTATTTCTTGCCTCTCATTCAGGAAAACACCTTATCTGCCTTTTTTTTTTTTAACTTTTTAAAATTTTATTTTATTTTATTTTTTGAGAGAGAGTACAAGGGGGAAAGAACAGAGGAAGAGGGAGAGAGAGAATCTCAAGCAGGCTCCACCCCTAGTGTGGAGCCCTATCTGGGGTGGGAGGAGGAGCTCCATCTCATAACTGTAAGATCATGACCAGAGTCAGAACTTTACCGACTGAGCCACCCAGGTGCCCCTGCCTCATCTGCCTTTAATATGAGGCTTATAGATTAATTACAGCTGCCTGTATTATTATTTCTTCCTTTTTCAGGTTGTTGGTTATCTCCCGAATACTCACAGAGTGAAAGCAATCCAGCCTTGATTAGGCTAAATTCTAGCTAAAATTTTATTATTTCTATCAAGTTACACAAGATTGTAATGACCTAGGTTCATTTCATTTTAATCCTAAGCACAAACAAAAGTTTTTATGACCTTGGGATCCCTGTCTTGGAATAGGAAACAATTTGTAATTACAGGTTTATTCATATGAATAATTAGTGCTACTCCCTTTGTGTGGTATCAGATTACACTATTTACTCAAGTGATACTGTCCTAGGCAAATTTCCATTTTACAAGGGGTAGGGGAAATTCTCTTCTGCCTGCTGGACAAGATTTTAGATATAATTACCACATGCTGTTCTCCAGTTTTCTAAATTTCCCTTTGTCTTGAGTTGGGTTTCCATCACTTCGTGATTCTTAATCCATGTGATTTTACTGCTTCAGGGATAACTGCCTCCATCTCCACCCTCACCCTAGGAAAACACTTGAGTAGGATACTACTTTCATATGCATGGTTCTCAAGATTAGTTCTGAGCCAACTTTTAATTCACCCAGTGCTCCTTTTCATTTCATTGCCTCATCTGTTTTGCTTTGTTTTGCTTTTAGACTTTTCCTCCATTAACCCCAAACTCAGAAGGGTTCTCTTCTACTAATACATTGTGCTTCCCATGGAAATCACATTCCCTCTCCCTGATGATGCTCCAGCCACATGGCCCTGCCAACACTTCTGGATGAAAGCTCATTTCCACTCTAGAAACCTTATGCCTTCTGGGATCTTTGCCTGGGTGGCTCTAGCCTGAACCTATACCCTCATAGATTCATGACAAGCTTTCTCATCTTTCAGATGTTAGCCCAAATATTAGTTTTTTAAAAAGGCCTCTCCTGATTCCCCTAGAGTGTTCTGCACATACAGGCTCAATACAAATTAGTTAGATAAGTGACTGGACAAATCTGATATTATAAATGACATATCTGAGAAAATGAAAAGACGCTGAAAGTACCAGAAATGTATGAATGAGATGAGAAGGCCAGAAATAGATATTGATTTTCCACATTTGTGTAGCACTTTGCAGCTCACAAAGCACCTTACATACATCATTTGAATTTCTGAACAGCTGTGATGGAGAAGTGTTGTTCTCTCCATTTCGAAAGAATGGATACTTGGCAAAGTTAAATAAAATCTCAAGATCCTAGAGTAATCAATAGGAAAAGCTGGAAATGAAACTATATTCTCATCTCCAAATTTAATGATCTGTCTCCCATGACATGTTGGAGTCCCCTGACTTAAACTGTGAGATTTGTAGGTGAAATATCAGCAACATTAGGTGAATGGCAATTAACACAAGTTGAACACTTCCACAGATATTCAAATACCTTTCCTACAGCAGAAAACCCTGTGTTCAGCCCTTTGTGCAGCTCTGGTATTGCCTCTACTTGGTTGAATCACCAAGTGCTAATTCTATGCTTTAGTTTTCTTTGTAAAACCGGGGTTAATTATGTATACATTTCATGAATGGTTGTGAGAATTCAATTAGTTTATATATGTAAAGCTTTTTCAGAACATTGCTTAAGGCATGAAAGCTGCAGATGTGGTTACTGTCATCTTTGTTATTAGCATAACTTTACATGTTTACTAAACACTTTTTTTTCCTCTGGAGAAAACACTAAAAGCACAAAATATGTGACTATTTTATCTGTAGTTAATTTTTCAGGACTTCCATCATTGATTGCACGAAAGGAGGCTTCTTCTTTAATTATGTATATATATATATTTATTTCTGAGACAGAGACAGACCATGAGTGGGGGAGGGGCAGAGAGAGAGGGGGGACATAGAATCCGAAGCAGGCTCCAGGCTCTGAGCTGTCAGCACAGAGCCCCACGCGGCGCTCGAACCCACAGACTGTGAGATCATGACCTGAGCCGAAGCCGGACGCTCAACCAACTGAGCCACCCAGGCACCCCATAATTATTTTAATATTCAATTATTTTTCATCTTTAGACCTTTGGGTGAATGTGACTTGATCTTTGGAACTTTTTTTTTAAGTTTATTTCTTTATTTTGAGAGAGAGAGAGAGACTGAGCTGGGGCAGTGAGAGGGGGAGAGAGAGAATCCCAGACAGACTCCACATCTTCAGTGCAGAGCCCAACGTGGGGCTCGAACTCACGAATGGCGAGATCATGACCTGAGCCAAAATCAAGAGTCAGACGCTTAAGTGATCAAGCCCCTCAGGTGCCTCTATCCTTGGCACCTTTCTTCTGAGTTTCCAGTCAGTCCTAAACAGGAATTACTGGAATGGATTTATCTAACTGATTCTGGGTTTGTTTTGCAACTATAAGTTACAAAAGAATAAGGTTCTTACTGAAATATATCAGAACTTAAGTAAAACCATACTATTTCAGTGAAAGGACATTAACCATCATGTGAGTTGTAACCCAGTCCCCTTAGCATGAGTAAACACACAGTTCTTCCTGTCCTTTTACAGTGAACACAGTCAAGAAGTTTTCTGCACTTGTTACTATTTGATGCAGTATGGGTTTTGTAACTCTTCCTAATTTGTTTTACTACAATTATGTTTGATTTTCTCTCTTCACATTGCTTCAAAGTATATCTCGCTCATGAATTTCACTAATTTGCAATTACATTTGGAATAAAAAGGTTCCCAACCAGGAGAATAGAGTGTACTGGAAGACATCAGTGCTGTACCCAGTAGAGAGAACTCTTGGCCCATTTCTATGACTTGGCTCTATTTGCAAGGTAATTGCTAGAATTCCCAGTATGAAGCAAAAAGCAGTGATTATATTCTCCTTAGAGACTTTACACTCAGAAACCTCTTCTTCATGCTCTGGCCTTCCCTGTTGCAGAAATAAGAAGGAAAGCCTTCCTATAGAAATTTCAGTGACGTATAGTATGATACATTGGTTCTTAGCCCTATTGGACTCAATGTTCCCTTTTTGTTTGTTTCTTTGTTGTACATTACATCTCCATTACTTATTTATAACTAGAAATGTACACCCTGTGTTCCCAGAGCTTCCCTTTTATCACAATGTTTTTTAACATCTATTTTACTGTTCTAAAAAAACTTAGGGAATAATATACCCAGAGCTTCCTCTAGTGTATGTGAAGCCCTGAGAAAATTCTTTTTGTGGGACCCTTTTCTTCATTAACCATTTATCATACCTAAAGTTAGCATGTAAATACCATTCTATTGGCCCAATACCATTTGATCCTGTAAAAAAAAATACTCCACTAACCAAAGAGAGCAATGCAATCTACTTACCAGACAGCCCACCTGGAACTAAGGACTTGCCAGGGAGCCTGAGGCACCCTATAGGTTCAATTGTGTTGCTTTTGGGGGCATCTAGATCCCATGTATGGGGATTAGGGTTGGGGAGCAGTGTACATGGAGTAACAGGGACTGGGGCCCATACTTCTGGGATATTAGATATCTTCAAGGATGTTACTCCAAAGCACATGAGCACCTTTGAGGCCCAATTTGACATATCCATGGGGCAGGAACCCTGCGAGCCCATGTCTAAGAATAGGATCAAACATAAATTATGTCTACACACAATTTTTTGAAAGGTTGTTATTAATAATGCCCATGCATAATGTAATAAGAAAATAAAATTAAAGTCATTCATAATAAGTTACATATATTTCAATACAAAAATTTTGGTGCCAGACTATGCCAGAAGAGTTCATGAAATTGTCAGATGATCTCAGCCTCTTTTAATGAATACATTTGTAGTTAAAAGAATAAGAATGTCATAAGCCATTCTGTACAAGAAGCACAGGAAATGAAAGAACAGATGTATAGATGGAAACCGGAAAAAATAGGGTTAGGATAATTAGGAACCAGATATATCTGTACTGATCAAAGAAAGAGGTAAATAACCTTGATGAATTTGGAATTACATGGCAAGACAAATTAAAAGCTGGGAAACTGAAGAAATTAAAAAAGTAAGAATTTCTTTTATAAGTGAATTCAGCATTATTTATTAATATGCTGTTAAAATAACTCTGTGCTATGATATGAATGTCAGGGGGCCACTGGGCTTTGAAGCAAAAGTTCTAAGGCTCCTTCCAGGGTCTAGAATGGAATAGAGTCTGCAGTGTCATTTAGGAAGAGTACTCAAGACAGACTAGTACCTGTGTGGGCCCCAGTACCCATTCTCTGCTTTGGGGTGCAGTGCAACCCAAGTCCAATGGAATTGATAAAGAATCACAATAATTTTTTCTCTTATCTTGAAATTCCAGCACATACCCAGGCACACTCTGTCTCTAGTGTTTATGTGGTGCTTGGGAGGCTCATCTGGTTAAGTATCCAACTCTTGATATTGGCTCAGGTGGTGATCTCAGGGTCCTGAGATTGAGCCCTGCCTGAGCTCTGCACTAAGCGTGGAGCCTACTTGGGATACACTCTCTCCCTCTCTCTCTTCTTCCTCTGCTCATGCGCTCTCTCTTTCTCTCAAAATAAATAAATAAAAAAAATAAACTTTAAAAAATAATCTTGGACACCGTATTCTTGAAGAGATGTTGGGGACTACAGGACACTTTAAAAAAATAGTAATTCAGGAGGCTACAGAGAATTTGTGCGACACATTGCTCGAGATGGTATCCAAATAAGATGGAGTATGACCTCTGACTCTAGCAAGACTGCCTGTGTTGTATTGAAAAGTTGACAGGAGCTAATCATTTTAAAATAGAAGTAGTTGGGGCAAAGATAGAAATATCTCCCAGTTTTCTTGTTCGGTTTGGCCCTGTGTTGATAGTAGAATCAGACATTTAGTCGAGGAATGCCTAATTCACAATCTACTAAATCATTTCATATTTTGCTTGTAAACCCTGAGCTTTCCTTAAAACTGTTTAATTAGTGGGGCACCTGGGTGGCTCAGTCGGTTAAATGTCCGACTTCAGCTCAGGTCATGATCTCATGGCTCATGAGTTCGAGCCTTGTGTCTAGCTTTGAGCTGACAGCTCAGAGCCTAGAGCCTGCTTTGGATTCTAAGTCTCCCTCTCTCTGCCCCTCCCTGCCCTCAGTCTCTCTCTTTCTCAAAAATAAATAAACATTAAAAAAAGTTAAAAAAAACTGTTTAATTAGTAGCATGTCATTAGTATACAGTACTCATTGCACATTTAAAAAAATATACATTATTTTTGAAATCAGAAAAAAGGTGTTATTTGCATGATTTACTTTTATCCAAATGAAAATATCTTAAGAACCAGTGGTAGAACACAAAAGAAAAATTAAGATATTTTTGCCTTCAGGATGTGATTTTCTTCATGATATTAATTATTCTGCTTTTAGGTAAGTGTAGTTTCTAATTATTGAAAATTCTGTGAGGAAATAAATGTAATAAAAGTCTCTTTATAAAGATCTAGACAAATAATTGCCTGATTTGATTCTCTATATAAGGAAAATATTTCCTAGTCTCATTTTTCTTGTTGAGAATGTCCTTCAGCCTGGAAGCATTGTGAGTCTTTGAATCATAATCATTAATTATTGACAACATATGATAGTTTGTCATATTCTTGCCAAAAATACACTTTTATATCTTCTTCTGGCATTTCTCATGTGTTTAGTGACTCTGGATGAATTTTTCAGGTATTTTGGGACTTTCCAAGTTTGATATGTCCTGTAAATAACTACTGGCATTTCTTTTCTAGATTATCTTGTTTCTGTCTCGATAGAAACAAGAAAGGGACAAACACCTATAACTTTAAGTAAGCTACATTTCTACAGACAGAAATATTGGTTCAAACTATGGAATTAACATTAAACTATCTAGTGCATTGCAGCGTTGGTTATATAATGCAAATAATACAGAAAGAAGGAAAGGAGGTATAAACGGTATTTTCAGTTTCACATAAACCTTGTTTTCAGATGCAGTACTGTGGTCCTATAAAAGAATCATTCATTTTACCAGTACTTACACAGTGTGGTTGATGCAGAAAGGAACACAGTGTTTTCTTCAGTTAGTTCCACTAACTGAAGATCCACTAAGATCATGCTGCTGAAAAACAGGCTATCTCTATACCTAAGAGATGAAATGAAATAAAACCAACATTAATGACTTTAAACATATGCCATTATACATACCGTCATTATAGCATAATGAATACTGACTTTATATATACTGTCAATGTAGTATAATGAATATGCATGTATCAAGAGTTTGGAATATAAACTAAGAAGCAATTGCTTATATTATTATAAGCTACTGTAACAATAGCTTCAGAACACCACCTGGTGCCTCCAGGATGTTCACAACTCAAATGTTGACACAATAGAAGTAAATGCTCTATTTTCCTTGTTAGTCATATCATTCAGGTTTCCCAGGTATTTGTTATGTTGTTCCCACTGACATCTTTGTTCTGTCTGTAGTATCTCATTATATTTAATGAAGTTTGATTCACCTTCTCAGTTTGACCTCTCTCCCTGAGTGGGATAATGTGTAAGCATGGATTTTTGTTCGTAATACCTTCTGCAAAATAAAACCTCTAGATCACATCCTTTCATTTTTTTTTTCTGTCTTGTTGGCAAGATTTTCTGCTAAGTCTCACCTTCAGCTTTGAAATTCTTAGTCCTCTTAACCCTGTAATCAAGCCTGTATTAGTTCTAGTGTTCTAGTGAGTCCTAATGAGATTTCTAGGAAATCTCAATCATCATAAAGTTCTCAAAACCACGGGACACATTCCTAGGGAACAGCTAGTTATTTACTTTGGGTATTTTAGCACTCCAAAAAATTAAGAAGCAACAGTTTATGTCAGTTTTTAGGGAATAATTCTAATTTGTCAGGAGACCTTTGCCTTTTCCTCTAAGAAGGCTTATGCTTTTTCTCTGATTTAGGCTTTTAGGCTAGTTCTACTCACAGTAGTTCTACTCACAGTACTTTCTCCCATCCTTTGCTTTATTATAAGCATAATTTGAGGAGCACAATGTTCTCTTTAGTTAGTTCCACTTGGAACTGTTCTACGGATTGTCAGTCTCCCCACTAAACACTAAGTCTAAGACTACTCTGTTTGCTAAATAGTTTTTTCTCTGCTGTTCCATAATCATTTATGCATCTAAATCCTTAAAGCTCAGCAAGTGGTTTGTTAACATTCATTGATACCTATGTGGATATAATCACATGTGGGAAATAGACAGATCAGTTTGGACCATTTACAATGGTGTTTTCCCAACTGCAGTAAATGTAACAGGGCTACAAGAACAGTTTAGAGAGAAATGTAGGCCCAGGTAGTTTTATGGGAATCCTTCAAAGCCATGTGTGGACTCTTCCATAAAAACAATCTTACTGAGAAATGTGTCTATAGTCTCTTGCTAATTTTGTGCTGACTGAACCTTTGTGCTGATTTTCTATTTACCACTGTGTGCTTCCCCTTACAAAAGCAAAGCATCCCTTGCACATCTTGAATGGTGAGTTGCCTCAAGATGTAGAACCTCTAAGGACTCAGTAAAAGGGCAATCTGAATTCTAGGTATCAGGGAAATCCTTCTTTAATTAAGGCACCAAAACCCTGGGTTACTGTTTACATCTGTCCTTGCAATATGCATATTCAGTTAACAGTGAGCCATGGGGTTAGAAGCAGATATTTAGGCTGAGTTGCAGTGTCCTGAATTCTGAGATATTGTGGAATGGAGGCAATGGGAAAGATAGCAATTTTGAAACCAACTTTGGTGACTTCTATCCTTCTTCTATCCTCTTTGCTATTGCCAATGCTGTTTCAGGTGAGTCCTCTAAGAACGATGAACATTTTGGTAAAAAATATTGAAGTCTAGGTGAAAACAATACAGCAAGCCTCCTACTTTTATCTACTCATCTACATAGTAATCTTAGAATTAAATACAGAACACTTATTTTAAAAAGCCTGCTGTGAATTATTGATTTGCAATGAATTTTTCCCTTGTCCATTTTTACCACTTTTCGGTGGAAGAGCTTTGTGGGCTCTCATTCATTGGTGCCTCGATTGAATGTTTGACATGATTTCAACACAGAGAAAGTGGAAAGTTCTATATTTGATATCTTTGATTCAAAGAACAATGTGGAGATAAAGTTTTATAATTTCTTGAATATTTACACTCAAGTGTTAATACTATCAAATTGTAAAAAATATATATATACACTTTTCTGAAGTATAATTGATACTCAATGTTACATTAGTTTCAGGTAATTCTATATTAAAAACCCTGCACACAGGTTCCTTGCTCACACTTATGTTAGGCCATGTTAAAAATATTGTTAACCTAAAGGAGCCTGGTCTGTGAAATTTTTTTAACAAAAACACATTTTTCACAGACAGTGGAAGCCTCCATTCTCAAAAAATTGTAAATGTAACAGCAATCTCAAAAAGTAACTTTTTTTCCTGGGACAAAAAAACAAAACTGTTCTTTCAATGGAACCATACAAAAAAAAATCAATTATTATCAAAACTAATAGCAACATATTGGAAAAACCAAGATATATATATGAATATGGCTTCTTTTTTATGTTGTATTTTTTACTTAAGTATAGTCGACATACAATGTTACATTAGTTTCAAGAATATAGCTTCTTAATTTTTTTCTCTCAATATCTCTGAAATGCTTCCTGAATCATTGTTTTAGCCTGCCTGAATTAAAAAAAAAAGATCCCATGGGATGGTGATCCCTAATGGTTAGAGCTTAGAGTATAAAGAGTCTCCAATACTCAACCCTGAAAAAGATGTTCATTCTTTCTCTGCTTAAAGTTTTTTTTTATTCATAAAATGGGATAACTTTACCTTGTAGTACAGTTCTAAGGATTAAATGACTTAACCATTGGCAAAGTGCTTAGTCCAGGGTTAAAGTAAGCTCTCAATAAGCTAAATCTATTACTAACCCAGGTGAAAAGGAAGAGCAGTTATAATGTCATTTAATTAGCTTATTCACTTAATAAGAACTTGCTGAGCTTCTACAGCGTGTCAGATAAGGTTTTATGTGTTGTAGATGCCCAAACGAATAAGGTGTAGTCCCTTCTTCAAAAATTTATATGGAATACATGCAAACCCAGGTAAGAATAGAGAATGTACTGCAAGATACAACATAAGCAGCTCTCCACTAGACAAGAGTAGTCCTTGCTCTTCCCTTCGCTATAAAATAATGGAAGGTGTACTATACTTTCAGGTATCATATAAAAGACAAAAACAAAACAAAAGACTGCATGTCAAAACTTCAGTGTGATATATTGGCCCATTTCATCACTAGGGAACAGGATGTGTTAAACCCTTTACAGTCCGAGCAGGTGTTAAATACTTCAGATACCAAGGAGAGTGTACTTCAGTGTATATCAGAACACAGCCAACCCAAACTTTGACAAGGATATTCCAAGACTACAGGTGAGCAAAGGGCTTGGCACATTTTATGGGACTGGACTGAATTTATTTAATATATACAGTTTCCTTGAAATACTTCTTTCCAATGGAACTTGATCTTATGAAAATGTTCTTAATCTTAGAAGTGGTAGTGAAGGTA
Source organism: Neofelis nebulosa (assembly GCF_028018385.1). Lineage (NCBI taxonomy): Eukaryota > Metazoa > Chordata > Mammalia > Carnivora > Felidae > Neofelis > Neofelis nebulosa. The sequence goes on from NC_080787.1 coordinate 50,900,623, forward strand.
AAGCATCCTCCTACTGTTAATAATATAAGTGTTTACATAATTAGAATTTCTGTCAAACACTGGCAAGCACTTTAGAAAGACTGTCTCATGTAGTCTTCACACACACACACACACACACACACACACACACACACGCACAAACACACCTGATATATCCTAATATCATTTCCATTTTATAGACAAGTAATTAAGGATGCATGTGTCTTCCCTCTGTTAAAGTTTGCAGAACATTTATTATCAACTTCTGGTGACTTTCAATAATAACTTCTCACTAGTTGTATAGAAATTGAATTTTCTATTGAATTTTCTATCGAAAATTTTCAATTTCAAACAAAAGGTTTGCACAAAGAAGAAAACACCCCAAAGGTGAGTCATTCATCAGATTATGTGGATTGGGGTGGTTGGGGTAAGACTTCTTGCAGGGGTAATATCTAGGTCTATCCAGTTAAGTCCACTTTCTTCTCAGTTGTAGATAAATTTTCTATTTTTTTAACATTTATTTTTGAGAGACAGAGCAAGGCAGAGTGTGAGTGGGGAAGCAGCAGGGGCGGGGATGGGGGGGGGACACAGAATCAGAAGGAGGCTCTAGGCTCTGAGCTATCAGCACAACGCCCGACATGGGGCTCAAACTCACAGACTGCAAGATCATGTCCTGAGCCAAAGTCGGCCTCCCAACCGACTGAGCCACCCAGAAGCCCCTGTAGATAAATTTTCTTAATTGAAAAAGTTATCAGTGCACCAATTAAAAGTTCTCAGACACTGTAGTTTGGGGGAAATTTGCTTTCATATATAGGGAGAAAGAGTCAAATTGCAAAAGGAATCTATAGTGAGATGGCCAAAGTTCTGGTGTTCTTGTTTTTTTTATTTTTCTTTTTTCTTTTTTTTTTAATTTTTATTCCTCTCAATTTAGACCTCTATGTCATTTGTCTATTAGCTCCTGGGCCATTTCCCCCTATTTGGCAAGAGATTTAGATTAAAATGGTAGCCAATATTCTCAAGTATACTTGTTTCAGAGTGTTTCAGGGACATAGAATTTGGACAGTGGAAATAACTTCAGATTATATATAGTTTACATATCAATTTTCAAATTAGAAAGCCTACAAAAGTGAAATGCTTTGCCTCACTTAAAGCCACATAGTGATATGATTATCATTAGAACATAGAACAATTCCTGTTTCCTAAAAAAGTGATCTTTGTTCTATACCAGTGGCTTTCAAATTTTAAATGAAATAGAAACATTGAAGAACTTATTAAAACACATACTGCTGGATTCCAACCCCAGCATTTGTGATTCAGTAGGTCTTGTGGATGCCCAGTAATCTGCATTTCTAACAAGTCTCTGGGTGGTGCTGCTGCTGGGCTGCGAAGCACACATTGAGAACCTCGTTCTAACAGCATGCATCTTGAGGCCTCTAGTCAGTTTCATGTAAGTAATGTTAATCCTAAACTTCTGAGAACTTACTACTAGGTATTTCTCACTACAAATCTATGTTGCCTTTTTTCTCCCAATGAGACATATCTTTCTGCAGTGTACCTAAAGTCTTTATTTGATAATGGCTCAGTCTAAGAACTGAAGATTTTCTGATCAATTAATTGATTATCTAATTATAGACCAGTTAATGTCTGCATGCTTCTTAAAATATAGAATATTTTTTTATCACACTACCCTCATTTTCTTTATTGATCAAAATTATTCTCCATCATCTCATGCTTACTTCCCCATAACTATCTAACTGGTTGATAGTGTCTGCGAATTATTTTGTCACAGTTCCTCAACCACTGCTAGGTCTTGCTGCCTCCAGCTTCCTTTCCCCACTCTCTTTTACTACCTTAGTTCAGGCGGCCATACCAAAAGTATTCCATCAAACCTGCGGTGGTTACACTTTTTCTTTTCTCTTGCTTCAGGTACAAACTGACAAAAATAATCCTTCTAAAGAAATCAGTGTCTAAATAATTTCAGAGTTTTAGGAATATAGTAAGAAAAAGTTAAATACCTTGAGCAAATATAACTTCCATTTTTAAAAAAATGGTTTAGCATCATTAGGTAATATCTGCTTTTCTAAAAATGCAATTTCATAATCAACAGCTATAAATAACACATTAAACTTATACCAATTGCTTTCTATTAAAGGAATTATGTATGTTTTTAGAGAGAAAAAAAACACACCTAACATTTAGACAAAATTTAACCAGGATTTTTGGCAGAAATGTTCTGTTACCTTTCCAAATTTTTTCCTGTGGTTGATTTTGAGTTTCATAGCATTGTGGTCTGAAAATATACACGGTATGATCTCGATCATTTTGTACTTGTTGAGGCTTGAATTGTGTCCCAGTATGTGGTCTATTCTGGAGAATGTTCCATGTGCACTGGAGAAGAATGTATATTCCACTGCTTTAGGATGAAATGTTCTGAATGTATCTGTTAAGTCCATCTGGTCCAGTGTGCCATTCAAAGCCATTGTTTCCTTGTTGATTTTTTTATTAGATGATCTGTCCATTGTTGTGAGTGGGGTGTTGAAGTCCCCTTACTATTATGGTATTACTATCAATGAGTTTCTTTATATTTGTGATTAATTGATTTACATATTTGGGTGATCGCACATTTGGCATGTAAATGTTTACAATTGTTAGGTCATCTTGGTGGATAGACCCCTTAACTATGATATAAAGCCCTTCATCTCTTGATACAGTCTTTATTTTAAAGTCTAGATTGTCTGATATAAGTATGGCTACTCTGGCTTTCTTTTGTTGACCATTAGCATGATAGCTGGTTCTCCATCCCCTTACTTTCAATCTGAAGGTGTCTTTAGGTCTAAAGTGGGTCTCTTGTAAACAGCATATAGATGGATCTTGTTTTCTTATCCATTCCATTACCCTATGTCTTTTGATTGGAGCATTGAGTCCATTGATGTTTAGAGTGAGTACTGAAATATATGAATTTATTGCCATTATGTTGCTTGTAGAGTTGGAGTTTCTGGTGGTGTTCCCTGGTCCTTTCTAGTCTTTGTTGATTTTGGTCTTTTTTTATTTGTGTGTGTGTGTGTGTGTGTGCACGCGCGCGTGTGCGTTTTCATCTTTTCTCCCCTCAAAGAGTCCCCCTTAAAATTTCTTGCAAAATTTCTTTGTCTGGGAAACTGTTTATCTCTCCTTCTATGACAGCCTTGCTGGATAAAGAATTCTTGGCTGCATATTTTTCTGATTCAGCACACTGAATATATCCTGCCACTCCTTTCTGGCCTGCCAAGTTTCTGTGGATAGGTCTGCTGCAAACCTGATCTGTCTTCCCTGGTAGGTTAGGGACTGTTTTTCCCTTGCTGCTTTCATGATTCTCTCCCTGTCTGAGTATTTTGTGAATTTGACTATGATATGCTTTGTTGATGGTTGGTTTTTGTTGAATCTAATGGGAGTCCTCTGTGCTTCCTGGATTTTTATGTTTGTGTCTTTCCCCAGGTTAGGAAAGCTTTCCCCTGTGATTTGCTCACATAACCCTTCTACCCCTATTTCTCTCTCTTCCTCTTCTGAGACCCCTAAGATTCTGATGTTCCTTTTTAATGAGTCACTGATTTCTCTAATTCGTAAATTGTGCTCTTTTGCCTTAATCTCCCTCTTTTTTTCTGCTTCATTATTCTCCAGAAGTTTGTCCTATATATCGTTGATTCTCTATTCTGCCTCATTCATCCTTGCTGCTATGGCAGCCATTCAAAGTTGCAGCTCAGTTACAGCACTTTTTATTTCATCCTGGCTAGCTTTTATTTCTTTTATCTTTGCAGAAAGGGATTTTAATCTATTTTTGACTCCAGCTAATATTCTTATTATAGTGATTCTAAATTCTGGTTCAGACATCTTGTTTGTATCTCTGTTTTTTAAGTCCCTGGCTGTCATTTCTTCTTGCTCTTTCTTTTGGGGTGAATTACTTCGTTTCATCATTTTTAAGGGAGAAAAGGAATTAATGAAGTAAAAAATTAAACTTAAAAATATATTAAAATTAAAAAATTAAAAACAAACACATACACACACACAAAATCGAATAAATGATGCTAGATCCTACGTGTGTTTTGGTCTGGGTGTTGAAAGGGGCTTGATACATTAGATAAAAAAGGGGCAAGAAAAAAAAAGGAAATCACTTGAAAATTTGAAAAAATAAATACACTGAAGTTGACTAAAATGAAATGATGGAAGTAAAATAGATTTTGAAAAACTTTACACAAAAGTAAAAAAATATAGTAGAAAAAATTAAATAAAAATATTTTTAATAAAAATTGAAAATAAAAATGAATTTTTTCTCTTTTTGTATGCAAGAAAAGAACAGAAATGAAAAAGAAAAAAGAAAAAAGAAGAAAGAAAGAAAATTGAATAGATGTACTGGCAAACAAACTGAAATATGACTGAAATTACTTCATTTTCCCCTATAGGTCAAACTATGAAGTGTTTCATAGTTCATAAACTAAGCAGGCAGAGACTTCTGTTCCTGAAGAGCAAGGTTGGCCCAGTTGGGTGGGGCTTAGTGTAATGGCTCCGTTCTCCACTAGATGGCGTGGCTTTACTTTCTGGAGTGGATTGTTGTGGCACTTGTAGGTGTGTATGCGCATGCGCGGGAGTGGTGATAATGGCGTTACCCAGCTACCCAGTCTCTAGTATCAGAACTCTGTTCTCCCTGATCAGCAATCGCGCACCTGTCCTGTGTCTTCAGCTTCTGTCCACTTCCCGCTTTTACACAGTCTGTGACCAAGCCCCAGGCAGCACCTCCCTCCTGAGTTTTGTCTCAGATGCGGCTGTTTTTCCTGACCCCTTACTTCTGAGGGACCGTGGCTTTGACCCATTCTGTCCCTCTGCAGGAGGGTCTCACGGAACAATGGCCAGGTGCCGGCCGCACTCAGGAATGTTTGCAGGACCGTGGTGCTACCGGTGCCCAGAGACTGTAGCCGGGTGCCAGCCCGCTCCAGAAAAAGTTCGCGAGATAGTGTAGCAGCAGCGTTTCAGAGATTATGGAAAATCACTAGACGTCTGGCACCAGGTTTCACCCTTAATGACCTTGTTCCAGCACCAGTGAATGTGGTTGTTCTCTTGGGTCCACTGGGGCCTTGCCTTTAGGGGACCCACACAGCCTCTACCAGGTGTCCTCCCAGCAGGGGAACCGCCTCTCCCCATTTGGCCTGAAGACCCCCAGACTGCACTCTGCTGCTGGGATTCACCCTTCTCACCAGAACACCGCCAGGAATTGTGCTGCGGAGTTTCAGACTCTGCACTCCCCGTTTACAGTCTTAATGGAATCTAAACCCTCTCCTTTCTCCTTTCTCCCTTTTTAGTTCAGTCCCTGAGGCTGTTTCCACTTTTCCACTTTCTCTCCAGATGCTTTTTGGGGGGTGTTTTTCCCATACTCTCCCCTCCACCCCATCTCTGTCCTCTCTCCGCATGCAAAAGTGGCTTCCTGCCCCCCCCCCCACTGTTTCTCTCTCCCCCCAGTTCACCTCTCCATGCTGTGTACCTGTTGAGTTCTGTGGTTCATGTTGTGTAGATTGTGTTAATCCTCAGATCAGTTTTCTAGGCAAGATGGTTCATTGTTGGTCTGGCTGTATTTCATGGACACGAGACACACAAAAAACTTCCATGCTGTTCCTCCACCTTGGCTCCTCCCCTGACAGAAATATTCTAAATCAACCACCTGTTCTGCTGACCTCTGGACAGATCTGTAAAATACATGAAAAATAAAGAATTGTCATGAGATTTTATAGTAACCCATCTTGGGAACATTGAAGGGCATCATGTTCTTTTTAATTGCTTTTTTCTTCTTTTATTGGTAAAGATAACTAAGAACAACATGAGCACATTTTAGAGCAGGGGTGGAGCCAATATGGAAGCCAAAACTGATCTTTTTTTTTCTTCAGCATTTAAACACACACATATTCAGAGGTCATATTTGGGTAGAGATTTGTTTTGAAATAAGCTTTGTTTTGGCGGGGTGGGAGATTGTGTCTTCTGAAGCATTCTGTGAGGTTTGAATCTACAATCCATCTTCAGGAAGACCTCTGTATGATTCTGAAGAATTAGAGAAACCTGCAAGCATCCAGAGAGAGACATTGAAGACTCAGCTTCTTAGTCTCCTTAACTCTGGGCTCAGAGCCATCTTCAGCATGCTTGGCTACCTGAGTTTTGAGGGACAGTGGGTTCAGCACAAAATGAAAATGTCAGGCTCCATGTCCAAAAGTATTAGGAATTACAGATGGTCAGGGCCCCTGGGTGGCTCAGTAGGTTAAGTGTCCAGTGCTTGGTTTTGGCTCAGGTTTGTGACTTTGAGCCCGAAGTCATTCTCTGTGCTGCCAGTGCAGAGCCTGATGGGATTCTCTCTGTCTCTGTCTCTGTCTCTCTCTCTCTCTCTCTCAAAATAAGTAAATAAGGTTTAAAAAAATTACAAAATGGTAGAACATTAAAGCAAAAATGGAATTCTTCTGAGACTGGAACCCTGTGTGGCTGACTGCACAGGTCATACGTCTGTGACATTGAGCCCGGCTTCAGGTTTCCTTCTGGGTTGAAAGCTCAGTTTATCTGCATTGAAAAAAAAATCTGGAGATTCAGAGCAGAAACTGCAAGAGTAAAGGGTTTGTGTGGAGCACGCACCTATAACTTTTGGCAAACCAAATATGTTAAATGATGTGTATGGTGTATATAGTATGAAAGGTATGAGAAGTACCTCAGTGATAGAAGTTTTTCTTTATTAGAAAATTCACATGGAGAACAATGAAGTAGCAAAGTGTGATTCTATTAAAATTGAATAAGGTCTTTTGGAAACCTGTTGCCCACATTATCCCATAAAGAATGGGGTCACAAGTCATCAGCACATTATTTGTCAACTCAAATAATACACTTCATCTATGTTATGTAGTACTTATCATAATGAAGTAAAAGCATTTGCTTATTTTTTCCTTTCACTCATAGGTCTGTGAAATATTAGAGGAATTGACTATCTTATTATAAAATTAAGAACTGGTACTGAATACTTGAATGTGTGAGTAAATTAACCTACCTTCAGAACAAGATTATTATTTATAAGACACATTTGATGTGCACAGTTTCAATCTTTAGGAGAAAAACTGTCTTTCTTTTAATTTGTTATTCCACATGTAATGTATTCATATAAATAATGAGACCAGTGACGTCTACTCCTAATAGACAATGTGTTTGTTTTTGTCCCTTGAATTCAGGTTTGATTTCCTCTTGCATGACAGACGGCTTCCATAATGTGGCTCAGCCTCTCATTCCATCTGAGTCACGTGTGCAATTATCTAAGCACTCCTGAAGCTGCCCATGGCCCCACACAACTCATCAGAACTTCATGTATGACCCTTGAAGGAAACAGTGGAAATTAAAATTAAAAAAAAATTTTTTTCCAAGTGTATCCATGTAGGGGTGCCTGGGTGGCTCAGTCAGTAGAGTGTCGGACTTTAGCTCAAGTCATGATCTCAGGGTTCCTGGGTTCAAACCCCACGTCAGTCTCTGTGCCTGGAGACTGCTTTGGATTCTGTGTCTGCCTCTCTCTCTGCTCCTTCTCCACTCAGGCTCTCTCTGTCTCTCAAAAATAAACATAAAAAAAAGTGTGTCCATGTAGTGATTTAAATTTTTTAAATGTTTATTTACATTTGAGAGACAGGGACAGAGCATGAGTGGGGGAGGGGCAGAGAAAGAGGGAGACACAGGATCTGAAGCAGGCTGCAGGCTCTGAGCTGTCAGCACTGAGCCAGACCTGGGGGGGAGGAGGGGCGGGGAGGGGAGTGTGTGGGGGGGGTGGGCTTCGATCTCATGAAGCATGAGATCATGACCTGAGCCAAAGTTGGACATTTAACTGACTGAGCCACTCAGGTACCCCTCCATGTAGTGATTTAAAATTACACTATAGCCTTTGGGAAATCTTATTGCCTATAATATAAGAGGCCAAAGAAAGGGTTTAGATTGATGTTCTATTTAGCTTTGCAAACATAACTGTGATGCTAGGCTTTTATGTAATTGATTTTGTAAGCAGTGGCCAAATCCACTGTTTCTCACCCTGTGCCCCAATCTGCTTTTGTAAAAACCCAGAAGAACACTTGAAAACTATTGTCATAAATTCAAACTGCTTGAGAAAAATTGGTGAAAGTCTATCACAGTTGTTTGCCAATACTCTGTTAACCCTGGTGTACCCATACCTTTTACATACTTTCCTTTTGTTCTCTTTTTCAGTTTCATTTTAAGCATATTTTTGTTATTCTAAGACAAAATAATGAATTAATTTATCAAAACTAAAAACAAACAAAACAAACAAACCAAGGACAACAGCAACCAAGAAGCAAAACGAAAATGAAAACAAACTGAGTGGTTTAGATTCCTACTAAAAAAAAAAATGGCCTATGGTTTTAATTAAAGATTCAGTATGAACATTTGGACATATAGTGATTTATTTCCACATGAGAAAACTCATATAGCCCTTGCCATTAAGGAAAATACCTGTGATATATCAAATTTAACATGCAAAGCCAACCTTGCATTGTAGAAATATAAAAGGTTCCAAAGCTGAGTTATATGTTGGACTGAGGGATAGCTATCTGCTGACTAAAACAATCCCATACAAGAAATTTTTAGTGGATGAGTTTTGCTTGAAGAATGGATAATTTCAGCCAACTTAAAACCTATTATTTCATTGCCCTAATTATAATGGATTCCATAACATAATATCTATAAAATATGTTAAGAAATCAAGAACATGTTTGAGTCTGAAACAAAAATAAAAACAAAACCAAATCTTCAGTTTGCTGTCCAACATGGAAGAACCTTACAAAGTCATCATTGTGTACTAATATAAGTAAGGTTGAATGAACTGAAAAATAAGCTCTTCTTAGATCTGTCAGAGCTGTTGAGCCACAGGACCAACTGCTGCCTCCAAAACTGCAGAGAAGACAGACACATAGATATAGATAATCACAATCTACCAGAGAGGAAATCCACTAGCAAAGAACTCCACAGAAACCAGCACCATGATAGGAAAATTAGGACTGTAACTGAGGAGTTGACAGAGGCTCAGTGTAGATAAGCCTGAGAGATGAATGCTTCATCTCAGCCCCTAGCTACTTGGTCCCCCACACTCACTTTTGTGTTTTAACTGCAGAAAGTCTGTCAAGTCCTCGCAGTAAAGATCAGAGAAAAATCCCCTCAGGCTTCTGAGGTGGGAAGAAACTAGCCATTTCAAAATAAGACAGAGCATTCTGATCTGCTTAACAAAACCTGCCTTCAAGAGAAACTGTTTTACCAGAGTGTAATTTGCTGGGGATTTTTCAGAGCCTAGCGGACTTGGGGAAAGGAAAATACCCAACTTATCTTGTTCTAGCCTTCCACATAGGGTAAGTTGCATACCAACTCCAGCCCCCTCTAGCTTCCCTGTACCACCAAAGGGGGTGAAAACAAAACAACAGTTGCTAAAAGACTGACGTTGAATCATAGGACTATAAAATAATTCCTCTATGCCCACACCTTACCAGTGTATTACTGAAGGTCTATTTACCACAGTTCCTTTTACTTAGTACATCCTGTCTGTCTTTCCACACAAAAATCTGCACATAGATGCTTATAACAGTTTTGTTCATAATTACCAAAACTGAGATGCAATTAGGATGTGCGTCAGCAGGTAATGGAGAAATAAACTGTGATACATCCTAAAGAGAAAGGAGCTATCAAGCCATGAAAAGATATGGAGGAAACTTAAATGCATACCATAAGTGAAAGAAGCCAACACATCATGATTCTACCTGTATGACCTTCTGGAAAAGGCAAAACTATGGAGATAGAGGGGGCATCTGGGTGGCTCATTAGGTTGAGTATTGGACTCTTGATTTCATTTCAGGTCATGATCCCCAGGTCATGGGATTGAACCCTGTGTTGGGCTCCACACTGAGTGTGGAGACTTCTTGGGATTCTCTCTCTCTCCCTCTACCCCTCTCCCCTGCTCGTGCCCATGCTCTCTCTCAAATAAAAAAAAAATTAAAAATAAAAAAAAAACCCTACAGAGATAGTAAAAAGGTCAACTGTTCCAGAAGTCAAGGTCACAGAGGGATGAATAGTCAGAGCACAGAGAATTTTTAGGGCAGTGAAACTATTCAGTATGATATACTATAATGATGGATACATATCATAACACATTTTTCAAAAACCTTCGAATGTACAACACCAACAATGAACCCTAATGTAAAATATAAAGTTTGGAAATGATAATGTGCCAATATAGGTTCATTGATTGCAACAAATGTACCAGGCAGTTGCTAAACATTGATAATGGGGGTTGTATATGTGTATGGAGACAGGGGAACATGGACACTCTGTACTTCCTGTTCCAATTTGCTATGAACCTAAAACTGCTCTAAAAAATATGCCCTCCCAAGAAAGCAAGTGACTCTGACCAAGAAAAAAAAAATCTTACCAAAATTAGAAAAGAAAGGATGACAAATTTAAAAGCTGGATCTTTAAAAGATTATTAGTGTAAAACTCTGAAAATAAATGATTCAGCTTTCACTTCTGATTAAGGTGGAATAGCAGGGAGTAGATACACCATCTCATCTGAACGAGTGAAAAACAGGCAAAATCTATGAAACAACACTCAAGGGAGAAGAAACAAAGAAGGTAAGCCCACAGTTGCACTGTTTACTGTCAGGCCACTAAGTAAGGAAAGGAATCTTGGGGTCTCTAAGGGAAGGATAAACCAACTAAAATATTCTCTTTTATATATAAACTCAAATGCTTTTCTAATTTGTCATTTTCCAAATATTTCACTCTTAATTTTTATCAGACATCCCCACCTTTCTTGGTTTATTATTAACATGGATTGAATTAGGAAAGCCAAGCTTTGCTATGATCACTAAGAGATGTCTAATAACTAACTAAAATATGAAATACTTAAAAGCAAAGTTAATGGAAGCATAAATCCATGAAATATAGCCACCTAATTTTTAAAACAAAGTTTCTTCACAGCTTTATTAACTAACATTGCTTGAAATAAGCTATTTAAATACAGTATTTTTAAATAAAAAATGCACAGAAAATGGGGCACGTGGGAGGCTCAGTCAGTTGAGTGTCTGACTCTTGATTTTGGCTCAGGTCATGATGTCACAGTCGTGGGATCAAGCCCTGCATTGGGCTCCTGACTGAGTGCGGAGCCTGCTTAAGATTTTTTTTTCTCTCTCTCTCTGCCTCTCTCTCTCTGTCTCTCTCTCTCTCCCCCTTTCTCTTTTCTGCTTGCACTTTTTTCTCTCAAAAAAAAAATGCACAGAAAATAAGTAAATGGTAACCTCCAAGTGCATGTGTTAAATAATTCAAATTGCAACCTTGGAGGAAACAAGTAAGTCCCACACTTTTGGTTTGAACCCAAAACCCAGAGAACTTCCACCATCCTGTGGTTAACACCTTAATTTTCAGTTTCTTTTTAAAATTGGTTTTGGGCACCTGGGTGGCTCAGTCGGTTGAGCATCTGGCTTCAGCTCAGGTCATGATCTCCCGGTTCCTGAGTTTGAGCCCTGCATTGGGATCTGTGCTGACAGCTCAGAGCCTGGAGCCTGTTTCAGATTCTGTGTCTCCCTCTCTCTCTCTCTGACTCTCCTGACTCACACTCTGTCTCTAAAAAATAAATAAACATTAAAAATAATTTTTAAAAATTGGTTTTAAAAAGTAAAAAACTATTTTTAATGTATATTATTATTAAATGTAAGTATAAAATTGGGTTAAAGAAGTGATGGGGATTAAGGAGTGCACTTTTTGTGATGAGCAACAGTGATGTACAGAAATGTTGAATCACTATATTGTACACCTGAAACTAATATTACGCTGTATGTTAACTATCTGGAATTTGAATAAAAGCTTGAAAAAATTTAAAAAAAGATAAAAATAAAATGAAATAAAATTCCAACTATATACTATATATTATTCATAAATATTCACATCATACATGTATGTATGTGGTATGTAAGTATGTGTATATATATTCACACATACACACAAATATTTCTTACTTTCTAGGTCTGCTTGAATTCTGTTTTTTCCCCCCAATCTTCTAATTCAAGGCACTGATTCTTTCCCTTGCAGTTTTAATTCTTTTATGTAATGGTTCTAACACCATTTAATATTTTGTATTAGCAATACTTAAATTTGTCACCTCCTTTACCTTTTGCCAGCTTATTTGCAGTCTCATAGTGCCTTCTTAACTCATTTTACTTCCTTCATAATTTTTTTCCATGAAGTATGCTTATTCTCTAAATGTACAGAAACATGATCTTTAAGATCTTTCAGTGTCTTCTAGAGTTTTAATAAGTCTTTCCATTTGATGTTGTTTTAAATTCACCTTTAATTCTTTTTTTTAGTAATAGTTTCGACTGAGTCCATGATCACTCAGTCAAAGAATGCACTGCCCTTATTCCCAGTGAGCTAGATATGATCACATTGCTAAGTTCAGGCCAGAAGAACTTCTTGTTCTCTTTCTCAAAGACATGGTGCTTACTCTGGATTCCTCTTTCTCTATCCTGTTGGCTGGAAAATGTCAACAATTGAATTGATCTTTCTGCTCCTAGAGATGAAAGCCAGGTGCAGGTGTTAACAGAGCCATTTTCCTAGCCTGAATCTTTGGATCGGCTCAAGAAGTGCCTACTTACCCATTATCACCCTGGGGAATGTCACATGAGAAAGAAAGAAATCTCTGTGTTGACATTTTGGGCTAGATTGTTCTTTTTTGTGAAGGCTGTGTTTGTATTGTAGGTTGTTTAGTAGCATCCTTGGCCACAGCAACAAGATGCCTATAGTTCCTCTTCTCATCCCAGTTGTGACTAACAAAAATGTTTCCATTCTTTGGCTAATATCCTCTACAAGGAAAAATTGTCTCTGGGTGAGAATCACTAGTGCAGAGACTAATGTAGAAATTGTTACCTGTAGGTGGGGTGCTGCCTTAAAAAAAAACCTCATACAACATAATATTCACGTAGAGGTCAGGTGGAAGGAAGAGAGTAAAATGGCATGGAAGGCTGGGAGGTGCTGATCATGTTTCTGCTGTGGCGTTTGGTAAAACTGTAGTAGGCACAACATGTTCCTGTAGAGCTTAAAGCTACAGAGAAAGTGTTTAGAAAGAGGCAGAATATCAGTACATTTGGTTATTACATGCTGTCTTAAGCAAAATACTGCAACCCCCAAAATGAGCATATCCAGGAAATATTGGACAATTTCTTTGTTGCCTGCAACCCAAATTGGCTAATACACCAGGAAAGTAAGTTCTCTCAGAGTTGGAAAAGCTAACATTCTCACTCTCACAAACAACACAAGAAAGACTGTCAGTTTTACTCAAAGGTCTCCCATTTGGAGTCTTCAGCCAAAAATAATGAGGAGGCCACAGGCAAATATCAGGTGATAGGTGTTGCCTTCCCACTGCCTACTTTTTTGGAGGGCCACAAGTTAACTAATCTTAAAATGAAGAAAAAGGAAGTTAGCCCAGCAAAGCAACCAATTAATTAAAAGCAAGAGTCAGGAGAATAAGAAACATAACTAGAAGATATTTTTGGGTGAGCTTCTTTCACACAGAGATCTTGATTCTTAAGTTGAAAAGTCACTAACCTGGCCTTGAAAGGTTTTCAACTGTGTGATATGAAGAAATCCTTGATTTCTTAAAACCACAGCATCAAAGAGGAAGCTATGAGAACCATGTGGTGGCCCAATGTGGCCCAACTCTCCAACATCAGCTTTAGAAGATGGCATAGAAGATTAGGAAACAAGGAAAATTTCCCAGGTGATCAAACTTGGGGCCAAAAAAGGGACAATGGATAAGAAACTTCCTCCCAGAGAAGAAAACCAGTCTGACCACGAAGTTCTTTTACTGCCAGGCTGTGGGAGCTTTTGAAATTCTGAGCCAGCACTATTTATTTCCCAATCGTAATGAACCAATGAGTTTTTTAGGTGAGGGTTGTTACTTGTACTTTCTTATTTCTTCGCCACCATTGTATATTGAGTGTGTATGAGTGCTGGAGGTGAGAGAGAAATAAATGACTGCACTTTTCTGTTCATCAGACTGTTGGGCTCCCCACAGGATATCGAAAAGATTGTGTATCACCCAGAGATAACTCAGTTTTGAGTGGGATGCAGTAACTGGACATTTCATTATGTTTCTTGGAGAAAGGATATTTTCTTTATGTAGGAAGAAGGATACATGGATACTCATACATGGATACTGGGGTGGCCAGAGTGAAAGTCTATCAGGAGCCTTTACTTTTCCCTTGGTATTTATTGCCTCTCCACTTCCTTTTAGTAATAGAATCTGTTGATCTTTAGTTGAGTACAAGGTGTCCAGCTACAGAGAATACATTCCCAGGCCTCTCTTGCAAAATAGACCCCATCATGCGACTAATAACCAGCAGAACAAAAAATGGCCAATAAAAGAAAAATTCCTGAATTTTGGGGGACATGTGTGTAAAAGAAACACATTGCCTTTCACTAACTTTTCCTTTGGACTGGGTATCAAGCAGTAAAAATGCAGACTGACACCTCACACACAGAAATGTAACTCACTTATTGAGAGTAAGAGATTTGTTTCACGAGGTTGGTTCCCTAGATGACCTCATGGAGAAGAGTCCACCTTTTTGCCATGGACTTTTATGAAAGAAAACAATATGGTATAACCTTATTTCAACTGCTATAATTTTGGGTTTTTGTTTTACTTGTTTTTAAATCTATATCTTAACTCCTATATTTTCTCTGGGATTATCATGGCATTATGAATATCGTCCTCAGGAATATGCTGAAGTTTTGGGCATATTAACATTAAAAGTTTAATTATTTAATTAATTTTAGTTTATTTTAATTAAGTTAATTTATAGAATTGACCTGGTGCTATGGGCCGTAGGCTATTACAACTGGGATAAGTTACTCTGCATTTTTACTCTAAATTTAACAGTATTGCCTTGTGACAGCTCTTTGTATATAGAGTTAGGCAAAATATTTTCCAATAAGTATTTTAATTTATTCTACATTTCTCAGTATTTTCTTATTCTATTTTCTAACAGGGAAGACTTTTTATATCCTTATTTTTCTCATGACTATAAATATATTTATCTCAAAAATCTAGTTTTAAGATTTAGCAATTACATATATTACGTATTTATTAAAACAATTCTGCTTTACATATTAAGCAATTATTTAAAATGTGGATTGAATTTGTAGATCCCATATGATAGTACACAGACATATATATGTAGTATAGTGCATCCACACATACAGACATAATTCCTTTCTTGGGTTTCATTTCTTTCCCTTTTTTAACTTCTTGAATTCAATAAATATCTTTTATTTCTCTTCTTTCTTATTTAGTAAGAAATTTCCTTTTAGCTGAGCTTTGTTACCCATGAATTCTTAAACACAATTATTTTTCTTGATTTATTTTATTGTTTAAAAGTTTGTTAGCTTCTACCCCAACCTTCAACAGTTTGGGTTTTCTCTTGTTTTCCATGTTTCAAGTAGTGAAACAGTAACAAAGCTGTAGTAAAATTAAAAAAGAGAGAGAGAGAGATTAAGTTTATTCAACTCACTTTAATATGCAATGCGAGATTATGTCCTTCCTGTGTATCACAATGGTAAAGTTCAAATGAGATCTTGAAGAGAGCAGGCAAATGCATGGCCAAACTGGGTTGCATTGCTGTACTAATGTTAAGAGTTCCTGATAGCCAATCTCTTAGTCATTGCATAGGTCTTGATCTGGGGCTAACTAACAAAAGTCAAGTTGAAATGTAAAGCACTAAGTTGAATTAAAGCCTATGGACAGGAAATAGTAGACAGGAATATTGTCAACTATAGATTGTTGAGAGCTTCCACGCCAGGAAGGACTTTACCTTCCAGAAGTTCCAGACTAGCACCTCCTCCAGTGCTCACGTGGCTCATTTTATCTTCAGTGTTCCATTTGACACAGCAAGTAGCAGTGTCTCCACCTCCTATAATGGTGATACAGCCCCTGGAAGTGGCCTTCACAATTTCATCCATGAGGGCTTTTGTTCCATTAGCAAAGGCGTCCCATTCAAATACCCCTACAGGTCCATTCCACACAATTACCTTAGCGTGAGCCACAACTTGAGCATACTTCTTGTTGGTCTCAGGACCACAGTCCAAACCCATCCAGCCAGCAGGTATGCCTGATTTTACAGTGGCTTGGCCAACCTTAGCATTCTCCTCAAACTTGTCAGCAGTGACAAAGTCAGTAGGAAAGGTAATGTTCACACCATTCTTACTAGCTTTAGCCATGATATCTTTGACAATCTTGGCCCCCTCTTCATCAAAGAGGGACGCACCAATCTCCATGTTGTTGAGTACCTTAAGGAAGGTATAAGCCATTCCACCACCAATTATCATCTCATTGACCTTATCCAGCATATTTTTGATCAGTTGGATTTTGTCTGCCACTTTGGCTCCACCAAGTATAGCCAGAAAGGGTCTCTCTGGGTTTTCTAAGGCTCTGGCAAAGTACTCTAGCTCCTTTTTCATCAGGAATCCAGATGCCTTCTGGGGAAGATTCACTCCCACCATCGAACTGTGGGCCCGGTGAGCAGTGCCAAAAGCATCATTGACATATACATCCCCTAGTTTGGAGAGTGATGCTCGAAAGGCTTCTATTTTACCTGGTTCAGCTATAAGCTTATTTCCAGAAGGACCTTGGCCTTTTCCTTCTTCCTCCACATGAAAGCGCAGGTTCTCCAGTAGGATGACTGAACCAGCAGCCGGGTTGGCACAGGCTTTCTCCACTTCTGGGCCCACACAGTCCTTTAGAAACAGAACATCCTTGCCCAGCAAGGATTTGAGCTCAGCAGCAACTGGCTCTAAAGAGTATTTATCAGGCATGGGAACACCATCAGGTCGACCTAAATGACTCATAAGAACTACTGACCTGGCTCCATTATCTAGGCAGTACTTGATGCTTGGGATGGAAGCTTTGATTCTCTGGTTGTTTGTAATCTGGTTCTTCTTCATGGGAACATTGAAGTCTACTCTCATGATGACTCGCTTCCCTTTAACATCCAGTCTGTCCAAAGTTAACTTCTTAGAAAGAGACATCTTGATAATACAAAGACAGAAGCGGACACCTGGATCCCAGTGCTGAAGAACCACTTTACTGCTCTCGGGAGGCTGGATGGGTGATGCTTTCCAACGGCTTTCCTCTTGGCCCGCCCCTTCCTTTTCATCACTAAGTCCCCCACAGGGCAGGCGTGATTGAACTAGGGAGAGGGAAACTTGGCTCTGCAATTGGTTAACGGTGCTGTCATTCTTGATTTGGAATGTGTTGCCGTAAAGCGTCAAACTGCCGGTGCTGAACACGAACCCCGAGTAGTGACTGGTAGCTGGCTTGCAGTGAGAGCTGGGGCAGTGAAGAAACCTTGGAATAAGAATAGTTCTGCTAAGGCTCTTGCACGTTCTTTTTCCACATCTCTTTTGACTCTTGCTCTTTTAAAAACAAAACAAAACAACAACGAAAAAACCCTCGACCATGTCAAATCTTAATTATATTGAGATATAAAAACTGCAGTACCAAATAAAGAGATGGGTTGAAATGATGGGTCTATAAATCCTTATTTATTCAAGGCAACATATTATGCTTCTGTTTTTCCTTGATACATATTTCCGTTAACAGTCTAGCTTGTTGTTAGCCATTGGCTTTACGTATATTCTAGCGTAAGCGGGAATGATTTGTTTTTATCAGCTTGCTTATTCTGTTCTCAAACAACTGTGAGAGAATGCTTGGTGGCTTCTTTAGGATAATCCCATGAGACAAAGAGGGTAACAGTTAAACACTGCAGGTGATAGTGACTTTTCTTTCAGATGACAAAGTTATGATAAGCCCTCTTTTGGGGGGGGGGCTTTTTGATTCATTACCTGTATGAATCAGAAATTGAGCTGAAAAGAGGAATGATTTTCATGAGGATGAAAATGTCTATATGAATTGAAAATGAGTAAGAGATTTAATTTTGGGGGAAAGAATATATGGCTGATAGGCTTAATAATAAAAACTGGCTTTGTAATTAGTTGATATGGCAGTTTCCATAAGTTGAACGTAGCATATATTATTGACAAAAATATGTTTGAGGCATAATCCAGTAGGATGGCTATAATTTAAAACAAGGCAGACAATAACAAGTGTTGACAGGGATGTGGAGATATTGGAATCCTCACATATTGCTGGTAAGAATACAAAATGCTGCAGCCACTTTAGGAAAAAGGTTTGACACTTCCTCAAAATATTAAACATGGAGTTACCATAAAACCCAGCAATTACACTCCTAGGTATATACTACAATGATAAAATTATACTCTTACAATGGCTAAAATTCCAAACTATGACAATAATACATGCTGTCAAAGATGCATAGCAATAGAAATTTATTGCCAAGAAGAATGAGGTATGCTACAGCATGGTTTTGGAAAACAATTTGGCAGTTTCTTATAAACATAGACTTACAATACAAGCCATCAATTCTACTCGTATGTTTTTGTTCAAGTACACAGAAAACCTATACTCTTTCAAACTTGTGTATGCAAATGTTTAGATCAACTTCATTCATAATTGCCAAAAACTGAGTGCTTTTCAATTGGTCACATCTATAAAACTGTAGATATATCCATGCAATGAAATATTCTCAAATAAAAGGAATATGCTATTTACTTACACAAAATCCTGAATACAAGTTGAATGTATTTTACTAACTAAAGAAGCCAGACATAAAAGTATGTAGACCTCGTAAAATTCCATTCACATGACATTTGAAGAAAGATGAAACAAAGGGATAGAAAGCATATCAGTAGTTGTCAGGCATTAAAGGAAGATGGAGGAGGTCAACTATTATTAGTTGAGATTTTTAGTATGATAAAACTTTTCTATATAGCACTACAGTATTGAGTACAAGTCAAAATCCATAGAATTATATATTATAGAGACTGAACTTTAGTGAATGTAAATAAAATAAAATGGACTAGGATGTTGAGAAATCTCAGGTTGGAATGCAGACTGACAAATAAGCCAAACTATTACAATAGATGACAAATACCATTAAAAATGTTGGGGATAAAAAAGATCACTTAAGTAACTTTGGAAGAAAGGTTTCTAACTGATAAAGCTGAAGACAAAAAGAACCATACACAAATGTAATCTTCCGTTGATAAATTTGTTTATCTTTTTACTCTTGGAATCTCTGATTTTCACTTCTGTTGTATGTCTCTTCTACTTTTAGCCAGAAAAAAATTCAGTGGGCTAGAACTCATTGATTAAGTTGGGCTTGCATGGATAATCCAAGACAAATCCCTTATATTAAATTCCATAACTAAACTCATAGCTACTGTTACTGTTACTATGGTTTATAACTCTATACACTTTGTTTTCTATATCATATAAGATACTAGTGCACTTGAAAAAGTTAATAGTTTATGTCTTGTGATAACTGAAAGTAGGAGAGACAGAGCTATAAAATGGCAGTGTTTTTGTATGTTATTGATGTTACGCTGGTATAAATTCAAATTAGACTGTTATAATTTCAGTTGCTAACTACCAACAAAAATAGTTATAGAATATACACAAAGTAAATGAAAACCAAATTTCACTACAAAAGTTAAATAAAGACAAAAGAAAAAAAAAACAATCAGTAATGCAGGAAATAAGGGGCAAACAAGTTATAAGGCATATAGAAAACAGCCAAATGACAGAAGTACTTCCTCCTTATCAGTACTTACTTAACTGTAAATGGGTTTAACTCTCTAATTAAAAGACAGAGATTGGCAGAATGAATTTAAAAATATGATCCAGGGGCACTTGGGTAGCTCAGTTGATTAAGTGACTGACCGACTTTGGCTCAGATCATGATCCCGCAGTTTATGAGTTTGAGCCCCACTTTGGTCCCTGTGCTGACAGCTTGGAACCTGGAGCCTACTTTGGTTTCTGTGTCTCCCTCTCTTTCTGTCCCTCATTGCCCACACTTTTGTCTGTCCTCTTTCAAAAATGGATAAACATTAAAATATTTTAAATATGATCCAACTATATGCAGTCTACAAAAGACTCAGCTTAGATCCAAAGGCAAAATTGATCGAAAGTAGAAGGATGGAAAAAGATATTCCGTGCAAATAGTAACCAAAAAAGAACAGGAGTAGCTATACTAAAATTAGGAAAAAAAATGACTTTAAATGCAAAAGGATTAAAACAACAAAGACAATATATATTAATAAAAGGGGCTTAATTCAGGGGCACCTGGGTGGCTCAGTCAGTTAAGCTCCAACTCTTAGTTTTGGCTCAGGTCATGATCTCACGGTTCATGAGTTCAAGCCCTGCATGCATTGGGCTCTAAGCTGACAGCCCACAGAGACTGATTGGGATTCTCACTCTCTCTCTTTGCCCCTCTCCCATTCACATGCATGTGCATACATGTTCCCTCTCTTTCTCTGTCAAAATAAATAAAAAACACTTTTTAAAAAGGTTTAATACAGCAAGAAAATCTAAAAATTATCAGCATTTGCACATTTAACAGACCATCAAAATATATGAAGCTAAAACTGGCATCATTAAAGGGAAACATAGACAGTTCCCCAACAACAGCTAGAGATTTCAATAACCCATTCTCAATAATGAATAGAACAACCAGATAGAAGATAAGTAAGGAAAGAGAAGACAATCCAATAAACCAATTATATCTAAAAGACTACATAGAACATCCTACTCAACAAGAATGTACACACTCTTCTCAAGTGCAATAGGACATTTTCCATGATAGACCACATATTAAGCCACAAATTAAGTCTGAATAGATTTAAAAAGTATATATAAAGTTCTTCTGTGGTCATAACTAGATGAAGATAGAAATCAATAGCAAAAGAAAAACTGGGAAACTCATAAATTTGTGGACATTAACACACCTTTAAACAACCAATTAAAAAAAGAAGAAATCACAGAGAAATTAGAAATTGCTTAGAGAAGAATGAAAATAAAAACAATATAATTAAATGTATGGAACACACAAAAAATGAAATTCTAAAGTGGAACTTTCTTGCTATAATGCTTAAGTTAAATAATAAGATTTCAAATTAACAACCTAAGATTACAACTTAAGAAACTAGAAAAGAAAGCAAACTCATATGTTGCAGAAGAAAAGAAATAATAAAGATTAGGACAGAGGTAAATGAAGTTGGGAATAGAAAAACAATAGAAAAAATCGATAAAATAAAAACTGGGGGAGCATTTGGGTGGCTAGTCAGTTAAGTGTCTGACTTGATTTCTGCTCAGGTCATGATCTCACAGTTCATGGGCTCAAGCCCTATGTCAGGCATTGTGTTGACAGTGTGCAGCCTGCTTGGGATTCTCTCCCTCTCTCTCTTCCCTTTCCCCCCAAAATAAATGAATAAACTTTAAAAAAATGGACTAAGAAAAAAAAATCCAAATTACTAAAATCAGAAATGAAAGTAGAGACATTACTATTGATTTTACAGAAAGAACAATGATTATAAGGAAGTACTATAAATAATTTCCTATCAACAAATCAGATATGCTATGTTAAATGGACAAATTCCTAGAAACACATATGCTGCCAAGACAGAATCATGAAGAAATAAAAGATCTGAATAGATTTATAACTAGTAAGTTGCTAGAATCAATGATCAAAAATTTCTTTACAAAGAAAAGCCCTAGACCTGATGGCTTCACAGATGAATTCTATCAAACATTTACAAGCAACTAAACACCAATTCTTCTTTAACTTTTTTAAGAAAAATGAAGAGGAGGAAGAACATCCTAGCTCATTCTGTGGTCTCAGAATTACTCTAATATCAAAACCAGACATAGGCAACTTAAGAAAAAAACAACAACAAAAAACCCCTGATGATCAACATCTCTTATGAACATTGAAGCAAGACTCCTCAACCAACTACTAGCAAACAGAATTAAGCAGCATATTAAAAGAACTATACAGCATGGCCAAGTGGGATTTATTCCTGGAATGCAAGAATGGTTCAATATATGAATATTAATCAATGTAATACACCACATTAGCAGAATCAAGGAAAAGAAAACACATCATCTCAGTTGATGCAGAAAAAAACATTTGACAAAATCCGTCACCTTTTCATGATAAAAACAGTCAACAAACTAGGAATAGAAGGAAAACTACCTGACATAATAAAAGCAATATGTGAAAAATCCATGGCAAACATCATACTCCATAATGAAAGACTGATTGCTTTTTCTCTATTATCAGGAACATCTCTCTATTATCAAGAACATCTCTCTATTATCAGGAATATTTTCTCTTTTCTCAGGAACATCTCTCTATTATCAGTAATAAGGCAAAGATTATTATAGCACTGGAAGTTCCAGCTAGAGAATTTAGGCAATAAAAAGAAATAAAAGTTGTGCTCGCTTCGGCAGCACATATACTAAAAAAAAAAAAAGAAATAAAAGTTATCTAAATAGGAACGGACAAAGAATAATGCTCTCTGTTTACAGATGGTGTCATTTTTTTTAAATGTTTATATTTTGATGGGGGGGTAGTTGGGGGAGGACAGAGAGAGAGAGAGGGAGACACAGAATCTGAAGCAGGTTCCAGGCTCTGAGCTGTCAGCACAGAGCCCGACGTGGGTCTTGAACTCATGAGCCATGAGATCATGATCTGAGTCAAAGCCAGATGCTCAACTGACTGAGCCACCCAGGTGCCCCCAGATGGTGTCATTTTGTATGTAGAAAACACTACTCCACCAAAAAAATCTATTAGAACGAACAAATGAATTCAGAAAAAGTAGCAGGATACAGAGTCAACACTTAAAAATCTGTTGCACTTTTATACATTAATAATAAACAATCTGAGAAAGAAATTGCAAAACAACTGCATTTATAATAGCAAGAATAAAATACTTGAGAATTAACCAAGGAGGTAAAAGACTTGTACAATAAAAACTATCAGGGGCACCTGGGTGGCTCAGTCAGTTGAGCGTCTGACTTTGGCTCAGGTCATGATCTCATGGTTTTTGAGTTCAAGTCCTGAATCAGGCTTGCTGCTGTCAGCACAGAGCCCACTTCAGATCTTCTGTCCCCCTCTCTCTCTGCCCTTCCCCACTTTCACGCTCTCTCTCTCTCAAAAATAGGTAAGCCTTTAAAAAACATCACTGAAAGAAATTTAAAAAGACATAAATAGGGGCACCTGGGTGTCTTAGTCAGTTGGGCATCTGACTTCGGCTCAGGTCATGATCTCCGGTTCATGGGTTTGAGCCCCGCCTTGGGCTCTGAGCTGACAGCTTGGAGCCTGGAGCCTGCTTTGGATTCTGTGTCTCCCTCTCTCTCTCTGTCCCTCCCCTGCTAACTCTCTCTCTCTCTCTCTCTCAAAAATGAATAAACATTAAAAAAAAATTTAAGAAACATAAATAATGTAAATGGAAATATATCATGTGTTCTTAGATTACAAATCTTGGTATCATTAAAATGTCAATGCTACCCAAAGTTATCTACATATTCAAAGCAATCCCTATCACGTTCTCAATGATATTTTTGTAAAAATAGAAAAAAACTATCCTTAAATTCATATGGGATTGAAAGAGACCCCAGACAACCAGAACAATTTTGGAAAAGAATGATGCTGCAGGAATTGGACTTACTTTCAAATTTACCACAAAGCTATTGTTGCCTAAACACTGTGGAATTGGCATAAAAACACACATACTGGTCAATGGACTAGAATAAAGAGCCCAGAAATAAATCCTCACATATATGGTCAAATCATTTTTAACAAAAGTATCAAGACCATTAAATGTGGAAAATACAGTCTTTTCAACAAATGGTACTGGGAAAATTGAATATTCACCTGTAGGAGAATCAAGTTATACACTTATCTAATACCATATACAAAAAATACCTCAAAACAAGTCAAAGATCTAAATGTAAAATTTTAAACCATAAAACAGGGAAAAAAATAGGGCAAAAGCATCATGATATTACATTGGCAATAATTCCTTGGATAGGACACTGAAGTCATAGGCAACAAAAGAAAAAAAATAAAGTAGACTTCATGAAAATTAAAGGAGTTTTGCATCAAAAAACACTATCACACAGTAACATAGTAAAGAGGCAACCCACAAAATAGATAGTATTCGCAAATTGTGTATCCAATAAGAGGTAAGCATCCAGAATATACATAGAACTCCTAAAACTCAACAACAGAAAAACAACTTTATAAAAATAGTCAAACGACTTAAATAGCCACTTTGTTAATAAGCACCTAAAAAGGTGCTCAATATCATTAATCATTAGGAAAATGTAAGTCAAAACTAAAGTGAGATAGCACCTGAGCCCATGAAGAGGGCTACTCCTCATGGAGAAAAGAAAAAAGAAAAGAGAAAAGAAAGAAAGCAAGAGAGGGAGGGAGGAAGGAAGGAAGGAAGGAAGGAAGGGAGAAAAGAAGAGAAGGGGATGGAGGGAGAAAGGAAGGGACGGAGGGAGGAAAGAAAGAGAGAGAGGCTGGGAAGAAGTGTTGGCAACAATGTAGAGTCAGTGGAAGTTTTACACACTGTTGGTGGGAATATAAAAGACACACCTGCTGTGCAAAATAGTATGATGCTTCCTCTAAAAATTAAACATATAATTACTATATGATCTAGTAATTCCTCTTCTGGGTACTTATCCAAGATAATTGAAAATGGCATCTCAAAGAGATATTTGTACATCTATTTTCATAGTAACATTATTCACAATAGCTAAAATATAGGGGCGCCTGGGTGGCTCAGTCTGTTAAGCATCTTACTTCGACTCAGGTCACTATCTTGTGGTCCGTGAGTTCAAGCCCCGCGTCTGGGCTCTGGGCTGATGGCTCGGAGCCTGGAGCCTGCTTCTGATTCTGTGTCTCCCTCTCTCTCTGCCCCTCCCCCATTCATGCTCTGTCTCTCTCTGTCTCAAAAATGAATAAACGTTAAAAAAAATTAAAAAAAATAAAATATAGAAGCAACCTAAATGTCCATGGACAGATAAGTGGATTAATACAATGTGTTATATACATATAATGGAATAAAAAGGAATGAAATTCTTGCACAAGCTACAACGTGGATGAAACTTGAGGACTTTCTGCCAAGTGAAAAAGTGAGTCATAAAAAGACAAATATTTTATAGTTTCACTCATATGAGGTGCTTAGGGTAGTCAGAATCAGAAAGACAGAGGGTAGAATGGTGGTTGCCAAAGACTGAAAGAAGGTAGGCATGGAGAATTATTGTTTACTGAGTACAAAGTTTCAGTTTTACAAGACAAAAGAGTTCTGGAGATGGATGGTGGTGGAGGTCATACAACAATGATGGATGTATTTTAATATCATTTGAACTGTACACTTAAAAATTATTCAGATGGTAAATTTTACATTATATGTATTTTGCCATAAAAAATTTGGAAAAAATAGAAACATTCTAAATCAAACTCACCATCAAGAAAATGAATAGGCAAGCATACACTGGGAGAAACACACTCATAAAACATGAATCTAATGACAGTGTTATCCAAGATACATAAAATACATTTAAAATTTAAAAATAAAAGACAAACATCCCAACTTTAAAAACAGGCAAAAATTTGAACAGACATTTCCCAAATAAGATGTGTGTGTGTGTGTGTGTGTGTGTGTGTGTGTGTATGTGTGTGTGTAATATATGTATCTGGTCAGGACATGAGAAAGTGCTTAATTTCAATAACCATCAAGAAAATGAAAATTAAAGCCACAATAAGAAACTATTACATACAATAACGGTAAAATCAAAAAAATTATTAGCATCAAACATTGGTGAGATTGTGGAGAAACTGATTCTCACATTCTTAGTGGAATACAACCATTTTGAAAGAAGATCTGGCAGTTATTTATAAAAATCCTACATCAATCCTGTGACCCATCAGTTATAATTTTAGATATTTATCCAAGATAACTGAAAATATATGATGACAAAAAGGGGTGTATGGGAATGTTCATAGCAGCTTTGTTCATAGTAGCCAAAAAATGTGAAATATTCCAGGTATAGTCATAAGTTGGAATGCTACTTAGAGAAATAATATTTATAAACTCCGTTAATACACTAATATGACTTTAACTCAAAAAGCATTGTGGTGTTAAAAGAATTCTTCTGTAAATGAGTGCATATTGCATGATTTCATTTATATGAAATAAAAGAGAAAAATTATAATGAACAAAAAATTAGAAGAGTGACTACTTCTGGGGTAGAAGTAGGAGGACTTAGTGGAGACATGAGGAAATTTCTGGAATGATAATACATTTCTATATGTTAATAATTGTTTGAGTTACACATATATGTTTGTAAAAATCCTCAAAAATCTGCAAAATACTTTGAAATTCATCAAAAGTAACTTGGAGTAATGCATGGGTAGAAGGATGGCTAAGTGGATGGATACATGATAAAACATGTAGTAAAATGTCAATGATAAAATCTAGGTGGTGTGTATACAGTCATTTTCTGTGAAGTTCTTCAATTTTATTGTTTATTTGAAAAATTACAAAATTCAAAAAAAACAAAACAACTTCTTAATGTTGTTTATTTTGGTTATTAGTAATTCTCCTGAAGTCATTAAATATTTATATTTACATGTGAAGAACAAGACCATAAAAAGAGTATTGTCAAAAAAAATTTAAGTTGAAGTTGCTTGGAATACATTTTAGAATTTACAGTAGTACTTGTATGTGCAGCTATGTAATTTTCTAGAACTACACTTAAATCCCAAGGGCAAATATGGAAGACTTGCATAGTTGAATATAGTTGTTTGTATTTTTATGAGAAAGATATATAGTTGGTGCTCTTTAAATGTAAGTTTCAGAAGCAAGGAGTGGATCCAGTCTATTTACTTAGGCCTAATGAATTTATAACTGGAACTCAAAGAAAAATTGCACTGGAAAAGTATGGAACAGAAAGCTTGACTCCTATTTCTGGAGTGGTTGAAAGAGAGGGAAGCAGTGCAGGGTGAAGACTGAACTATCATTGTCTTAAGTTGATTTGCTTTTAAGGAAAATAAAATATTGTAAATATAAATAGCTGCTATGAATAAATGGAAATTTTGAGTCAGAAAGTACAGAGTTCATTGTATTTAATATTTGGACACATTTTATTTTTTAGCATTTAACTATTTCTAAACCAGTATGGGTCTAACATTGAACCAGTATGGTTCATGGTTGTTTTCTTTTTGTTTTGTTTTCTTTTTAGTGACTTATAAAACAGTACATCTTAGATGAGGTTTAGCGAGCCATTGATATCCATTCCAAGGTTATCATGCTTCATTAGCCTACACTTTGAAACACTTGAATTTTCCATGTTTTATTTGTGGAAGATGTTAACAGTGCGTAGCAAGGAGTTTGTATTTTTAGAGACAAAGTTAATAGTTGTTTTTACAGGAGAAAAGTCTAGCCAGAGTGTGTAGGAGACTCATAGGGGATGCCCGTGACTTTTGTTCCTTCATTCTCACACAGTATTTCTTTGTCCCATTCCCAAATTTACTTTCTAAACTTCCCTCCATAATGAAACATGACCTTCTCTGTCAAAACCACTTCACCAGTGCAGGATTTATTTTTGGAAATGTTTTATAATTATGCGACCTGAATTTGTTGCTTTGCATTCATTTGGAAAATTACATGAAAGTGTCAATTCTTGCATGAGTCATCTGTGTAACAGGAATAACTCCTACTGTGAAAGGCTGCCCGGATCAATAAAATAACTGATAAACGTCAGTCATTAAAGTGATAAATAGGTTCTGATTGTTCAGAGTAGTAAGAGATATTAGTTGTAACTCTTAGGTATTGAAGACCAAAAGATGAAATATGCTGTTCTGTATTGGCATCTTTCTGTAAGGACAACTTGCAGTGTATGTTGCATTGAGCTAAATCACAAGGGCTTTTTGTCTCTCCTGTTTTCCTTCATGTAATGAGATCAAGCCCTGAGGATATTTTCTCCCAAAATTAAAAATCCTGATGGCATATATCACCCCACTTATAGGTCAATCTGAAATGTCTTCTTAACAAAATCCAGTTTTCATGTGTGTTTACAAACCTTTACATCTTCCTGCTTTTCTTGGGCAGGTTTTCTTGGTTTTCCTTATGCAAATATCCTCTATTTTTCTAGCAAGTCCTTAAATTGCTGCTAGCATGACTGCTTTTCCCCATAGTGCTGATTGAACTCTAGGGCGAAGAGATCTCATTACCGATTATTAACTTTTGGAGATATTAAAAAAATCCTATAAAAATTGATGCATATTATGGGTATAATCCATTAATATCTCTAGTAGAAACTTTTGAAAAATGTGGAGGAGTTTAGCTTAACTTTACCTTTCTGTTGACCTTAGAATATACATTCCAGATTTGGAATTCTTGTGGTGGCGGGCAAAGAATGGCCTGCATGGTCCACCATGAAGTAATGGAAGTGCCCTTTGTGGAAGACTGGGGCTTGGTGCAGACTTGGGAGAAGGTGTCTATGGAGAAGTTCAACTTGCTGTGAAGAGAAGAATTAAAGGAGTAGTTGCAGTCAGGATTGTAGACATGAAGCATGTCATAGACTGTCTAGAAAATGTTAAGAAAATGATCTGTATCAATAGCGTGTTAAATTATGAGAGTGTAGTGAAATTCTACTGTCACAGGAGAGAAGGCAATATTCAGTATCTATTATTGGAGTACTGTAGTGGTAGAGAACTTTTTGACAGCATAGAGCCAGACATCTGCATGCCTGAAGAAGATGCTCAGAGGTTCTTCCATGAAATCATGGCAGGGTGGTTTATTTGCATGGTATTGGGATAACTCACAGGGATATTAAGCCAGAAAATATCCTTTTGGATGAAAGGGATTACCTCAAAATCTCTGACTTTGGCATGGCAACAGTGTTTTGGCACAATGATCATGAGTGTTTATCGAACAAGATGTGTTTACCTTACATTGCTCCAGAACTTCTAAAGAGAAAAGGATTTCATGTAGAACTCATTGATGTTTGGTCCTATGGAATAGTACTTATGGCAATGTTGCCATGGGACCAGCCCAGTGATGGTTGTCAGGAATAGTCTGATTGGAAAGAAAGAAAAATACACACCTCAACTCTTGGAAAAAATTGATTCTGTTTATCCAGCCTGGCTGCATAAAGTCCTAGTTGAGAATCCATCAGTAAGAATTACTACCCCAGACATCAAAAAAGATAGATGGTACAACAAACCACTCAAGAAATGGGTAAAAAGGCCCTGAGTCACTTCAGATGGTGTACATAAGTCTCCTAGTGGATTTTCTAAACACATTCAATCCAGTTTGGACTTCTCTGTGGTAAGCAGTGCTTCTAGTGAAGAAAATATGAAGTACTCTAGCTCCCAGCAAGAATCACGGACAGGTCTTTTCTTATGGGACACTGGCCCTTCATAATATTGATAAACTGGTACAAGAGATCAGTTTTTCCCCATCCACATGTTCTGATCGTATGCTTCTAAATAGTTACTTGGCACCCCAGGATCCCCCAAGACCCCCTGAAAGAAACTTGTGAGAAGTTAGACTATCAGTAGAAAAAGAGTTGTATGAGTCAGGTTACTGTATCAACTGATAGGAGAAACAATAAACTGATTTTCAAAGTGAATTTGGTACAAATGGTTGAGAAGTTCTTGGTTGACTTTCAGCTTTCTAAGGGTGATGGATTGGCATTTAAGAGACACTTCCTGAAGAGTAAAGGGAAGCTGAATGATGTTGTGAGCAGCCAGAAGGCCTGGTTTCCTGCCACATGAGAGATCCATTGGATTCCTGGTGAATATAGCGCTGCTGTATTGACATTATTCTTCCTAGAGAAAATTATCTTGTTCTGCAAACTGCAAACAGTAGTCTCTGAAGAGTTATCTTCCTTCTAGCCAAACATTTTCCAATTCTTTTTGTATGTTCTTCATATAAACAATACCTATATCTTCATTGTAAGTAAAGCTTTTGGGGAGGGATGGATAGAATTCATTAGATGTTTCTTCATTTTGTGTTTGGTATCTGAAGACCCATGTGATGGAAACCAAGCTCTGGGGAATACATGAGCTTACCAGCTTTTATACCAATGTAATGAAAAATTTAATGAACAAAAATCAACCATCATTTTGGTTTCATACAGAAAATACATATTTCCTCCATGTTGATTTAATTATATGGGTAGATTAGTAAGAAAAGCAATTTTTATGACTTTTGGAAAGTAGATATATCAGTCTATTATGTGAAGCCAACTTCAAAAAATGTATCTTCAAGATTTGTACTTGTTTTTGCAAGGGCCTGACACAGTATATAAATAAACCTGTTTTGAATTATAACTGCTAATTAAAATTGCAAGTAAGTACATTTTTTTCCATTATAGTTAATAATATATAAAATAACGATTGATCTTTCAAGTAGAAGTTGAGCGTAAAACTCTAGTGCTTAACTGTGCTTAACTACCTTTACTCTAAAATTACTATTGCACATTTTAAATTTTATTCTATATTATTTTCTACATTCACAGCCATATTTTAATTCTTTATTACACAAATAAATTCTATTTCAAAAATGAATAGCTAACTCTGTGGACTTACTGGTGACCAAGCTTCTAGGTGGTAGGGAATAAAAGAGGGAGAAGTAAGAAACCATGATAGAAAAGGATCTGATTCCTAGTTCGTTTGCTATCAGATTTACTAAGACTTTGTTCTTGTGATAAAATTTATTTTTTTAATGTATTAGATTGAGGCCTGTATTCTTTTTTCTTTGTAATTTATAAAATTAATCATCTTGGTCTGAAGCTAAGAACATACGAAATTTTATGGTTAGAGTTTATCACTTAGTGTATACTGGTAAATTGTATTACTGCAGTATACCCATAGGAGAAATAAATTTGTACCAATACAGGCTCCTAAGAATTGAGTCAATAAATTCTCAAAAACTAACTTTTGGTTCCTGTCCTCCAACCTGTTCCTCCCTAGTTCCTTCCATCCCAGTAAACTTTATATTCAGTTCTCCAGTTCCTTGAGCCAAAACCCCAAGAATCCTCTTTGGCATTCCCACCTCAAGATCTTTTTTTTTCTGTTCCGTCCTCTAGAGTCCTTTACTCCCAAAATTTGTGTGGCTTGTGCTTCACTTGGAGTCTTTGCTTAAGTGTCACATGCTATGTAAAGTCTTTCCTTGATTTATCTAAAATGTTACCCCACTTCTATCACTCTTGCCTTTATTTTTCATAACACTTATTAGCTGACATTATAAGATATTTTTATTTACCTAGTAAAGTCTGTTTCCCCCATTGCAATATGTAATAGATAAGCTCCTTGAGTTCAGGGATCCTACCTGTCCTGTTCAGTTCTATGTCCCCAGCACTTAGAATGGGGCCTGATGTATTACAGCATGCAATGAAGAGTTGTTTAATGAAATATACACTCAGTTGATCTTATCCATCTGCCGAAAATACCAGGAAGCTGAACACTTCTGTCCATTTTGATTGCTACCACTCTAGTTTAAGCTTCTTCATCTCCTCCCTAGATTTCTTACTAAAAACTAATGTCTTCCCACCTCTACTTTTGCTGTTTCTCAACTCAACCCTCTCTCCCTCAAAGTTGTTTCTTGACATAGGTCCTAAGTTGTTTTTTTTTTGTTGTTTGTTTTTAAGATAAATTGTACTGTGACATTCCCTTGCTTAAAAACCTCCAGTAACTTCCCATTGTATCAAAAATGAACTCTAAATTCTTTTCTTGGACTGACCTGGCTCTGCAAGATATACCTTCTGTCCTCTTTGCTCACCGTACTACAGATAGAATAGACTTCTACTTCTACTTCTATTCATTGAATGTACGAAGGCTCATTCTCCTTTCAGGGCTTTGATGTTTATAACTGCCACTGTCTGGAACCCCTTCCATTAGTTTGCATGGCTTATTTAGCATTCAAAACTCAGCCCAAATGTTTCTACTATCCCCAATCACTGTCCAATTGTTTATTTTTCTTCATGGAACTGATTAGTATCTGAAATTATTTGTCTGTCTCCCCCACTAAAACGTAAGCTTAGACTTTGCCATTTCTTTTCATTTTTGTGTATCTTTTTAATTTTTTTTTATTTTCATTCATTTTTTTAATGTTTTATTTATTTTTGAGAGCAAGAGAGACAGAGCACAAGCGGGGGAGGGGCAGAGAGAGAGGGAGACACAGAATCTGAAACAAGCTCCAGGCTCTGAGCTGTCATCACAGAGCAGGACGGGGAGCTTGCACTCACAGACCACAAGATCATGACCTGAGCCTAAGTCGGATGCTTCACTGACTGAGCCACCCAGGTGCCCTTGTGTATCTTTTAAAAACAAAATTCCCTGCTCCTTCCCCCTCCCTGCCCCTTCATATATATCTTGTACCTGGAATGTAATAGGTACTAAATAAATATTTATTGAATAAATGAATGAATTAAATATCAGATGAAGAAAATTTTACAAAATATCATAAGGGGAAGGTGAATAGATGGATAGTTAACAAACTTTCTCCGTTATTGGAATTTGTATAGAATGCTGGGGAAAGTTCCAGTCAGACTTGGGCAGATTAGCTCTCACATTAATAATTATGTGCACATTGACACCTGCCTCTGTAAAAAGACTGTTAATAACTACATTGTAGGGTTGTTTTTAATCTTAAATGAGTTAAGGTGTGTGAAGAGTATAGTATACTGTGTTGCACAAAAGAAATTCACTAAACATAAGCTGCCAGAATTTTTCTGCAGGGTTCATTATGTTATTGGGAGAAGATATTTACTCCCATTATTAAAAGTAATATTTGCTTTTCAGTGAAATTTTGTAAAGTGTAAAAATGGGGGAAAGGAATTATTATTCAAAGATAACAGCTAAAATTTTTATGGCAAGATCAACATATGCTGCGTGTGTGTGTGTGTGTGTGTGTAGTGTGGAATGTGGTTGGTGTGATTATCAAGATAAATATAAATATATAAAACATGCACAGTTTAACAAGCAGATGTAAAGTTAACAACTGTTCAACCAAACTCAATTGAAGAAAGTTCATTTCTGGACCCTCACAAGCCTTCCCTTGTACCCCTTCCCAGTCGTAACCTATCCCCTTCATTCAGAAGTAATCATAAAATTTACTTTCATAACAATCCTCTCCTTGGTTTTCTTTAGTTTTCTCAGATATTTATGCATATTTAAATGATACAGTTTAGTTTTGCCTGTTTTGGAAATTCATATAAATTAAGTTATGCTGTATATAATTTTTATGTGTTGCTTTTTCTTTATATTCATACAATTACAGTATAGGATGCTATTTTGTGAACATACCACTAATTATGTATTCACTCTACTGCTAATGGATGTTTGGATTATTTACAATTTGATGCTATTATTAATACTCTTGCTAAGAACATTATGTATATGTCCATGAACTTCTCTAGGTCCTTTAGTCTAGGGTACATACCTATGAATGAAATGGCTGGGTTTTAGGGTATGCCAATCTTCAACTTTAGTAGAATAATGGTAAACTGTTTTCTAAAATGATTGTACCAGTTTATGCTGCTATATGAAAAGAGAATGAAATTGCTGGAAAAAAACAGTTTTGAATGATCTATTAAAGTATAAGAATTTTCATAGCAGCAAAATATGTGTTTCTAGCATTTCAGACTTTCACCTACATTTGATACTATGCCTAATTTTTGCCAGGTTATTGATATGTAATATCTGTTTGGTGTTAATTTGCTTGTTCCTAAGTTTAAATGAGGGTGAGTATCTTAAAGATATATATATAGATATATATATGATATATAATATATATTTAATATTTATATATTATACAAATATATAAATATGATTTATATAAATATATAATATATGTGTAATATTCATATATATAATATGTAATATATAGTATATAGTATATAATGTATAATATATAATATATAATATATAATATATAATATATAATATATAGGGGTACCTGGGTGATTCGTTTGGTTAAGCATTCGACTCATGATTTCGGTTCAGGTCATGATCCCATGGTTCTTGCTTGAGAGGGAGCCTCGTGTCAGGCTCGTGCTGGCAGCATCAAGCCTCCTTGGGATTCTTTCTCCCTCTCATTCTGTCCCTCCCCCTCCATCTCTCTATCTCTCAAAATAAATAAATAAACATTAAAAAATATATCTATATATCTACCTCTATCTATCTATCTATCTATCTATCTATTCCACTATGTTATGCAGAGTTTTTGGTGCTGACCTGACCAATAACCTAGTCATGCAAACTACTTTAGTCACTGATTTTTATGAATTAAAAATAAAGCAATCCCCCTTTAAATAATATTTTAAAAACATTTATGAATTAGTAAATTTCCTTTTGATACTAGCAGCAAACTATTATTTTTGCACTCTAAAAAAGGTCCAAGAGCACTTAGGATCACTCTAAAAGGTTAAGTAGGGGCTGTGCAATGCAATGTAGCTTTGTATAGAGTGCAGAATTAGTTTGAAGTAATTCACATGGTTACATCATGCACAGATTAGCCAATACATAGATTTTAAAGGATATTCTTACTATTTTGTATATTATCCTATTGTTCCTCCATCTATTCATCTATCTTCTAACATAATTCTATTACATAAATATTAGGTAAAGTTTACTATTTCGCATTTTGTTTTTATAATCTAATTTTTTTAATAGAACATACAAAGGACACACACAAATATGCCCCAAATTAAATGGCCAAGTTGTCCAAATATCAAACAGATAATTTTTTTAGAACTCACACACACTGAATTCCTACAGATCTGTTTTTGTTTTTGTTTTAATCATCAATAGAGGAAAGCACTTAATAAGACAAATTCTTGATGTGAGGGCTAAGATAGCAACTTTAATTACAATGAGATTAATAAGACATTATAAATAAAGACATTGTAAATACTAAATAAATAAGATAAATCATCACCAGTTTAAAATATTTCTTTTTTTTTAAAAAAATTTTTTTTCAACGTTTTTTATTTATTTTTGGGACAGAGAGAGACGGAGCATGAACGGGGGAGGGGCAGAGAGAGAGGGAGACACAGAATCGGAAGCAGGCTCCAGACTCCGAGCCATCAGCCCAGAGCCTGACGCGGGGCTCGAACTCACAGACCGCGAGATCGTGACCTGGCTGAAGTCGGACGCTTAACCGACTGCGCCACCCAGGCGCCCCTAAAATATTTCTAAAAAAGGATTGATGTGGTACTTAGATTTTGTTTCATTTTCCCTGAACAGTCCAAACTGTAGATGCTGTTATCCTATGTAACAAGAAAATTGTATTCTGAAACTTATATTTTTAAAAAATGCTGCAAAAAGGAACACATCAATTAAAATTTTATTGAAATACATTAAAAGCTAGAGAGTTTAAATTCACAATAACAAGTTATTTTTAACTTATTAATAACATAGGAGTTGTTTTTCTAAAGCTATTTCAAAAACTTAAAATAATTGGCTTTAAGCATATTTTTTATTCTAAAAT
The DNA here is from genome assembly GCF_028018385.1 of Neofelis nebulosa. Classification (NCBI taxonomy): domain Eukaryota; kingdom Metazoa; phylum Chordata; class Mammalia; order Carnivora; family Felidae; genus Neofelis; species Neofelis nebulosa. Next base: position 50,936,110 of record NC_080787.1, read on the forward strand.
AAAATAATGAGTTATTTCATCATAACCAAAAAAAATTTTCAAACTACCTGCTTCTTTGCCTTAAAATACACACATTCAGAAGATTCAACTTATTAGATAAATTTTATTAGTGCAAAGCTCAAAATTTTAAAATTTATTTTTATTTTTTAAATTTACAACCAAATTAGTTAGCATATAGTGCAACAGTGATTTCAGGAGTAGATTCCTTAATGCCCCTTACCCATTTAGCCCATCCACCCTCCCACAACCCCTCCAGTAACCCTCTGTTTGTTCTCCATATTTAACAGTTTCTTCTGTTTTGTCCCCCTCCCTGTTTTGATATTATTTTTGTTTCCTTTCCCTTATGTTCATCTGTTCTGTGTCTTAAAGTCCTCATATGAGTGAAGTCATATGATGTTTGTCTTTCTCTGAGTGACTAATTTTGCTTAGCATCCACGTAGTTGCAAATGGAAAGATTTCATTTTTTTGATTGCCAAGTAATACTTCATTGTACATATATACACCACATCTTCTTTATCCATTCATCCATCGATGGATATTTGGGCTCTTTACATACTTTGGTTACTGTTGATAGTGCTGCTATAAATATTGGGATGCACGTGTCCCTTCAAAACAGCATACCTGTATCCCTTGGATAAATACCTAGTAGTGCAATTCCTGGGTCGTAAGGTAGTTTTATTTTTAATGTTTTGAGGAACCTCCAGACTGTTTTCGAGAGTGGCTGCACCAGCTTGCATTCCCACCAACAATGCAAAAGAGATCCTCTTTCTCCGCATCCTCACCAACATTTGTTGTTGCCTGAGTTGTGATGTTGAGCATTTTTTCATGTGTCCATTGGCCGTCTGGATGTCTTCTTTGGAGAAATGTCTACTCATGTCTTTTGCCCATTTCATCGGATTATTTGCTTTTTGGGTGTTGAGTTTGATAAGTTCTTTATAGATTTTGGATATCGGATATGTTGTTTGAAAATATCTTCTCCCATTTTATCCATTGCCTTTTAGTTTTGTTGATTGTTTCTTTCACTGTGCAGAAGCTTTTAATTTTGATGAGGTCCCAATAGTTCATTTTTGCTTTTGTTTCCCTTGCTTCCGGAGATGTGTTGAGTAAGAAGTTGCTGCAACCAAGATCAAAAAAGTTTTTGCTTGCTTTCTCCTCGAGGATTTTGATGGCTTCTTGTCTTACATTTAGGTCCTTCATCCATTTTGAGTTTATTTTTGTGAGTGGCATAAGAAAGTGGTTGAGGTTCATTCTTCTGCATGTCACTGTCCAGTTTCCCAGCAGCACTTGCTGAAGAGACTGTCTTTATTCCAATTGGATATTCTTTCCTGCTTTGTCAAAGATTAGTTGGCCATACATTTGTGGGTCCATTTCTGGGTTCTCTATTCTGTTCCATTGATCTGTCTGTTTTTGTGCCAGTACCATACTGTCTTGATGATTACAGCTTTGTAGAAGAGCTTGAAGTCTGGGATTGTGATGCCTCCTGCTTTGTTTTTCTTTTTCAAGATTGCTTTGGCTATTTGGGGTCTTTTTGGGTTCCATGCAAATTTTAGGATTATTTGTTCTAGTTCTGTGAAGAATGCTGGTGTCATTTTGATAGGGATTGAATTAAATATGTAGATTGCTTTGGGTAGTATTGACATTGTAATGATATGTGTTCTTCCTACCCAGGAGTATGGAATCTTTTTCCATTTTTTTGTGTGTTCTTCAATTTCTTTCATAAGCTTTCTATAATTTTCAGTGTAGTTTTCACCTCTTTGGTTAGATTTATTCCTAGGTATTTTATGGTTTTGGTGCAATTGTAAATGGGATTGATTCCTTGATTTCTCCTGTTGCTTCATTGTTGGTGTATAAGAATGCAACCGATTTCTGTGCATTGATATTATATCCTGCAACTTTGCTGAATTCATGAATCAGTTCTAGCAGTTTTTGGTGGAATATTTTGGGTTTTCCATATAGAGTATCATGTCATCTGCAAAGAGTAAAAGTTTGACCTCCTCCTGGCCGATTTGGATGCCTTTTATTTCTTTCCATTGTCTGATTGCAGAGGCTAAGACTTCCAATACTATGTTGAATAACAGTGGCGAGAGTGGACATCCCTGTACTGTTCCTGACCTTAGGGGGAAAGCTCTCAGTTTTTCCCCATTGAGGATGATATTAGCGTTTGGTCTTTCATATATGGCTTTTATGATCTCGAGCTATGGTCCTTCCATCCCTACTTTCTTGAGGGTTTTTATCAAGAAAGGATGCTGTATTTTGTCAAATGCTTTCTCTGCATCTATTGAGAGGATCATATGGTTCTTGTCCTTTCTTTCATTGATGTGATGAATCACATTGATTGTTTTGCAGATATTGAACCAGCCCTGCATCCCAGGTATAAATCCGACTTGGTTGTGGTGAATAATTTTTTAAGGTATTGTTGGATCTGGTTGGCTAATATCTTGTTGAGGATTTTTGCATCCATGTTCATCAAGGAAATTGGTCTATAGTTCTCCTTTTTAGTGGGGTCTCTGTCTGGTTTTGGAATCAAGTTAATGATGGCTTCATAGAAAGAGTATGGAAGTTTTCCTTCCATTTCTATTTTTGGGAAACCTTCAAGAGAATAGGCGTTAACTCTTCATTAAGTGTTTGGTAGAATTCCTCAGGGGGAAAGTCATCTGGCCTTGGACTCCTGTTTTGTTTTGTTTTTTTTGTTTTGTTTTGTTTTGTTTTGTTTTGTTTTGTGGGGGGGCGAGATTTTTGATTACTAATTCGATTTCTTTACTGGTTATGGGTCTGTTCAAATTTTCTATTTCTTTCTGTTTCAGTTTTGGTAGTGTATATGTTTCTAGGAATTTGTCCATTTCTTCCAGATTGCCCATTTTATTGGTGTATAATTGTTCATAATATTCTCTTATTATTATTTTTGTTTCTGCTGTGTTGGTTGTGATCTCTCTTTCATTCTTGATTTTATTTATTTGGGTCCTTTCCTTTTCTTTTTGATCAAACTGGCTACTGGTTTATCAATTTTGTTAATTCTTTCAAAGAACCAGCATCTGGTTTCATTAATCTGTTATCCTGTTTTGTTTTGCTTTGTTTTTGTTTTAATAGCATTAATTTCTGCTCTAATCTTTATTATTTCCTGTCTTCTACTGGTTTTGGGTGTTATTTGCTGTTCTTTTTCCAGTTCTTTAAGGCATAAGGTTAGGTTGTGTATTTGAGGTCTTTCTTCCTTCTTTAGGAAGGCCTGGATTGCTATATACTTTCCTCTTATGACCACATTTCATGCATTCCAGAGGTTTTGGGTTGTGGTGTTATCATTTTAATTGGCTTCCATTAACTTTTAATTTCCTCTTTAACTTCTTGGTTAGCTCATTCATTCTTTAGTGGGGTGTTCTTTAGTCTCCAAGTATGTGTTACCTTTCCAAATTTTTTCTTGTGGTTGATTTTGAGTTTCATAGCGTTGTGGTCTGAAAATATGCACGGTATGATTCCGATGTTTTTGTACTTGCTGAGGGCTGATTTGTGTTCCAGTATGTATGTGGTGTATTCTGGAGAACGTCCCATGTGCACTGGAGAAGAATTTATATTCTGCTCTTTAGGATGAAATGTTCTGAATATATCTGTTAAGTCCATCTGGTCCAGTGTGCCATTCAAAGCCATTGTTTCCTTGTTGATTTTTTTAATTAGATGATCTGTCCATTGCTGTGAGTGGGGTGTTGCAGTCCCCTACTATTATGGTATTACTATCAATGAGTTTCTTTATATTCGTGATTAATTGATTTACATATTTGGGTGCTCTCACATTTGGCACATAAATGGTTACAATTTTTAGGTCTTCTTGGTGGATAGACCCCTTAATTATGGTTTAAGGCCCTTCTTCATTTCTTGATACAGTCTTTATTTTAAAGTCTAGATTGTCTGATATAAGTATGGCTACTCTGGCTTTCTTTTGTTGATCATTAGCATGATGGCTGGTTCTCCATCCCCTTACTTCCAATCTGAAGGTGTCTTTAGGTCTAAAGTGGGTCTCTTGTAAACAGCATATAGATGGTTCTTGTTTTCTTATCCATTCTATTACCTTATGTCTTTTGATTGGAGCATTGAGTCCATTGATGTTTAGAGTGAGTACTGAAAGATATGAATTTATTGCCATTATGTTGCTTGTAGAGTTGGAGTTTCTGGTGGTGTTCTCTGGTCCTTTCTAGTGTTTGTTGCTTTTGGTCTTTTTTTATTTGTGTGTGTATGTGTGTGTGTGTGCGTGCGCGTGCGTTTTCATCTTTTCTCCCCTCAGAGAGTCCCCCTAAAATTTCTTGCAGGTCTGGTTTAGTGGTCACAAACTCCTTTAGTTTTTATTTGTCTGGGAAACATTTTATCTCTCCTTCTATTTTGAAGGACAGCTTTGCTGGATAAAGAATTATTGGCTGCATATTTTTCTGATTCAGTACAGTGAATGTATCCTGCCATTCTTTTCTGGCCTGCCAAGTTTCCATGCATGGATCTGCTGTAAACCTGATCTGTCTTCCCTGGTAGGTTAGGGACTGTTTTTCCCTTGCTGCTTTCATGATTCTCTCCTTGCCTGAGTATTTTGTGAATTTGACTATGATATGCCTTGTTGATGGCTGGTTTTTGTTGAATCAAATGGGAGTCCTCTATGCTTCATGGATTTTGATGTCTGTGTCTTTCCCTGGGTTAGGAAAGTTTTCCACTATGATTTGCTCACATAACCCTTCTACCCCAATTTCTCTCTCTTCCTCTTCTGGGACCCCTAAGATTCTGATGTTGTTCCTTTTAATGAGTCACTGATTTCTCTAATTCTTAAATTGTGCTCTTTTGCTTTCATCTCCCTCCTTTTTCTGCTTCATTATTCTGCATAAATTTGTCCTTTATATCACTGATTCTGTGTTCTGCCTCATCCATCCTTGCCTCCGTGATCTTCATTTGAAATTATAGCTCAGTCACAGGATTTTTTATTTCATCCTGACTAGCTTTTACTTCTTTTATCTCCACAGAAAGGGATTCTAATCTATATTTGACTTCAGCTAGTATTCTTATTATTGTGATTCTAAATTCTGGTTCAGACATCTTGCTAGTATCTGTGTTGGTTAAGTCCCTGGCTGTCCTTTCTTCCTGCTCTTCTATTTGGGGTGAATTCCTTCATTTCATCATTTTGAAGGGAGAAAAGGAATTAATGTGGTAAAAAAATGAAAATTAAAAAAATATTAAAATTAAAAAAATTATAAATTAAAAAATTAGAAACAAACACATATGCAAAAAAATAGAATAAATGATGCTAGATCCTGTGTGTTTTGATCTGGGTGTTCAAAATGGCTTAATAGATTAGAGAAAAAAGGGGAAATTAAGAAAAAGGAAATCGATTGAAAATTTGAAAAAAATGAATACACTGAAGTAGACTAAAATGAAATGATGGAAATAAAATAGAATTTGAAAAAAATTACACAACAGTAAAAATATAGTAGAAAAAAATTAAACAAAAATATTTTTAATAATAATTAAAAATAAAAATGAATTTTTTCTCTTTTTGTATTCAGAAAAAGAAAAGAAAATGAGAGACAAGAAAAATGGGGAAAAAAACAGAAAGAAAATTGAATAGATGGACTGGCGAACAGACTGAAATATGACTGAAATTACTTCATTTTCCCCTAGAAGTCAAACTATGAAGAATGTTATAGTCCATAAACTAACCAGGCGGAAAGACTTGTGTTCCTGAAGTGCGAGGTTGGCCCAGTTCGGCATGGCTTAGTGTAATAACTCCATTCTCCACTAGATGGCGCTGCTTAACTTACTGGGGTGGATGATTGTGGTGCTTGTAGGTGTGTATGCGCATGCGCGGGAGCAGTGACACTGGAGTCGCCCAGCTCTCCATTGGATCTCTCCATGGAGTCGCCCAGCTCTCGCCTAGTTCTCCATTTTCAGAACTCTGTTCTCCCCAGTCAGCAATTGCACATCCATCCTTTGTCTTCAGCTTCCGTCCACTTCCCGCTTTTGCACAGTCCGTGACCAAGCCCCAGGCAGCACCTCCCTCCTGAGTTTTGTCTCAGATGCGGCTGTTTTTCCTGACCCCTTACTTCTGAGGGACTGTGGCTTTGACCCATTCTGCCCCTCTGCAGGAGAGTCTCACGGAACAATGGCTGGGTGCCGGCCGCACTCAGGAATGTTTGCAGGACCATGCTGCTACCGGTGCCCAGAGACTGAAGCTGAGTGCCAGCCCGCTCCAGAAAAAGTTCGCGAGATAGTGTAGCAGCAGCGTTTCAGGGATTATGAAAAAATCACAACACACGTCTGGCGCCAGGCTTCACCCTTAATGACCTTGTTTCAGCACCAGCAAATGTGGTTGTTCTCTCGGGTCCACTGGAGCCTTGCCTTTGGGGGACCCACACAGCCTCTACCAGGTGTCCTCCCAGCAGGGGACCGCCTCTCCCCATGTGGCCTGAAGAACCCTGGACTCCACTCTGCTCCTGGCGATTCGCCCTTCCCACCAGAGCACCACCAGGTATTGTGTTGCAGAGTTTCAGACTCTGCACTCCCTGGTTTACAGTCTTAATGGAATTTAAACCCTCTCCTTTCTCCTTTCTCCTTTTTTAGTTCATTCCTTGCAACTGTTTCCACTTTTCCACTTTCTCTCTAGCTGCTTTCCGGCGGAAGCTTTTCTCATATTCTCCCTGCCCCCCCCCCCCCCGCCCCCTTCCACGTTTCCGTCCTAACTCCACACACAAAAGTGGCTCCCTGCCCTCCGTGGCTTCTGTCTCCACCAGCTCACTTCTCAGCAATGTGTACCTGCTGAATTCTGTGGTTCAGGTTGTGCAGACTGTTGTGTTAATCCTCAGATCAGCTTTCTAAGTGTGCAGGAAGGTTTAGTGTTGGTCTGGCTGTCTCAAAATTTTTAATAGAAAATGAAAACATGTGGTATTTCTTGAGCAATCATCTACTGAATTTTCATCAAAGCTTTTTATCTCTTAAGACCACTGATTTATCATAGTTGTGATGAATCTGTAGTGATTTGCATAATATAAAACCTATTTAGCAATTAAAAAAATTACATCTAGTTGATTGATTTTTAATGTAATAAAAATGTTTGCCTTGTAATATTTCTTGGGGCTTCATCCATTATAACATGTTGAAGATACTGACATAGAGAAGAGATACAGGTGAGGAAGGAGACTACTGTAGTCTGCATAAGCTCTAGCCAAAGGAGAGACAAATAATGAGAATGTGTTTTTGTATCTCCAGCACAAATTAGAGAAATTGGGAGTTATTAGAATACTGCAGGGGACAAGGAAAATTGATTTTGAAATCCTATCATAATAGAAATAGTTTTGAAGAATATATACATTCAAAATGTGACCACACATCACTAATCTCTGTACAAGATGGAAATGTGCGCAATTGATTTTCATTCTGTGTCCCTTCCTGGTCTTGGGATGCCAGTAGTGATTAGATAGATTTCCTTTAGCAACTATAAAACCTACAGGAGTCCTAGAAGAGTTGAAGATTTTTGAATTCCTGCTTTTCTTGGGAAGGGGTGGTAGAGAAGAATTAGCCTTCTGGAATTCCAAAGCCCAGAGAGAGAGAGAGAGAGAGAGAGACTAGGCTTCTGTAGAGGATTTTTGTTGCACTATTCACCTTTCCCTTGTGTCCTGTTGACATCAAAGCAGTGAGTACAATCAGGATGGACTTCATTGGAATAGTAGTTGGAAGGAGTACATCTTGTGAATTCTATCTAATAGGATAAGTGCTGGACAGTCTTGAAATTTTGGTTTCACAGCTCAGCAAAATAAAGGTTCAAGCAAAAAAGAAAAAGAAAGAAACACAGAAAGACAGAAAGACAGAAAGAAAGAAAGAAAGACAAAGGCAAAAAAGAAAAAAAAATAAATGTGCACAAGAAGCATGAAACCAGTACCTTAAAGATTACTTTTAAATATCTCTCCTCCCCCCACATTTTTAAGTGTGTCAGTTGTAGAGTAATGTAAGGCCAATGTTTGTCTAGGTGAAGTGTGGAGCCAAGGACAATTATGTTTAGGTGTGGCAGTTTCTATCTCTCAACTGATAATCTGGGAAAGAAGAATGTATTGAAGTATATGAACTATAATATTTCCTAGAGTATAGATAACATCCATGGTATAAATAGGAACAAGGAACAGGGAATCATCCACTGCAGTATAGGAGACTCTCTTAATTGATATTTTCTTCCAGTTTCAACACACACACACACACACACACACACACACACACACACACACAAGTGAACTTAGTGCCTGAGATTTGGCTCACCCCAAAGACATTAGTAACCAAGGCAGCAAAAGCATTTATAAGGGGAAAATTTCAATATATCTGAGGAGTTTCCACATTATGAGAGAAAGGCAACAAATAGTACTATGCATCTAAGGAGGCAAACGAATGGGAATTCAACACAAGATTAAAATAAATGAGAAACTAACCTTAGGGAAATAAAAAGAGTGGAAATATGAAGGATGATGAAGCAGGTAGGAAGCATTACCACTGGAACATATTAGACAAAAAAAAAGTTGAAATACAAAACTCAAGGGGATGGGCTGTTTAATAAAATAGAAATACATATAACTAAAGAATGAATTAGTGATCAGATCATTTGTAGAAGAATATTGACATAATGCACTAGAAAAGAAGAAGAAGAAGAGGAGTGAGGACAAAGCCAAGGGGTGTGGAAAATTAACAGTAGTGACAGTATCCATCACAGAGAAGTCATAAAGGGAGAGAAAATGTATGAAGGTGATAAAACATTTGAAAAAAAATCCTATGATAGAATAAGGACATAAGATCTCAGGTTAAAAGAAGACATAACATGATATGCAGAATAGCCAACATTGGAAACAAACAAACATCCTAGAAATAATATACTGAATTTTAATATTTAAAATTTAATTAAAATTTAGTTTTAATATGCTGAATTCACACCAAGAAAATATTTTTTTAAGTTTCTAGAATGGAAAAAGATGATGAAATACAAGGGAAAAGATTCTTATCGAGATCCCATTTATCAAAATAAACAAAAAATGATTTTTTACAAAAACTTTTATTTCTAGCTAACATATAATGTAAATAGAAGAGTTAAAGGTATTTTAAGTCATTAAAAAATATCAGAATGTTAATCTCAGTGTGGCTATTTTTTTAAAAAAGAAAAAAAAAACAGCTCTGGGAAAGTTTATTTTGCCAGGCAGCAATTTAAGTCTAAAACAAAGCAATGAATCTGGCAAGCTAAGTATGACTTAAAATCTTAGTAAAACTCATTTTCTAAATAAGTAATGATCACAGTTTTATATCTTTCTAATTGAAAAAAATTGTGTTTATTCCTTACCAGTAATCTTATGGAAGCTGTAGGCTAGATATTGGGCAAGGGAGCTTTTATAACAGTTTGTAGTTTATTTTTTTAATTTATTTTTTATTGAAAAAATTTTTATTGAAAGCAGATACACAATATTATATTTGTTTTAGGTATATCACATAGTGATTTGACAACTGTATACATTATGCTATGCTGACCACAGGTGTATCTACCCTCTGTCTAAAATACCAGTCACTATATATATTCTCTATGCTGTACTTTTCAATCCCATGACTTATTCATTCCATAACTGGAAGCCTGTGCCTCCCAGGTCTCTTCATCTATTTTACTCATTCCCCATCCCAACCCCTCTGGCAACCATCAGTTTGTTCACTGTATTTATGGCTCTATTTCTGCTTTTCATCTGTTTGTTTATTTGTTTTGTTTTTTAAATTCTACATATAGGTGAAATCATGTGATATTTATCTATCTCTGTCTTTCTTCACTTAACCAAAACACATTCTAGGCCCATCCATATTGTCATAAATGGCAAGATCTCATCTTTTTTATGGCTGAGTAATATTTCGTTGTATGTATGTATCACATCTTCTTTAAACATTCATCTATCCATAGACACTTAGGTTGCTTCTGAATCTTGGCTATTGTAAATAATGCTGCAATAAACATAGAGGTACATATATGTTTTCAAATTAGTGTTTTTGTTTCCCTTGGGTAAATATGCAGTAGTGGAATTACTAGATTGTATGGTATTTCTATTTTCAATTTTTTGAGGAAACTTCACACTGTTTTCCACAGTGGTTGCACCAATTTATATTCCCACTGACACTGCAGCAAGGGTTCCTTTTTTTCTATATACTTTCCAACACTTGTTGTTTCTTGTCTTTATGATTTTAGCCATTCTTACAGGTGTAAGGTGATATCTCATTGTCGTTTCAATTTGTAATCCCATGATGATTAATGATAATGGTCACAGTTTTTAGAGTTTTTATTGCTATAAATGATAAATTGACTTCTATATTATTCGTATTTATTGCCTATATAAAAAGACACTGTTTATGGGAATAGATTGATCTTACATTGGGCTTCCTTGCTAAACTTCTTTAGTTTAAATAGAAACTCAAAGAAAAAAAAATATACACGTGACTTAAGGGATCATTTAATCTCAGCATAATTAAATCAGGTTTTTTTACTTTTATCTTTTTACTTACACGTATCTTAATTATATTGTTTTGACATGGTCTTCCAGAAATATTTTGAACACTTGCAGTGATATCAGGCATATTAAATACATTATGCTTTTCTTACAATTTAATTTCTCTGAAATCAGGATGCTCCTGGAATTGAAGACATTCAGCAGTATTGTTTTTCCTTTTGTTGACCTATATAATAAATATGTATTATAAAATTGATGACATCTTCTATTAGATTAGACATATGACAACACTACCATTCACTCCTAAGTGACCAATCTTGATCACCCAATACATTGAAAAACTTGATCTCTCATTATAATATTAGTGGTAGAAGAGGTTGACAGTGCATACCAGGAAGTATGCATTTTTTAGGGGCGAGGGTCATGCTTAATAGTTGTTGGTATGGGAGAAAAGTCTAGCCAGCATGTGAAGAAGACCTATATGGGGAAACCCCCTTGATGCTTTCACCATGCTTATCTATATCACCCCACATGTAGGTCAACCTGAAATTTCTGTTTTATTGGAATTAATTTTCACCTATGTTTACATATGTGCACACAATTCTATATTTTGCTATTTCTCTTGCCCAGGTGTTTTAGATTTTATTTGTGCAGATAGCCCTTAACTGCCTCTCCAGCAAGTCTTTTTTTTTATAGTTTTTTTTTTCTTTTTAAAAAAACCACTTAATGGAGGTATGATTGACATACAAATAGCTGTACATATTTGACGTATACAACCTGATGAATTTAGAGATAAGTATATATCTGTGTAACCGTCACAATAATCTATGCCATAAGCATATCCATCAGCTCCAAAGTTTCTTACTGCTCTCTGTATTTATTATTTCATGTGTGAGAGATAAGAACATTTAACATAAGATCTATCCTCTTAGCACATTTTTAAGTATATAACACAATATTAACTATAAACTCTATGGTGTATAGTAGATCCTAGGACTCATTCATTTTGTACACTGAAATTTTGTACCCCTTGACTAATACCACCTCATTACCCTCCCACCCAGACCCTGGAAAACACCATCTACTCAGAAATCCAGGAAGTCTATGAAAGACTGCCTGACTGAGTGTATCTTCCTAGAGAAACAAGAACCCTGTGGGGAGAAGATCTCAATATAGGTTATTAAATTTTGGAGATGTTAAAAAAACTTTGAAGTAAGTCACAAGATATAATCTATCATTTAGTCCATTAATAAGTCATTTAAGAAGTCATGTTCAGTTTAGTTTCATTTGAATTTCCTGTTGATGATGTATGTGAAATCTATATTGACCTATGGTGTGTACAGAGTTCTGGGTGCTGAGGTGATAGATCATCTATATTAATATAAGCAAATGTAGTTACTTATTTCATTATCAGAGTAGACTAATCTCTCAGTAATATTATACTTATTTTTATAAAGCAGTCAATCTCGGGGCGCCTGGGTGGCGCAGTCGGTTAAGCGTCCGACTTCAGCCAGGTCACGATCTCGCGGTCCGTGAGTTCGAGCCCCGCGTCAGGCTCTGGGCTGATGGCTCGGAGCCTGGAGCCTGTTTCCGATTCTGTGTCTCCCTCTCTCTCTGCCCCTCCCCCGTTCATGCTGTGTCTCTCTCTGTCCAAAAATAAATAAAAAACGTTGAAAAAAAAATTTTAAAGCAATCAATCTCCTTTTAAAAATTGCTAGTGAACTATAAATTTCTCCCATCCAAGTACTAACCAGGCCTGACTCTGCTTAGCTTCCAAGATCAGACAAGATCAGATGCGTTCAGGATGGTATGGTCATAGATGTGAACTACAAACTTCTAAAAATAAAAATTATATTCTAAAGATTTTCTTTTTTGTGTGAAAATGTTGGTTTTATTTATTTTTGTTTTTTATTTTTAAATATAATTTATTGTAAACTTAGCTAACATACAGTGTATACAGGTGCTCTTGGTTTCAGGGGTGGATTCCCATGATTCATCCCTTACAACACCCAGTGCTCATCCCAACAAGTGCCCTTCTCAATGCCCATCACCTCTCCCCCACACCCCTCCCATCAGTCCTCAGTTTGTTCTTGTATTTAAGAGTCTCTTATGGTTTTTGTCTCCCTCTATGTTTGAAAATACTTTTTCTCCTTCCCTTTCCCCGTGATCTTCTGTTAAGTTTCTCAAGTTCCACATATGAGTAAAAACATATATCTGTCTTTCTCTGACTGACTTATTTCACTTAGCATAATACCCTCCAGTTCCATCCACATTGTTGTAAATGGCAGAATTTCATTCTTTTGCATTGCCATATTATTTCTTGAATGTTTTAGAAAATTCTTGAATCTTTTGTAAACCAAAGTGAATTTTTTTTGTCTTTAGCAAAGTCTGGAGTACTTGTGTGGTTCCACTCACAGATTCCTTTTTATGTTTCTTTTTTCTGTTTTATTTTTTATGACTTTCAATCTTTTTGTATTTCCAGTTTTAGATTCATTTGTATGGATATGAGGGAAAAAGGTTTATATGATCTGATCGGAGAATTGAAGGATGAGAATTTTGGTTGTAGGCCTTTTATGACAATTATTAATCAGTGGTCATGTAGAAAAGCAGGTCAATTTGTTGTGTTTCAAGACTTTGTACTACCACAAGAAGAGAATAACAATGAGTGTAATACTTCCAGAACACCCAGAATTAGGACGTTTTATAAATAGGTCATAAGAGATTATAATACCCTAGGGTAGTACAATATTATAGTAGGATCTTTAAGTTGATGTTGACTTTTATTTAGGGTAAGTTTATAATTTGGGTGGTATTTGTTTACATTTTTGGGTGAGGGGATATTTTGTTATGTTCTGCAATGATGAATCAGTTTAAATAACAGGACAGACTGGGGTGCCCGGGTGGCTCAGTCGGTTAAGAGTCCAACTTCGGCTCAGGTCATGATCTCGTGGTCCGTGGGTTCGAGCCCTGCGTCGGGCTCTGTGCTGACAGCTCAGAGCCTGGAGCCTGTTTCAGATTCTTTGTCTCCCTCTTTCTCTGACCCTCCCCTGTTCATGTTCTCTCTCTGTCTCAAAAATAAATAAATGTTAAAAAAAAATTTTTTTTTAAATAATAAAAAAAAATGACAAGATAGACCTTGTTCTCAGAAACAGGACAGGAGAAGCATAGGGGAAATAGGAAGCATTAAAATTTGTGATTATCTCTTTTAGTTTTGAGTTTTGTTTGGCTGTGTCATTTTTGTTTTCCTTTTCTGGGGCAGAGTTTTCCATTAAGGAAAGTTCTTGGTAATGGTGTTGATTCAAGAGACTGGGGCCTCAGGTTAGGGTGTGGGCTGTAGGGCAATTTACCATCCACAAAGAGCATGTGGAGCCTCAGCCTTTGTGAAGATTTTGGCCCTCTTATTCGTTACTTAGGCCAAGAAGAGTCTCTGTTGAGCTACTGTTGAGAAATATAGACCAGCATTGTGTCTGGCTCTCCTTGGATGAGACCTTCCTTTCTATCTTGTTTATAGTCTTGTCTTAGATTACATCCCTTTATCCAAACCAAACACTCCACTGTCTTATAGGCTGGCAGTACTCCTGCGACTAGGTGTCCTGACTTTTGTTTTCTTCAGCCTCGAAGCCTCCTACTCACATGCAGTGATATCCATTTATGGCCCTGACTGACTGGATGTGTGTGGTCCCTGAAGTCTTCTAGCACCCTCTCTGCTGCACCCCCAGGACACGAGATTCCCTGACTTTCTAATAACTTGCTTAGTTCTCCCTTGAGTGGTAGGTCAAATTGTATTTGTCTCTTGCCCTTCATGAGCATTAGACATTGTTCCCCTCTGAATATCCTGGGACTGCATGTTATTATTTTTATTTATTTTTTTAATGTTTATTTATTATTGAGAGAAGAGAGAGACAGAGCATGAGCGTGGAAGGGGCAGAGAGAGAGAGGGAGATATAGAATCCAAACTAGGCTCCAGGTTCTGAGCTGTCAGCACAGAGCCTGATGCAGGGCTCGAACTCACAAACTGGGAGATCATGACCTGAGCCGAAGTCAGATGTTCAATCAACAGAGCCACACAGGCACCCCTTGGGACTGCATATTACTTATCTTTTATACCTAATACAGTATTTCATTACTATCTTAGGCACTTCCTTGCACATAAGCACCCCGTTCTTATGTTATATCTCAACTGTACTCATGACACAAATATTTTTGAGAAAATCAACAAAATGTCAATTTTAATTTTTGATGAGGGTAAAAAGAATTATTTATTTATTTACCATGCCATTCACATTTTTATAAAATGAATACAAATTTGATAGAAATGTGGGATTCTATACAAATATATATATATATATATATATATATATATATATATATATATATGTATATATATCCATACATATATATATATTTTTTTACCAAGTGGCTGTGAATTAGCTGCACATTCCTGAACCAGTCACATCCCTAATATCCTGTAGTCTACTTGTTGTACTCTTACCAAGTCTCTAAACAGAATCCATTTTATGCTGCTCTGGCACTAGTCCTATATTTCTAGTGTACCTTTTGGAACTTATTTGTTTTTAATACTAGGTCATATTGTTCATATATCTTCTGTGATTCCTTTGACATGAAGGGATGACCTCCCATCTATATGCATTATATTTTGTAGTCACTGCTGAACAAATATTTGTAAATCAAGGACGTGCGATGTTGTTTATTCCTGCTTTTCATATGTTTATGGAAGTTACAATGAATACATGATACATATAAACCACTTTCAATTAAGTAATATTTGCCTTAATTATTAAGTAATGAGACTCTTTTGTAGATCGCTTTAGTGATTGATTTGAAAAAGAAGTAAATGAAAAAGTGAGGAGAAGTAAATGAAAAGTGACTAAAAAGTTTTCAGTTATGCCATCCATTGAATCATGTCAACCTTAACAGCTATAACTCACACGATTTGATGAGGTTATGTTGAACTCCATCTTTAGCTCTAGCATTAATAAAGGTTGCAACAGTGTTAGCTCAGGCTGTATCAAGAGAGGAGTAGATGACATTGATGTTAATAAACTGAGGCCCTGTTGATTACTATAAATTAGGCTTTCAGGTACCAATTAAACAAAATTCAGTAAGTGCTACTGGGGAAAAATAAGGTAAAAGATATGATAAACATATCTATCTCCACAATAAACATCTATCTCCACAACATAGTATGTGAACAATGAGCTATTTTATGTCAGTAAAATAGCAAGTGGATTTGCAGGCTTGTTCTACCACCATGTGACCTCATTCAAGACCTTGTATTTTTTCATGACAGCTAATGCCTTCATTAGCTCGGGAACAGGAGCTAACTGAAAGAAATTAGCATGGTTATACAACATTGTCTCAAAAAAGCCACAGTCACTGAGAAAATAGACTGGTCTTAAAGATATAAAACTTTAATTTTATTAACAGTAGGTAACTATATCTGATTTACATGAGTTAATTAAATCTGTATTGAACACATGTAATGGGTTAAATGAAGTCAGTTATCAAAAGAAAAGTTACAATTCTAACCTTAAAATAGGCTTCTTATATTGTATCAATCATTTTTGCAATATATACATGTATTGAAGCATTATGTTGTACCCTTTACACTTACACAATGCTATATGTCAATTACACCTCGATAAAGCTGAAGGAAAGACTGTAAGTACTGCATGTTCCCCTCCATTAGAATAGTGTTATTTCAGTGAATGGATGTATACACCATTGTGTAATGTTTGTAATACAATGTTTAAAATATTTGTAAAAACAGGGGCCCCTAGGTGGCTCATTTGGTTAAGTATCCAACTTTGGCTCAGGTCATGTTCTCGCGGTTTGTGAGTTCAAGCCCCGCGTCAGGCTTTGTGCTGACAGCTTGCTCAGAGCTTGGAGCCTGCTCCGGATTTTGTCTCCCTTTCTCTCCGCCTCTGCTCTGCTCACACTCTGTCTCTGTCTCTCTCAAAAATAAATAAACATTTAAAAAATACTTGTAAAAACAAAATTTCTGAAGTTATTTGTTTCTATGTTGAGAACAGTGTTAATTTAGTAAATGGATGTTCTAACCAAAAAAAAAAAATGGGGAAGATTTCTTCCACAATTTGCTGTATGAAGACAGAAGCTAGATTAAGATTTTTTCTTTTCCTTTCTTTATTGTGAAAAAATATACATAACAGAAAATTTACCATTTTTTAAATAATTTTTAAGTGTGAAGTTTAATGGCATTAAGTATATTCACATTGTTGTGTAACCTCCATCATTCATCTTTAGGATTTTTTTTTCATCTTCTCACATTGAGACTCTATCCCTTAAACAATGGTTCTCCATATCCCACTCTTTCCCAGCCCGTGGAAACCACCATGCTACTCTCTGTCTGTTGAACTTGACTTCTCCAGGTCACTCATCTAAGTGGAACCTTACAGTATTTGTCCCTATGTGACTGGCTTATATCATTTAGCATGTTTTCAAGGCTCATCCGTGTTATAGCAAGGCTCAGAATTTCCTTCCTTTTTAAGGTGGAATTATATTCCATCGTATGTACACATCACCTTTTGCTTATCCATTCATCCATTGATGGACACTTGGGTTGCTTCCACCTTTTTGCTATCATAAATGATGCTATTATGAACTTGATTGTGTGAATCTCTAGTCTAGTCTCTGTTTTCAATTCTTTTGGGAATAATACCTGAAAGTGGACTTACTGAATCATATGCTAGTTCTATGTTTAATGTTTTGAGGAATTGGCATATTGCCTATCACAGTGACTGCATCATTATACTTTCCCAACAACAGGGCTCAAGGGCTCCAATTTCAACACATCCTCAACAACAATTGTTAGTTAAACTTGTTTATGCACACTCACAGCTGGAAATGATGGCAACCAGGCAGAGGAAATAATATTGGCAGAGGAAGGTGACTTGATTATTGCCATTTTTTCTATTTATTGTCCTTTTATTTTTCTTTGGAAATAAGTTGGCTTTTGGATTTATCTATTTTAAAAATCCCAACATGCATTTTTTATGGGATATGAGTGATGAGTAGAGGGAAACTATAGGTAAAAAAAGAAGTGGCATTGATTACTTTGTAATGAACAGGCCAATGTTCGAAGGGAACTTGAATATTGATATTCTGTACAGAGGCTGTGCATGGCTGTGCATGAGACTAATTTCTCAATCATATTACCTAATATATTCAGGGACGATCAGAATCATGTGTCAACCTTCCCTGACTCATTCTTATTGAAACCAGAAAGTCTATTTATGAGTTTTCCCTAAGAAACATGAGTGGCTATCATCAACCCTGACTCCTTCCCTTTTCCTTGTCAAACCTGTGTGGAAAATCAGGTAACAAAGAGGTCTGCTTGGCTGTTTCATAAAAATCAAGGGACATACTGTAATAAATGCCATGTAGTGTTGGCATAAAGACAAGCATATGGACCAGTGGAAAGGATAGAGAGCCCAAGAATAAACCCTTACATATATTGTCAAATAATATTCAGAAAGAGTCCCAAGCCATTTAATGGGGAAAACAGTGTTTTCAACAAATGGTGCTGGGGAAACTGAATATCCAAATGACAAAGAATGAAGTTGTACCCTGACTTTATACCATATAAAAATTGAACTCAAGGGGCACATGGGCGACTCAGTCGGTTAAGCATCCAACTCTTGATTTCAGCTCAGGTCATAATCTCACGTTTGGTGAGATTGAGCCCCTTGTTTGTCTCTGCGCTGACAGTGTGGAGCCTGCTTGGGATTCTCTCTCTTCCTCTCTCTCTGCATCTCCCTTGCTCATACTCTCTCATTCTCTCAAAAATAATCATTTAAAAAAATTAACTCAAAATGGATTAAAAACCTAAATGTAAGTACTAAAACTGTAAAACTCTTAGAAGAAAACAGGGAAACACTTTATGACATTAGATTTGGTAATGATTCTTGAACATGAGACTGAAAGCATGGGCAATTGGATCACATCAAGTTAAAATTTTCTGTGTAGTAAAGGGCACAGTAAGCAGAGTGAAAATGCTACCCACGGAATGGGGAAAACTATGTGCAAAACATATACCTGAGAAGGGGTTAGTATCCAAAACACAGAATTCCTGCAACACAAGTATAATTAAGGGGGAAAAAAACAATTTCATTAAAAAATGGGCCAAAGTAAATGAAATTAATAAGTCAGAGAAAGACAAATACCATATGATTTCACTCATATGTGGAATTTAAGAAGCAAAACAAGTGAACAACAACAAAAAAGAGATAAACCAAAAAACAGACTCTTCTACAGAAAACAGATGATAAACAGAGGAGAGGGGGGTGAGGGGATGGATGAAATAGGTGAAGGGGATTAAAAGCACACTTATCTTGATGAGCACTGAGTAATTCATAGAATTGTTGAATCACTATATTATGCAATGAAACTAATGTAACATTGCACTTTAATTATACTGGAATTAAAAATAAATTTTTAAAAATGGGCTAAGGACTTTAATAGATATTATTCCAGGGAATACACACAAACGGACAATAAGCCCATGAACGGTGTTCAGTACTACAGATCAAAACCATAATATGATGCCAACTCATACCCATTAGCAAGTTGCTATAAAAAAAAAAACAGAACAAAACAAAACAGAATATACAGGTGTTGGTGAGGAAGTGCTGAAATTGGAATGCTTGTGAACTTTTGGTAGGAATGTAAAACTATATAGCTGCTGTGAAAAACAGTATGGTAGTTTCTTCAGATATTGAAAATAAAATTACTAATAATCCAATACTTTCATTTTGTGTATAAAAGTATTGGAAGCAGAAACTCAAAGAGATATTTGCTCACCTGTGTTCCTAGGAACATAATTTGCAATAGCTGAAAGGTAAAAATAAGCCAAATGGCTGATGACATATCAGTGGATCAACAAAATGTGGTCTATGCATCCAATGGGAGAGAATTTTGCCTTAAAAAGGAATGATATTCTGACACATGCTATAACATGGATTAACACAGATTGGGGGATATTTACTATGTGAAATAAGCAAGTTGAAAAAGGACAAATATTGTGTGTTTCCATTTATAGGAGGTACTTAACATAGGCAAACTAGTAAATACAGAAAGTAGAATGTGGAGCTGGTAGCAGGGGGAAATGAGGAGTGATGGTTTCATGGGTATGGTTTGAGTTTGGAAGACTAAGAATTTCTGGAGATGAATGGTGGTTTTGCACAACTGTGGCTTCAACAACAACAAAAAAGAGACATCACTTAATTCACAGTTATGTGAATGTATGTGATGCTTCTCAGCACTAATGCCACAGAATTAAAAAAAAAGGTAAATGTCGTATATTTTAGGGGATCTCTGTGCTACAAAAGGAGTAGAGGCTATTGTTTTTTATTATTATAAATATCACAAATGCAATTTACAAATGAGATTGATACTTTATGGTTTTGTGACTTCCTATAAAATCAAATGTGTAAGGAGAGGAACTGAAGAGGTTAACTATCTTCTCTAAGCCATATGTTGAGGGAATTGCTTTTACCTGGGTTCCAAATTATCAGAAGAACTCAGTGGGCCAAGTGTACATGTGCAATAGGATTGTAGAATGATTTTTTATTGTTCCTATCTTTTTGTCACACATACTTGTATCCCTTAAATAAAGTGTATATTTTCTAGCACACAGGTTACCCATTTATAATAATTATTTGTACATATTGTTCCAAGATATTTTCTTGTTTTTACTTTTTATTTATTTATTTTTAAAAGTTTATTTATTGAGAGAGAGAGAGAGAGAGAGAGAGAGCGAGCACATGATCAGGTGAAGGGGAGACAGGGAGGGAGGGAGAGAATCCCAAGCAGGCTCCACACTGTTAGCACACAGCCCAATGTGGAGTTCAAACCCATGAACCATGAATCCTGACCTGTGCTGAAGTCAAGAGCCAGATGCTTAACCAACTGAACCACCCAGGTACCCCTTGTTTTTACTTTTTAAAATGCATCACTAGGGTGCCTGGGTGGCTCAGTAGGTTAAGTGTCTGACTTCGGCTCGGGTCATGACCTTTGGGTTCATGAGTTTGAGCCCCGCATTGGGCTCTCTGCTGTTAGTCCAGAGCCCACTTTGGATCCTCTGTCTCCCTCTTTCTCTGGCCTCCCCAACCTCGGACATGTGTGCACCCTCTCTCTTTCTCTCAAAAATAAATAAACATTAAAATTTTCTTTAAAAAAATGCATCACTGATCATACAAAAAACACCCTATGAAAGGAGGCAGATTCAGCAGTATCTCTGTTGGCAGTATTGTCTTACTTGTGAGTGAACTTGTGGTGCTCAGATTTGGTGAGAAATTGACAGTAACAGATGATGAGCAAACTCTGAAATCAAATGAACTAACATTTGAGTCTCTGTCACTTCAAGCTGATGGAGAAGGGTGAATGCAAATCAGAGAAGCCTATGGGTATGACTTGAAAGGAACCACATAGAGGTGTTCATAAAGCAAAGACCTTAAAATAAACATTTGTTCAATTAGCCATTCATTCATGGCATGGGTTTTGATGGAGCACGGTATTCAGGAGTGATCAGCCTTTCCCCTGGGACAAAGAAGGCCACATTGCTAATTCACTGCTCTGAGCTCCACATTGTCCCCCAGGTCTACAGTTGGGTAGCCCCTTACTCACCTATTGACTCCAAATCCAACCCCCTCCTGCATCTCAGGTCCTTACAGTACAGTGGCCAGGAATTCCAGTTCAAAGTGACCCAAAATATGTGGAAATCAAATCCAGGGGGGTCCACCCGACAAACATGCCTGCCTTCCTCTGCATTGTGTCTTGTGTCTCTCGTCTCAAAAATACCTCAACTCTTATTTGAACTTTCCACACCAAGGATATTAATGCAGCTTTGGAAACCCAGGATAATGTATTCATCTCTTGTCCTTACTGCATCAGACATCAGCAGTGGCCAGTTTAGGTACTGAGTTGCTTCTCTAGGGCAGGCAATATAAGTCTTTAGTAATCTAGTCCACATGAATTTCTGCCTTGCCTCAGGAAATATGAATCTGAGTAATTGAAAAGCCTGAACTGAGCACATTCTATACCAAGGGATTGCAGAGAGAAGACAGAGCACAGAAGTTAAGCAAGAAATGAGTACAAAGAGATTTGATAAGGAAGGAAAACACATTCTATTAATTTATGCAGAACTAAGTTTCATGGATTTGTAGAGATTTAACAATAAATAAATTGATACTCAGAGTTCTATTGGTTCACTTTGTGAGTGTAAAACATATGAGAGTATCCACAACTACATTTCCTGGCACCTTTCAATTTTCTTATTTTTAAATATTTATCTCATCAATTATAAATAAAAGCTTTTGATAGAGCAAAAACTTCGAGGAGTAGCTCTAAAGGATAACAATATTGTTTCAACCAGAAATTACTCTCAAATTCTTTGAGTATGTAGGGAAAGGAAAAATCATTTTATAGAGATGATAGTATATTTTTTTGTGTCTGTTCTTATATAGGATATCAATGTGTAACTACATTCCCAGATTGGAAATCTATGGGTAAGTTAATATGGAATTTTATGGAATATAGACTAGACTATAGGACCATAAGCACTGGAAGACACCACCAACTCTCCATAGAGAGTTAGCTACTGGCATTATTTTTTAGAAAGTTTAATCTGCTTAACGATTTAAGAATCCACAGGTATATATTTAAAGTACATCTTAAAAATGAGCTCTAATTATTTCAGAAGGAATTCCTTTGAGAACATATAGTATTTTCTCTATTATTGGGAAGAATCTAGAGATCTGCAAGTTTTACATACACATATAATTTTTTTTTGCAATTGTTTAAAAAGCTATTGTTTTAGGATGAGTGTGCATAGAGAATTAGATAACATGACTACATAACGCTTATGTAGGTTCAACTCCAGCTTCTGCTAATATTCTAATGACAATTTATTTAAGTCACTCTGTTTGGGTGGGTATCTCACAACTTTGCAGTGGTCTAAGTAGGTTAATTTTTATTCCAATTATTGTTCTGAATACACACTGTCATGCTTACTTTTCCGCCACTCACTTTCTACACCCTAATCCAGGAAATCTTGGTCTCAGAAACATTTCTATTGTATCTCCAATTTTAATCACAAACAGGGACACTATGGCTACTTTTTGGCAAGCTGATGTATTCTTACCCGCGCTTCCAAATCACAGCTATGTGTACCTAGTAATTTTTCAAATCCTTGTTCAGTTGATCCGAGGGAAAACTTACTCCTAATTATTTATTACCTAGAACATTGGATGGCTCTTATTCACTTATTGATGTATTTATAATAGTTTCTGGTTTCTTTACTATCAAAGAAAAAGTTGTTATGAACGTTCATGTACAAATATTTGTATGGATATACGATTTCATTTTTCTTGGTTAAATCCTTAGGAATGGAATGGACAAGACTGATAGTTGTAAATTTTTTTTACTTCTAAGAAGCTGCCAACTCTTTTCAAATATGGTTGTACCAGTTAACATTTCCAACAACAGTGTGTTCAAGTTCCAACTGCTATACCTTCTTTTACTTAGTCTTCTTAATTTTTGTTCTAATGGTTTATAGTTCTATTTCATCATTTAATTTGGAATTCTCTAACAATAAATGATGTTGAACATCTTTTCATGTGTTTATTTCCTGTCTGTATCTTCTGCAGTGAAGCATGTGTTCAAAACCTTGCAAATTTATACATATATATATACTACATATAGGTCTTTTTGTTGTCAGAATTTTTTTGTAAACTTGGAAACAATTTCAGTATCACATATACAATTTTGAAGAATTGTGTTTATTATTATTATTAATTTATTTTGAGAGAGAGGCAGAAAGAGAGGGAGAGAGAGAATCCCAAGAAGCCTCTGAGTTGTCAGAGTAGAGCCTGTCATGGGGTTCAGTCTCACAAATGGGGAAATCATGACCTGAGCCGAGATCAAGAGTCGGAGGTTCAACTGACTGAGCCACCCTGGCGCCCCTGAATGGTGTTTTTGTTGCTTAACAGTGTATCAATTACACGTTTCTAATTTTGAAAAAGGCCAAATTATCATTTTTTTCACTTATGAACTTTATTTTTCATTGATTCTAAGAAAACTGCCTACCAACTCATACATGTCTTTGTTTCTTCCAGATGTTTTAGGTGTTACATTTATGTCAAGGATCCATTTTGAGTTAATTTCTGCATAAATTTCAGTGTATAGATCAACGTTCAGTTTTTACGCATATGGATACCATACTGTTGCAACATTATTTGTTGAAGGGGCTTTTCTTTTCCAACAGAATGTTTTTCAACTTTGTTGAAAATAACTTGGTCACTTATGTCTATGTTTGTTCTAGGCTCTGTTCATCTTGATGAAAATACCATATTGTCCTGATTACCTAGAATTATAAAATAAGAACTTCCTTCTTTTCTAACATAGACATTTAGTAATATAAACTTCCCCATAAGCACTGCTTTAATTTTTAACCAAATTACTGGATATTTGGTTTTAGTTTCATTTAGTTCCAGTAGTTTCTTAATTTTCCATTATTGTCTCGGGCTTTGTGACCTATTTATTTGTGAGTTATTTAGTGTCAGAAAACAATTGAGAATGTTCCAGATAAATTCTGTAATTGATTTATAATTTATTTCCATTGCAGCCAAAGGTCGGGTGTTGTGTGCTGTGAATTCACTTTGAAACATTGAAATGTCTTATAAGAACCAGAATATATTCTATTTTAATAAATATCTCTTTATACTGAAAAATAGGGTGTATTTGTATCACAGAGGGGTAACTTTTAAAAGTAGCCTAAAAATCAACTTTGAAATACAACATAAGAAATGGAAATAATCTATAATCTGTCCTATTAGTAAGTGGTTAAAAATTTAGTGTATTTTAGCTTCGATTCACATTTCTGTTGAAAACTGATAAGGAATGTGCACTCCACAGAGTCTGGGTGCTAAGTTGCCCAATAGCCTGTTTGCCTATAAGCCAATTTAATCATTTGTTTTATGAACAAAATGAATCAATCTCTTATTAAATATTAACATTTCTCTTTTACAAAGCCATAAACTCTATTAGGAAAATAGCCATGATCTACTAAGTTGGCATTGTAAAAAAAATTTTCCATGAGTTTTTCTCATTGTTAATAAAGGTAAAAAAATAGTGGTATAATCCTCTTTCCTGCTTATTTAAGTAGAACTAGTTTTAACAAGTTACTGTAGAATCCTACAGTAACACTGTGGATAGATGAACAATGCAAGCATTTTAAAGTACCTGTTTTACCTATCTAAAATTTTATCTGTTTGTCTGTGTTTTTCAGTAACATACTACTCTTACATAAATATTAGAACAAATTACTAAATAGTAAGACAATTTAGTATTGTTTAATTTTTGTTTGTCAAATGTGGGGTTCTTCTGTGTTCTTTTCTTTCTGTGTTCTTTTTCTAAGACATGTTATAGCCACAACCATGATTTATTGAGCAGTTTTGATGTTCTAGGCATCCTGACAGCAGTTTAACATATGTCATCTCATTTAATTCTCACATTGAAACTGCTGCAATCTGTTCACAGTCACCTATTACAGATGAGATAGCTGGGATTTATAGAGGATAAACAATTTTCCCAAGAGCACATGTCAAAAGTGGCAGAGCTGACCTGAGGATTGTGAGCGACTCACCTGTTAGACATCTAACCACAAGGACACATTTCCCCACTGTCAGTACAGATGACTTGATCATGACCTCCCAAAGCAAAGTAGAGACCAGGAAAATGCCCCACATGGTTTGTGGTGTTACACTGATGATATCTATTTTTTTCAGGTTTAAATCTGGTGTCTGAGCACCAAATTTGTTTTCTTAATAAATTCAAAGGACCTCAGATAAATATAGGGACAAAATGAAATGACTAAACCACCCAGATCACAGATATTTTATTTTTCTGTAAGATCTTGCACACTAAATTCTTGCACAACATGTAGTTTCATTTCCTGAAATAAAGAAAATTGTGTTACAGGGCCGCCTAGGTGGCTCAGTTGGTTAAGCATCCAACTTCAGCTCAGGTCATGATCTCACGGTTCATGGGTTCTAGCCCTGTGTCTGGATCTGTGTTGACAGCTCAGAGCCTGGAGTCTGCTTCAGATTCTATTTCTCCCTCTCCCTCTGCTCCTGCCCTGCTTGTACTCTCTCTCTCTCTCTCTCAAAAATTATTTTAATTTTTTAAATTTAAAAAAAAGCATTAAAAAAATTAAAGGAAAAGAAAACTGTTTTCCAAAACTTCTTGATTTGTAGGTGATTCAAAGGTGATCCCTTAAATTAAAATTTTAACAAAGTAATTAGAAGCCAAAGAGTTCAAATTCATAGTAGCAGTTATTTTTCTAATGATACTTCAACTACTAAGCAGAAGAGTTCATTAATAGATAATTTTTTAAAAGAAGATAAAAGAAGGGCCACTTACTCTATCAGATATTAAGACAAATATTAAGCCATTATTGAGAAAAAGTCACAGGGTGGTATAAATAAACCAAGACAGCAGAAAAGAAAATTCAGGGACAAACACTGTGTATTTAGACACTTTGTTTATAACAGAATTTGTATCAAATATTAGTGGGAAAATAAAACAATTGATATAGAAATTGTTTCTGACAAATTGGTTTACTCTCAGGGGAAGATATAGATCCTATGTTATCTAAAGTATTTTTGAAAATATTTTAATATAAAAAATATTTTTTAGGAAAGAATTCAGGACAAAATGAGGCTGGGGATGTAGGAGTTTCTATTAACCCTATAGAGTGTTTTATGTAAGAAAGGTTAAGTTATTTCCCACAAATATTTTATTGTATTTATGTATTTAATTAAACAATTTTTTTTTTGAAAAAGAGAGAGAGAGAGAGAGAGAGAAAGAGCGCTTAGGCATGTGGGGATGGGGCAGAAGTAAAGGGAGAACCTTAATCTTAAGCCTGACTCAGAGCTAGACCTCATGACTGTGAGATCATGGCCTGAGCCAAAACCAAGAGTTAGACAGTTAACCAACTGAGCCACCCAGGCACCCCTATTTCCCACAAATAAATGTCACCTATTAGGAGGATGAAACCTGAGAGACTAACATTATTATATAATTAATAATTACCAAGTGGATAACAATGTCCATGTTTAAAAAATTTTTTTTAAATATCAAAATTATTCACATGTGGTCACATCAATATCTGCATAAAAAACATAATTAGATATTGTTTGCTAAAAATATAGCCTTGGTTTTGATTGTAAGGAAGACGTGTGTGTGTGCACATATGTGTGTGTGTGTGTGTGTGTGTGTGTGTGCATGTGTGTGGCATCCTGTCATTTTTGAGATAATTTTTTTCCAACAGACTATGTCCATATTTATACTGTATCATTAAAGCTGATATTCAGCTTCAGTGTTTCAGAATTTTCTGAAAACAATTGGAAAGAAGAGAAGAGCTTGATTTGCAGATGATCGTATAGTGTAGGAATTTTCTCTTACAACACCTGCAATTTTTATCCAGTATGAAACTGGGCTGCAACTTTCCATAACCAAATGCTAACTTGGTTAGTTAGCTAAGACCAATCACAGCACCTGATAATACAGAGGCGAGTTAAGATTTCCTATCATATATGCACTTAATTTCTAAGAACAAATTCTAAATTTATAAAATTTATAATGAGTTCCAGTTATTAAATATGTCAGGTCCAAAGTACCATCCTACTTATAGCATCCCAGGGATGAAGATAAATGTTCTTCTGACATTAGTATGCCTGATGACTCACTTGACAATTACTCAAAAGATCATTATATGGATAAACCAATAATGGGTAAACCGAATACAATCAATGGATAGATCCAATACAACCAATGGGTAGTCTATTCATTGACTGTATTTTATGTATGTCACAGGATGGGAGAGAGATGTGTCTTACTTTTGTAATGCACATAATCTCCTTGTATCCAAATATTGAAATGAGTAAAGAAATATAAAAATAAGAGTAAAGAAATATAAAAAAAATCTCCTTGTATCCAAATATTGAAATGAGTAAAGAAATATAAAAATAAGAGTAAAGGAATATAAAAAAAATCTCCTTGTATCCTTGAAATGAGTAAAGAAATATAAAAACAAGAGTAAAGAAATATAAAAAAAAATCTCCTTGTATCCAAATATTGAAATGAAATGAGTAAAGAAATATAAAAATAAGTATTGATTTATTTTAAAATGTTAAAATGTGAGCAAATATTTCTAGCACTCACTGTCTTCACATCAAAACCCTCAGTATTCCCTAAGCCTTCCATGCATTTTAAGTTGGTAGACCATGTGCTTGTAAAATCTTTCTCATTCTAACCTGTGGGTTTCTGACTGTCAAAGAAAAGACGGTTATGCTTGTCTGGCACTAATAATATACTGCATTATGTCTTTAACATTGCAGGTTTTTTCTTTTCTTTTTATAACTTATTTTAATGTTTATTTTTGAGAGAGAGACAGAGAGAGAGTGCGAGCAGGGGAGAGGCAGAGAGGGAAATGCTGAATCCTAAGCAGGCTCCAGGCTCTGAGCTGTCCGCACAGAACCCAACATGGGGCAAGAACTCATGAAGCATGAGATCATGACCTGAGCCGAAGTTGGACACTTAACTGACTAAGCCACCCAGGCACCCCTGCAGTAGTTTTCCTATCCTGGCTCTTTCCCATGGACAGGAACACACAAATATCACTTTTTCGAAATCAGTTAACCATCATTTTTCCAATATCTTCTGTGATGTAATATTCTGGGAAAATATGATGCCAAATGTTTTTTCCCCCCTTTATAAGTAACATATTTTTCTTTACTTTCTAAGGTGTTTTATCTCTTTATTTTATCCTTTAATTTTAACTTATATACTTTCCCCTATTTTTATAGTAGGAATGTTTTTTCGTGAATTTTATTTCACAAGCATTAGACTGACTACATCTACACATGCAGGTATTGCATTTTATGTTGTTTCTGCTCCGTGTCCCATTCTTAGAGCCATGTAAACTAAAAATTTAAATTTAAATAATGAGATTACTCTTAAATATTTTGGTAGGAAGAGGAAGACAAATATTTCGATTTAACATATCATCCAATGCATCGCAAAATGAAATTTTGGTAATCATGTTCAGATATAGTAAAGAGTTGACGGATATGATTCCAATAAGTCAGAGCAGGCTTAGAAATCCATCCTAGTCATTTATTAGCAGTTTTACCTCAGACATGTTATTTAATCTCTTTGCATCTCAGTTTCTGCATCTATAAACGTGTTCCATTATTCACACCCAAAGTTTGGTCCAAAGATTTAATGAAAACGCCATGCAATACAAATGTGATATGCTAAATCTTTTACTACATGCACAATTAATAAATGACAGCTTAGATTAGAAGCAAGTATAGTGTTAGGTAGCTCAATTGCAAATTATGAATAATAAATAATAGCTTATACAAACTAGCAGGATCTGTTATAGATTCAGTATATATTTTCCCTCACTTTATCCTCACAGCTTCTCTACAAGGGAGGCAGTAGTATTATTGTCCCTAATTGCAAATGAGGAAACTGAAGCACGGATAAGTTGGGTGTCAGCAGGAGCTATTCTACAAGTGATATGAGGGTAAAACCTCTCTATCAGAAGGTGTGGGACAAATAATGTCCCCAGCACTCCCATCCCTCCCTCATTGTGTATGTCTCCTCCAAGGACTGCAACATATTGCCAACAACGTTGGAAGTTTTTTGTTTGTTTACTGTAAGTTACACTTTTATGGAATCATTTATCTACTCTTTAGAATGGTTTTAGGATATCAGTCGGAGTTTAATTTTCCTTGGCAGCTAAAGTTTAACTATCATATGTATATGCTGCCATCTTGTGGTCATTTTCTAGAATTATCCCTCACGTGAGGAATTTTCTACACCAGAGATGAATTAATAGCCTGGCACAGAGAAAAAACAACATGATTTTGCAGCTTTAATGATTTCATATAAAAGTTACATATTTATATAAAAATTATATAACTAAAAGAACTATAGTTGACAGGAAACACCCAATCTAGGTATGGGATCTCCTGCAATGATAATAAGTAAAGCACCCACTGGCAAAGAAATCTTGCCTGTTATGACCAGGTTATCAAGTGCTTAGATCTGAAATTTAACTGGCTAACTGAGGGATGATTGCATCCATGCATCCTGCAATGCATTGTCCCTTTAATGCACTGAAATACTTACTCCTCTATGAGCTGGAAGTCCTGACCACAGATGGCTCTACTGTCTTTTTCTCTAAAAATCGCCCTTATTCATGACCACAGACTCTTAACAATGTTTGTTCTTCCATTCCATGAGCATGGAAGGTTTTTTTCATTTCTTTCTGTCCTCTTCAATTTATTTCACAAGTGTTCTATAGTTTTCAGAATACAGAACTTTTACCTCTTTGGTTAGGTTTATTTCTAGGTATTTTATGGGTTTTGGTGCAATGTAAATGGGATTGATTTCTTGATTTCTCTTTCTGCCACTTCATTATTGGCGTATAGAAATACAACAGATTTCTGCATGTTGATTTTATATCCTGCAACTTTGCTGAATTGTATTAGTTCTAGCAATTTTTGGGTGGAGTATTTTGGGTTTTCTACATAGAGTATCATGTCGTCTGCAAATAGTGAAAGTTTGATTTCTTCCTTGCCAATTTGGATGCCTTTTATTTCTTTTTGATGTCTGATTGTTGAGGCTGGGACTTCCAATAATACTATGTTAAATGGTAATGGTGAGAGTGGACATTGCTGTCTTGTTCCTGATCATGGAGGAAAAGCTCTCAGTTTTTCCCATTGAGGATGGTATTAGCCGTGGGTCTTTCATATATGGCCTTTATGATATTGAGGTATTTTCCCTCTCTCCCTACTTTGTTGTGGGTTTTTATCAAGAATGGATGCTATACTTTGCTAAATGCATTTTCTGCATCTATTGAGAGGATCATATGGTTCTTATCCTTACTCTTATCAGTGGGTTGTATCATGCTGATTGATTTGCAGATGTAGAACCACTCCCATAGACAAGGAATAGAATAATACTTTTAATGTACTGTTGGATTTGATTGGCTAGTATCTTGTTGAGAATTTTTGCATCCATTTATCAGGGATATTTCCCTGTAATTCTCCTTTTTTGTGGGATCTTTGGTTTTGGAATCAAGGTAATGCTGGCATTGTAGAATGAATTTGGAAGTCTTTCTTCCATTTCTATTTTTTTTTTTTTGAACAGTTCGAAAAAATAGTTATTAAATCTTCTTTAAATGTCTGGTAGCATTCCCCTGGAAAGCCATCTGGCCCAGAACTTTTGTTTGTTGGGAGATTTTTGATTACTGATTCCATTTATTTGCTGGTTATGAGTCTTTACAAATATTCTATTTCTTCCTGTTTCAGTTTTGGTAGTTTATAAGTTTCTAGGAATTTATCCATTTCTTCCAGATTGCCCAGTTTGTTGGCATATAATTTTTCATGATGTTTCTGATCTTAGAGTAAAGAAAATCTGCCAACCTCATCATTGACTAAGATGTTAGTTGTGGGCTTGTCATATACCACCTTTATTTTGTTGAGGTATGTTCTTTCTCTACCTAATTTGTTGAGAGTTTTTATCATGAAAGAATGTTGAATTTTGTCAAATACTTTTTCTGCATCTATTGAAATATGATATTACTTTTATCTTTTTCCATTAATATGATGTATCATATTTATTAATTTGCATATGTTGAATCATTCTTGCATCACAGGGATGAATCCCACTTGATCACATGTATGATACTTTGAATATGTTGCTAAATTGGGTTTGCTAGTATTACATTGAACATTTTTGCATTTATATCCACCAGGGATATTGACTTGCAGTTTCTTTTCTTATAGTGTCCTCATCTGGCTTTGGGATCAGGGTAATGTTGGTGTGCTAAAATGAATTTGGGAGTGTTTCTTCCTCTTTTTTTTTCTGTTTGTTTTTGTTTTTGGCAGAATTTGAGAAGGATTAGTATTAATTCTTCTTTAAATATTTAGTGAAATTCACCAGCTAATCCATCTTGCCCTGGGGCTTTTCTCTTTTGGAGGATTTTGCTTACCAATGCAATTTTCTTACTACTAATTAGTCTGTTCAGATTTTCTATTTCTTCCTGATTCAGTCTTGATAAGTAGTATGTTTCTAAGAATTTATCATTTCTTCTGGATTGTCCAGTTTGTGGGCATTTAGCTCTTCACAATACTCTTTTAACATTATTTTTTACTTCTGTGGTATCAGTGGTATTTCTGTGGTATCATCTTTCATTTATAATTTTGCTGATTGGACCCTTTGTTTTTCTCATTAGTCTAACTAAAGGTTTGTCACTTTTCAAAGGAACAACTCTTAGTTTTATTAATCTTTTCTCTTAATTTCTTGCTCACTACTTCACTTACTTCTGTCCTAATCTTTATTATTTTCTTCCTTTTGAAAACTTTGGGCTTAGTTTGTTCTTCTCTATTTCCTTGATATGTAAAGTTAGAGAGTGTGTGTGTGTGTATATATATATATATATATATATATATATATATATATATATAGAGAGAGAGAGAGAGAGAGAGAGAGAGAGAGAGAGAGTCTATATATATATATATATATAAAGATACACATATATAAAAATATATGTGTAAAGTTAGAATATATATGTTTTACATACTATACATTATATATATGTAAATAAACTATATGTGGTATATATAAATAAAATAAGCTATATGTAGAGAGAGTTTTACTGCTTCCCCTGAGATTTTTTAGACTCTGTTGTGACTATATCATATTTCAACTTCTCTGTGTGGCAAGATAAATTTCTTGCTTTTTTCCCCCCTACCTCCACAGGAAGGTGTAAATCTGGAGATCTTGCCTCCATAAACATCCTACATGCTAATCTCTATGTCAAAGTTTGCTTATTATATCAGGCAAAGTAATAGTAACACTCATTATCTGTATTTGTAGTTCAGACATCTCGGAAGAAGCTCTCTAGGGCGTCACCTCTTATTAATGTTGGTATGATACTCCTTTTTTTATGATTCATCCATGATTAAAATTACAAATAAGTATTCATTGTTACTGCAGTAAGCCATGAAATCTGGCTTTCCTAGGTGGTTCTATGTTCATGTTTCCTAATCCTATGTATTGACATTTTTTTTTTCTTCTTTTGAAAATCTCTGCCTGGCAGTTGTGTTTTTCTCTTCAATCTTATTCTTGTTCCTTAAATTTGCTGCTGGTAATTCTATCACTTCATATCCTCGTCCTATGCCTTGTTTATGGGAACAGCTCAGCTTCCATATTCCCTTTGAAATGTTTCTCTATTTTACTAGTACACGAGGAATCATCTCATCCATCTCATTCCTTTGCAGTTTAGGATTTAACTTAATTCATTTCTTTATCATTTTCTAATATTTTCTTTCTGTTTGTCTTGATTGCCCAATATTCAGATTTTTTTAAATCAGAAGCTATGCCGTCCATTCATTCTTTTACTTGTTAAGCTCCTCCTACTCACATTTGCTCATCAGGAAACCAAGGGGTTTGGCACCTATTTGTCTTAAAGGAGGTAAATAGTTAAGAGCAGGTGCTGGGAATTGGTCCATTTGCTGGGAATTGGTCCATTTGCATTTGTATCTGGGTGCCAGGATTTGTAATTTCAGATAAGCTACCTAAATTCTCTGAGGTTCAGATTTATAATCTGTAAAATAAATATATTATCTACCCTATAATATTATTGAAGAAATTAAATGAATTAACGGAGTAAGGTTCTAGAAGAGTGTCAGTAGTAAGCACCATATGTGTGTTAGCTACAATACTTGCAATACGATGATGCCTATGATAGCTAGTGATTTTAAATGTTTTGTTCCAGTAATTTTTAGACTAAGATGACCAAGAGATAAATTTCAAAATAATTTTTCCATTCACCTGCTTCCTCCTCTTGTCATTTGCATGAGAAAGTGTCTTTTATAATCACCTCCAGAGCCTATACGGTTTCTAATCCTTGTACTTTAGGCCCATCCAGGGTTAAAGGAACCAGGATAAGATTGCCTAAAAACCTGAGGGATACCTCTGGGAGATAATGAATACAAGGCTAATCACCTGGTACATCTGAGCCTGCCCTAAATTTGTTTGTTTTATAGCACTTAATCTGCTCACACAGCAGGTTTATAGTGGAAAGACCATTTGTCTTATCTTTTAAGGTGCAAGGGACTGGGAACTAGATTTGTCAATATTTGTTTATCTGGCAGCACCCCTGACTTAGAATCTGGACATCTTGCTTCTCAGGTGAGTGTCTAGCCTCTGGGCTGCTCCCCAATGAAGACAGTTATGAGACGCCTCTCTCACTTAAAGCTCACTATGCTGACAATGCTGGCTGGCAGCATGAGCTTCAGCTGGGAGCTTGGAGTGGTCTCTACCCCAGACTTCCCCAAATCGGGATCTCAGACAGTGGGGCCCAGGAATCTGTGCTTTACCAGGTTCTTCAAGTAATTCTTAGCACACTCAAGTTTATAAAGCACTGTTCCAGGGTATATTATGAATGGAGTTAGACTGTCTGAGTTGGAATTGTTGCTCTGTCATTTAATAACTGTATGATTGTGGGGATGTTGTTTACTACCTCTGTGTCTCCATTTCTTCTGCTGCGTTATAGGCTTGTTTATGGAAAGCAAACTTTTTGTATATTTGTCTACCTCAATGGGCCATGGACCTGGGGTGGCAAAGGAACTGAGAACAAGAGATGACAGTATAGTGAAGCACAGGACACCCGGAGCCAACAGCCCGAGGTACCGAGGTTTATTGTACATCTTCTTATATACGTTTTCAGGAAAAACAAATCAGCAATGGTTAACAACAGAAGCTTAGCAAAGCATGTCAACAATGTACATGTGATTCAGCTATCATATGTACCTTGCATAGGAGAGCAGTCTTGAAGATACCTATGTTCAGATAAGAATCTTTACGATAGAAGCAAAGACAAGGGAGCGAATGCACTGTGCTATACACACACACACACACACACACACACACACACACACACACACATATCTGGCTTCCTTTAAGCAAAACATCTCTACCTGCATACTAAAGAACAGACCACATTTCCCAAGGACAATTCACTCAAGTCCTTTCAGGTTATTTTTGACCTTATGATCTTGAGTTTTCTCAGAGATCTTGGAGCCTGAACAAATATGTGCCTGTGGTCATTGTGGTGTTCTTTTTCCCACATATATTAAAAGTGCTTAGAACTTAAAAAGAATCAGTTAAAATATTACTATATTTATGGCATCACTGTTGCTGTTTAATTAATCTTCTTCAGCATGTTGCTGGCTGATGGAATTATTTATTTCTTGACAATGTTACATAGGGTAACAATTTCTGCTTGAACAATTGGTGAATTGGTATTATATAGGTTTCTAGCAATTTTGCCTGTTACAGGAATATTGCTAATTAGTCTTTTTTCAGACAGAATTTATCACATTAAATATAGAATTTGGATACCTATAGGCAATTCGAATTAATCATTTAAAATTAATAAATAGTAATATAGAGTATTTCTTAATTAATGATTTCTCAGTATATTAGTATTCATTTCTATAGTACTAGTTTTGAGAATTTCTGAATCAGCCTGGCATTACACTAGTCCAAAGCATAATGTACTGGACAATCTGTGAATAGGGCTTTTAAATAAATGATTGGTTCTTTGTAACTATGTGAGGTGATGGTTGTTAACTAAATTTATGTAGTAAATATATATATTATATATGGTATATCTGTCTACATATGAATACATATATGTATGTATGAATACATATGTATACATATGAAAACATTATACAAATATATACATATTTATTATATGTATATTTATACATATAATGTGTATATTATACATATATACATATACATATAATATGTATATTATACATATATATTATGCATAGATATATATGTATATTATATGCACATATTTATTATATATATACATACATAATATGTATATAGCATGTTTTCACCAATATGTGTAATTTTAGAAACAAAACAAATGAACAGAGAGAAGCGAAAAAAAAGAGGCAAACCAAGAAACAGACTCTTAGCTAGAGAACGAACTGAGGGTTGCTGGAGGGGAGGTGGGGAAGATAAGTTAAATGGGTGATGGATATTAAGGAGGGCACTTGTGATGAGCACTGGGTGATTATAAGTGACTAATCACTAAATTCTATAACAAACTAATATTACACTGTATGTTAATGAACTAGGATTTAAAATAAAAATTTGAGGGGCGCCTGGGTGGCTCAGTCGGTTGAGCGGCCGACTTCGGCTCAGGTCTTGATCTCACGGTCCGTGCAAGCCCCGCGTCGGGCTCTGTGCTGACAGCTCGGAGCCTGGAGCCTGTTTCGGATTCTGTGTCTCCCTCTCTCTGACCCTCCCCCGTTCATGCTCTGTCCCTCTCTGTCTCAAAAATAAATAAACATTAAAAAAATTAAAAAAATAAAATAAAATAAAATAAAAATTTGAAAAGAAAAAATATATATAACACACACATATCAAATAATTATGTTATATACCTTAAAGGCATACAATGTTATATGCCAATTAAATCTCAGTAAAACTGGAGGGAAGGCATAGACATAGAAAAGGTAAATGTTAAACACCTATTGGCAGATAAAATGGTCATCTATACAGAAAATCCTACAAAACCAATATACAAAAGCAACTAGAATTAATAAGTGATTTTAGACAGGTTACAAATATATATCAATATGCAAAAATTTATGATATTTCTATATACTGGCCCCATCTCATCAGAAATTGAAATTGTATAATCTAAGTATTATAGCATAAAATATGATATTCTTATTAATAAATTTAACAAAAGATAATCAAGACCTGTACATAAGATATTGCTATGAGATATTGAGGTAGACCTAAATAAAGATGAGATATCATGGATGGTAAAACTCAATACTGCACCAGTATATAAGATTTTCTTTGCAACACCAACAATAATCCCAATGTTAGGAGAGTACCTCTTTTTTAGAAATCAGTAACCTGATTTTGAAATTTATATTGAAAATCAAAGGATGGGTAAGACCAAGATAATTTTGACATAAAAGGATAAAGTTAGAGGACTTATACAACCCGACTTTAAGATGTATTATAAAGCTATATAAATAAGAAAGAGTGCTACTGGAATAAAAAGAGTCATGTAGATCAATGAATCAAAATACAGAGTCCATTAATAAATGAACACATATGTGGGCAATTGATTTTCAAAAAGGTGTCAAGGCAATTCAGTGGAGGAAAGATAACCTTTGCAACGAATGAAGCCGAAACAGTTACTTAGCCATACACCAAAAAACCAGTCTCATCTCTTATTTCACAAAGCATATGAAAATTAACTTGAAATTCATCATAGATCTAAATATTAGACATAAAGCACACCAACTATGAGATAAAACAAATTAGACAGTATTATACATATTTAGAAATGTATAAATGCATATAGATATGAACATGTGTATAAACATATACATATTTATAAATGTTACTCAATGCAGTTGTGATATAATAAAAATAACACTAATCCTAGATTTAAAATGCTAGAGGTTTGGCTTGAGTTTTCTTATTATCTGTGACACTGATAAGTCATACATTTTCTAAAAATCAACTTCCTCATCCTTGGAATACAGAACAAAATGTTCAAAATTAATTCATTTCATACTTCTATGTCTGTTTCAGTACTAAAGGACAAAAACTAACTTAATGACTATCATTTACCAAATATTTTTTTAAAGCAACTGAAATTATTTCTATTTTATTATTATTATTATTATTATTATTTTTATTATTATTATTAATTTGTACATTCTTTTCTTTCAGAAAGGAATACTAATAGGTCAAAAACCTATTTTTCAGTAAATGTATCAAATATTTAAATAGTGAAGGATGGAACTGCCAAGAACAATGTAAAAAAAATAAAACACTACATATCAAGGCACCAGATATACTTTTAGTTATCGTATAATTTATAGTAGTGCTTGTATATTCAGGTATGTAATTTTCTGTAGATACACTTCATGTCACTTACATGGATATTTACGTAGCTAAATATCCACTTGTATGGTTTTAAAATACAGATTGGTGAAAAGTCCCTCAGCAGTGCCCATTTCTGTTAACCACAGAAGCAGGAAGTGGTTTCAATACGTTTATTAAGGTTTATTCCATTTTCATCCAGACTCCAGGCATTTTTGCTCTGAGAAGGTTTGGAATATCATGCTTCTGCTGAAATTCTAGAGTAGTGAAATTTTTATAATGCTATGTTTTATTATTGTTACCCAGTGGGAAGTTTTAACAACCTGATGCTTATAAAGACATCAGTCTTCTGGCTTCTGCACACAATGCTACTTTCTAAAGTTTTGTAAGAGCTCATTTTTTTCTGCTGTGTATTTATAAGGTGGGTAAATGAGGGAGTGGGAAAGCCATCTATGTGCTGTATACCATAGTAAATTTGAAAAATTTTAAATAAACACTTGACGTGACGTATGCTCAAGTATACAGTATTAAAAAATTCTTTTGTGGTGAGTGACTAAAACAATTTAGTTTTCTATTTGGCTATTGGAAACTGATCTTCAGCAATATTGGGCTAAGGTGCCCAATAACATATACATGTGAAATTTACATCAGTAAATTTTGTATTATGTTATAATAAAATATTCTTGAAAAAGTTATTAAAGAGTGCTTACATAGAAAATGCTAATGGATTTTCTGGAACTAAGCAGTAAATACCTACTTTTATAGTCTTCACATTGCCATGAGATGGGCTCATTTTACAGCCCTGAAAATTGTTCTTATGGACAGCTTAATATGGTTGCATATCTCACATTTCCCAAAGCAAAAGAAATCCCCACAGTGATATCATGGGCAGCTGAGAAAACTATACAGAGTGGTAATTTACTATCTATCTGTCATCAATCTTGTCATCATTGCATTACTCAAAGCGTTCTGTCATTTTTAGACTTTTCTTTTAGATTCTTTTGTGTTGATCAAGATCTATAAGATTTAAATACCCAAATTAAAAAAAAAACAATGAAACAGTGTATTAGGTCACATTCACAGTCATGAATGGGTGCAAAGGCAAATACTGGATGACTGACTTCATCATGGGCAGGTGACTTAATTGCTGGTGATTTTTGAGCAAGACTTGGCTCAAACGCCATACACCTACCTACTTATAGCTTGCCACTCCTTTGTGTTGTTCTTAGTTCACACTGCTTAGACAACATTCTGGAATTTTGTGCATTTACACTCCACTCTACAGTAGAAGATTAAAAACCAAGCACACAATCTTATTAAAATTTCCATAAGATTCCAGTTTTTTTCCCTAAAAATTCAATGCCAGCAATATAGGTTTCTTCTGATACCTGAAAGTAGAGTTACTATGAAACTTTTTGTAAGCCAAACTGGTATAAAGGGAGGAAGCATTACCATTAATTTATATGGAAAAAAAATTGAGCATCCCCAGACCTAAAAAATAACCTCTCCTAGGATTTTCTGATACTGTAGGGTGCATCTACAGTAATAAATGGAGATAAAGCCCAGATGCTCATAGACAACGTTCAGAGCTATGGCAGCTTGATGCTGAAATGTTGAATGTGATTCCCAGGAAGGAGCGTGGAGGTGCTACTCTCACCACTTGGGGTGTGAGCTGCCTCATAAAGGGTTAATGCAAAATGAATGCTGAATGTTATTTTCACTTCTTGTCTTTTTTTCGGTAAAGGGAAAATCCTCTGGATTTCTTTTAGTTAGTGAAAATGGGTAGTAATGTAGGTCTTTGACACAAGTGAAGTGGTGTAATGCAAACTCAAAAAGGATGCTCAGTTGTGCAGGCTAAACTTTTAAATAATGACACGATTCTTAAATATTCTGACTGGAAGAAGAAGAACAACATTTCAATTTCATGTATCAGCGATTGATTCACAAAATCAAAATTTGGGAATTTGGTAGTAACATACAGATGTAGCTTTTCTTTCAGATGCAGTAAAGATTCAAAGGAGATGCTTCCAGTGAATCAGATGAGGGTTAGCAATCCATTGTAGTCATTTATTACCAATTTTACCCCAGACACATTAATATTCAGTCTCTTTGTATCTCAGTTTCTGCATCTGTAAATGTGACCCATTTTCACACCCCAAAATTTTCCAAATACTTAATGAGGTACCACATGCAATACAAATGTGACATGCTAAACCTTCTGCCACATGCAGTTAGTAAATGACAGCTTAGATTAGAAGCAAGTATGGTGTCAGACATCTCATTGGAAAATTGCACAGAATAAAAATTAATAGCTAATATGACATACCAGGATCGGTTATAGATTCAGTATATATTTTCTCTTACTTTACCCTCACAGCAGCTCTGCAAGGGAGGTATTGATATTATTATCCCCATCTACCAACAAGAAAACTTAGGCACAGATGTTATCAGGTGGGTGTCAGCAACAGCTATTCTATAGGTAAGATGAAAGGTAGAACTTCTCTATCAGATGATGTGGGACAAATAATCCAACGCTCTCATCCCCTCTTTGAGTATGTCCCCTTGAAGGACTGAAACATACTCCCAATAAAGTGTGCAGGTTGTTTTTACTATAACCTTTCATGCCAGTCATCCATCTATTCGTTAGAATAAGTTCAGGATATTCATCTAACAGAGATTCCTTATTTTCCTTGGTGTCAAATCAGTGTAGCTATCATATGTGTATGCTGCCATCTTGTGCTCATTTCCAGGATTACCCTTCATGTTACTGAATATTCTAAGTCATGAGATGAATTAATAACTCCACAGCCTGGTGCAGAACAATATCATGGCTTTGCAGCTTTTAGTTGTTTCACACAAAGGACGTTTTTCTGTCTTGGTTATATGTAACCGAAAAGTAGAGATGCGAGAACACACCCCATGCAGGGATGGGATCTCCTGGCAATAATAATACTCATTCACTCACTAGTAAAGAAATCATGCCCGTTATGATCAGGGTATCATTTATTTGGCATTTATTTATTTGGTAGATTA
Source organism: Neofelis nebulosa (assembly GCF_028018385.1). Taxonomy (NCBI): domain Eukaryota; kingdom Metazoa; phylum Chordata; class Mammalia; order Carnivora; family Felidae; genus Neofelis; species Neofelis nebulosa. Next base: position 50,976,672 of record NC_080787.1, read on the forward strand.
TGTGTTGGGACTTATCCGGCTAGCTCAAAGATGACTGCATCCATGCATGGAGTGAAACATTACCCAGGTGGGTCCCTCTCTGCTCTGCAAGACTTACTCCCCTGGCCAATGGAAGCCATGTTCACAGACAGCTATACTGTCTGCCCGCTCTTAAAACTGCCCTTATCCATGACAGTAATCCCTTCCTTTGGAAATCCACATTCAAGACAGGTAAAAGTGGGAACTATAAATGGCAAGCTATATATATTTTTGTGTGTCTTCCTGTGGGGGTTGTTAGGTCTCTGACTCCATCCTAAGTCATCTTCCTCACGTGCCCAATCTTGCTTCTCTCACTACCTCCACAAGAAGTTGTAAAACTGGAGAGCTTCCACCAATAAATATCATGCATGCTAATCTCTATCAGAGTCTGATTATCTTATTGGACAAATTACCTATAATATGCATTATATAGTTTGTAGTTCACATATCTTTAAAAAAGATCTGTTCATATTACTTCTACTAATGTTAGTATGAAACTCCTTTTTGTGATACAACCATATGTAAAATCACAAGTGAGTATTTATGGTTGTAGTAAACCATGAAATCTGGTCTTAATGGATGGTTCTGTTTTATCACCTCCTAACTCTATGTATTGATCTTTTTTCCTTTTTTTTTTTTAACCTCTGCCTGGCAGTTAAGCTTGCCTTTTCATTTCTACTCCTGTTTCTTTAATTATCCGCTGCTAATTCTATCAGCTTCTTTATATCCATGCCCATGCATTATTCCTTGAAGAACTCAGGTCTCTTTTTCCCTTTACAATGCTACTCAGTTTTACTGTGCACTTAATCTATCATCTTATTGATCTTTCCTACCTTTGCACCTTACCACTTAAATAAATTCATTCCTTTATTATTTCCTAATGTTTTCTTTGCATTTGTCTTTAATCCCCAATGTTAAGGTTTCTGAACTATACTGTCCTTTTATTCTTTTACTGTATGGCACCTCCTAGCACACTAATTCATTCGTCTGAAAACCCAACAGTTTAAACCCTTTTGCCCTAAGAGAAGTGAGTAGTTAAGAGCAGGATCCCTGGAGCTGGCCTACTTACGCTGGAGTCTGGGTTCCAATACTTAACGACTGAATAAATTACCAAATTTCTCTGAGGTTCAGATTTATAATTTGTAAAACAGAGATAATATATTATCTACCCTACAGGATTATTGAAGGAATTAAATGAGTGACTGTAATAAGGTTCTTAATAAGCACCAGATGCATGTCAGCAACAACACTCACAATGCAAAAATGCTTGTGATCACTATTGGGTTTTATTTTGTTTGTGTGTTTAAATAACACATTGGCTTTTAAGATGACCAAGGAATAAATTGTGAAGTATTTTTCTATTCACTTGCTTTCTCCCCTTTGTCGTTTGTGGGAGGAAACAGTCCCTCAGAGTCACCATCTAGAGTCTGCACTATTTCTAATCTTCTTGGTCTATGACAGTCTAGGATTAAGGAAGCAGCCTTAGGATCCCAAAACCTAAGTGATACTTTGAGGAGATAATAAATGCTAGGCTAATCAACGACATGCACTTCCTTCAGTTTGTTTTTGTTTTATATCATCTATTCCACTTACATAGCAGGTGTAGAGTGAAAAGACAGTTTCTCTCCCATTGTATGGGATACAAAGAAACTGGAATATAGATTTGCCAATATTTACCTGGCCAATGAAGACAGCTATGAAGTGCCTCTACAACTTAAAGTTTGTTACACTGATGATACTGACGGGCAGCATTAGAATCAGCTGAGACACTGGCATGGTCTCCATCCCAGATCTCTTGAATCAGGACCTCAGAGAGTGGGACCCAGGAATCTGTGACTTAACAAAGTTCTTCAGGTGATTTTAAAGCACACTCAAATTTGAGAAGCACTGTTCTAGGGTACATCAAGATTGAAGCTAGTCTAGGGGCACTTGGGTGGCTTACATGGTTGAACATCTGGCTCTTGATTTCATCTCAGGTCATGATCTCATCGTTCATGAGATGCTGCTCTGTGTTGGGCTGTGCACTAATAGCATGGAGCCTGATTGGGATTCTCTTTCTCCCTCTCTCTCTGCACCTCTCCTGCTTGCATACATGTGTACATTCTCTCTCTCTCTCTCTGTCTCAAAATAGATAAATAAACTTAAAAAAAATGAAGCTAGCCTGTCTGAGTTGGGATTAATGCTCTGTCCTTTACTTACTGTATAATTTGGGGGGAAGTTATTTACCTCCTCTGGGCCTCTGTTTCTTCTGTAGGAAGAAACACCATCAAGGGGTCCTGTTCCACTTACTGTAAGATTTGGGGGATTGGCCAAGAGCTCCATCAGCCACCTGTTTTGGGAAGAGTTGAATGATGAAATCTTCAAAATCTATCCAATAACCTAACACATGGTGGATTTTCTTGCATCCAGAGAATTAATGGCTTTTTAATTTATTCTTTTTTATTTGGCATTTGAAAGTATAAATACCAGTCATTTCTCTATTAAAACTACTGACTGAAGCTTCTCTTAGAAATATGTTTTGTAGGCGCACCTGGGTGGCTCAGTCAGTTAAGCATCCAACTCTTGATTTCAGCTCAGGTCATGATCTCATGGTTTGTGAGTTTGAGCCTACCGTATTTACCTGATAAATACTAATCCTCTCAGAGAAGAAACAAGTGATGTATTTTTGTCCATTTAGTCATGGAAAATTCATGGACCAGTTGGTAATGAAGTAGCTTCTGAGTTTCTTAGCACTTTGGTGTTAGACAGAGGAGCTCCATTAAATAGACATGGGCCTGTAGAGCCAGACTGTTAAAGTTGTGTCACCTTGGATACATGACTTAGCCTCTCTCTGCCTTGGTTCCTTCAACTGCAGAATAAGACAAGGAGAAGTTGGCTGATAGAACACTTATGAGAATTGGTGAATAGTGTGTCTCATGCCAAACAGTATTTGTAGCATAATAAGGTCTATTTAAGTGTTAACTCTTATTTTTACCTTGAAACTAATAATGGAACATAAAATCTGCACATATTCTTGTCATCAGGCAGGCAGGAAGACAACAGCAAGCGAAAACAAGAAAAATTTTATTACCACCCTGAAAGAAAATTAATAATTTTAGAGTTATTCTCAATTTTGTGATCATTGTTTTGTCATATAGCCTTTTCTGAACTATTTTGATGGGTATTTGTATTTTCCGCAAAGGAGATCTGTAGGGCAAGAGAAAGCTTTAATGCAGTTTTTGGAACAAAGGACATAATTTAAAGCACTTGATAACTATGGGAGATACGTTTTTGTTTTTTTTATTTTTATTTTTATTTTTTTGAGAGACAAAGAGAGACAGAGCACAAGCAGGGGAGGGACAGAGAGAGAGGATGGCACAGAATCCCAAACAGGCTCCAGGCTCTGAGCTGTCAGCATAGAGCCCCATGCGGGGCTCAAACCCACTAACCATGAGTTCATGACAGGAGCTGAAGTTGGACGCTTAATCGACTGAACCACCCAGAGGACCCCTCTGGGAGATACTTTTGAGAGGCAGCTCATTCTTTCTTATATTATTTAAAAGTATGGCAAAATTAAGATTTTTCTAGTCATAAAAACAGCATCTCAATGCCAGCAGATGAATGTATCAATTAAACCAGTATTTTAATGTATATGATGTGTCCCTTTTGTGACTTTGGCAAAATGTTACACTTTGAAATTGCTCATCACCTTATGCACCAACTCTTCTCATAGAACTTCACTTGGATTTTCTAAACGAGTTACAATTATTATGTCTAATGTGATTCTATGCATATTATATATCAATAGGAAATGGGAAAAGTTGTGAAATATTTTAATAAATAATAATGAAGCAAATATAAAAAGCCTGGATTTTAAAAACATATTTTGAAAATATTTAGCAGATTCTTTAAAATAATAGTGGTATTTAGGGAAATGCTTTTTTTAATAGCATTTTTCACCTGAAAAAAAATCATTTATTATTTCTAATTTTCTCTTTAATCATCTAGTTAAGAATTTAATTGACATTATTTTTTTTTAAAACTTCCTATTTAAAAAATTAAACATGAAAAATATGGTAGGAATCATAATGGAATCCTGAAGGATAATTCCTACTTAAGTCCATTCAAGGTTCCTGGTCTATAGTTGAAATACTCCTCTATGTAAGTGAAATGAATATTTGATTTCTTCAAGTCCCTTTCACAGTATATGCGTTTCTTTATAAATTTTCTTTATAAAGTTGACTCCTTAAATCAGCTTTCCTAGTGTCCAGGATACAGAATATTTATCATATTATCTGAAATGAAGGATATAATATGATGGTGACCACCTAAGTCCATAGAAAAGAAGGCCAAACATAGGCAAACATAGGCAACTAAAATATATCTTGTAGATCCTATTTATTTTTCTTTGTGAAGTAGAGATATTCTACAATCTCTAATAAGTACAGTTACACCAGAGAAAATCTGTATCCTTTTTAAAATGGACACAGTTGGAATTTCTAACATATTAATGAAAATATGTCATGAAATTGGCTAGCACATCCATTCTACAATATGACAAGTTGCTTATTTTTCAATCAATAATACTGAGTGGTGAGCAGAAAAGTCCAATAATTATTTTACAGAAATTATCAGAGAGAAGTTAAAAAATATTATGAGTTAAAAGGGAAAAAAAATGAGATACAAAATTTGTGGATGTCACTAAATAAGTATGCAAGTAGATATTGAGAGTATCTGATTAACTATTTAGAAAAAAAATCAAATCAAAATGACCTTTACTTTCACTTTAAGAAACAAATAAGCAAACCAACAAGCAAAACCTCAAATTAAATTCCAATCATATAGATGGAAAGGAATAATAGAGCAGAATAAATGAAAAAAATGAAACTTTTAAAAAAAACAATAGGAAAAATCAATGACGAAAGCTAGTCCTGGGCGAGAATTTGTCAAATAGATTAAAAAGGGAAACATAACACACTTAATATCAAGACACAGAGAACAATATAAACAAGTGTATGCAATAAATTTGATCACTAGATAAGCCAAACACATTTCTTGGAAATTCTAAATTTCTAAATTTCATTCAAGAAGAAATAATAAAGAGACGAAACATGTTAAAAATACTTTATTTTTACATATTTTTAAATTTTTATTTATGTTTGAGAGAGACAGAGCTAGAGTGGGTGAGGGGCAGAGAGAGAGACACAAGCTGTCAGCACTGAGCCCGACACAGGGCTCAAAACCACGAACTGTGAGATCATGACCTGAGCCAAAGTCAGGTGCTTAAATCACTGAGCCACCCAGGCACCCCATAAAAACACTTTATTTGAATTTTAAACATTCCAAGTAAGAACTTCTGCTTAGATGACTTTACTAGTTATGCTAAATTTAATCTAGCATTTAATGAAGAAGTGTAATTTATTTATTTATTTATTTATTTATTTATTTATTTATTTATTTATGTTTTAAAAATTTTTATATATCCTAAGAGAGAAAGAGCAGGAGAGAGAGAGAGACAGCAAGCAGCGCAAGCAAGGGAGGGGCAGGGAGAGAGAGAGAGAGAGAGAGAGAGAGAGAGAGAGAGAGAGAGAGAATCTCAAGCAGATTCTATACCGTCAGTACAGAGCCGGACGTAGGGCTCAAAGCCACCAGTTCAGATCATGACCTGAGCTGAAATCAAGAGTTGGATACTTAACCATCTGAGCCACCCAGGATCCCCAAGCAGTGATGTTAATTTTATATAAGCTTCCTGATAACTGAAGACAGACTTTGGTACATATTCTAGGAGGTCAAAATTGTTCTGATACAAAACCCTCCCAAAGAGTTTTCATTAAAAAAAAAAAAAAATCTGTAGTTCAATACCTCTCAGAATTATAGATTAATATTTTTAACATAATTTAAGCATGCCAAGTACCATAATACATAATGGTTAAAATATCATGATATACTGTTGTGCAACCTCAAAATACAATTTTTTGTCAATATACAAAAATTAATCAATGAAGTTCATAATATGCATTGCTTTCCTGATGCTGCTATAACAATTTAAGACAAAATCAGTAGTCTAAAAATTGTTTTAATGTTTATCAAATTATGGTCTGGAAGTCAGAAGTTCAAAAAGAGATTTAAGGGTCTAAAATAAATGTTTTGGCAGAGCAGAATTCATTTGCAGAGTCTAGGAGAGCATCCATTCTTTTTCTTTTTTAGTTTCTATAGGCTGTTTATATTTCTTGGCTCATGGCCCCCTTCTAACAATAGCGATAACAATAAAACATTACTAAGATAATAAGGAAATCTAAATATAGGGGAGATATCATGGATGGTAAAAAAAATTTTAAGAAGTTATTTATACAAATTGAAATGTATATATAATATATTTTCAATGCAATGCCAATTAAAATCTCAAAATCCAGCAGGTTTTTCCTTTTACAGAATTTTACAATATGAATCTAAAGTTTATATTAAAATTAAAATCCCAGAAATGTACCCACAAAGGTATAGCCAACTAATCTTTGACAAAGCAGGAAAGAATATCCAATGGAATAAAGACAGTCTCTTCAGCAAGTGGTGCTGGGAAAACTGGACACTGACGTGCAGAAGAATGAAGCTGGACCATTCTCTTACACCATACATGAAAATAAACTCAAAATGGATAAAAGACCTAAATGTAAGACAGGAAGCCGTCATAATCCTCGAGGAGAAAACAGGCAAAAACCTCTTTGATCTTGGCCACAGCAACTTCTTACTCAACATGTCTCAGGAAACAAGGGAAACAAAAGCAAAAATGAACTATTGGGACCTCATCAAAATAAAAAGCTTCTGCACAGCGAAGGAAACAATGAGCAAAACTAAAAGGCAACGGACAGAATGGGAGAAGATATTTGCAAACGACATACCAGATAAAGGGTTAGTATCCAAAATCTATAAAAACTTATCAAACTCAACACCCAAAAAACAAATAATCCAGTGAAGAAATGGGCTAAAGACATGAATACACACTTCTCCAAAGAAGACATCCAGATGGCCAACCGACATATGAAAAAATGCTCAACATCACTCATCATCAGGGAAATACAAATCAAAACCAAACTGAGATACCACCTTACACTGTCAGAATGGCTAACATTAACAACTCAGGCAACAACAGATGTTGGCGAGGATGCGGAGAAAAAGGATATCTTTTGCACTGCTGGTGGGAATGCAAGCTGGTGCAGCCACTCTGAAAAACAGTATGGAGTTTCCTCAAAAAATTAAAAATAGAACTACCCTATGACCCAGCAATTGTACTACTAGGTATTTATCCAAGGGATACAGGTGTGTTGTTTCTAAGGGACATATGCACCCCAATGTTTATAGCAGCACTATGAACAATAGCCAAAGTATGGAAAGAGCCCAAATATCCATCGATGGATGAATGGATAAAGAAGATGTAGTATATATATATATATATATATATATATATATATATATATATATACACAAGGAAGTATTACTCGACAATCAAAAAGAATGAAATCTTGCCATTTGCAACTACATGGATGGAACTGGAGGGTATTATGCTAAGCAAAATTAGTCAGAGAAAGACAAATGTCATATGACTTCACTTATATGAGGACTTTAGGAAACAAAACAGATGAACATAAGGGAAGGGAAACAAAAATAATATAAAAACAGGGAGGGGAACAAAATATAAGACACTCTTAAATATGGAGAACAAACAGAAGGTTACTGGAGAGGTTGTTGGGAGGGGGGATAGGCTAAATGGGTAAGGGCCATTAAGGAATTGACTCCTGAAATCATTGTTGCACTATACTGCTAATTTGGATATAAATTAAAACAAATAAAATTTTAAAAAAAAGAATAGTTTTCTAGACAAATATAAATCACCAAATTTTTTTTAAAAAGGAAAAAAAACACACAAATTAAAATTTAAAATTTAAAAACTAATGCTGAAAAAATATAACATAAAAAACATGTTAGAAATGTTGAACATGGTTAAAGAGTCTGGCATAATCTGGGTTGGAGTCCCACAAACGAAGCAAAGAGAATGGAGCAAAAGCAATGTTCGACAGATATCAACAATTTGTTTTACACTTTCTGTGGTGTCATTAAAATCTTCAAAGAAATAGGAAGACAATTTGAAGTTATATTTTCAAATCAGAGTACCTAAGAGCTAAAGTGATAATTTTTTTGTTGGCATGATTCAATTCTTCACATGATATACTGCAAGAAGTATGTTCCTTTGTAAGATATGCTGTAGTAGTCAACACATCTGGTTCACAAATCTTCCCTCTTGTATGCCCACAGGATTATTTTAGTTCTAAATTCTGAATCAGAAAAATGTAACTTTACTCAATTACACAGACAAATCAAGAGAATGATAATACGGGCTCTAGTACACGAGGCAATTCAGCAGCTTCTATTTTTGACTGAGCATTGGTGTTTTTTGGGGAGATGAGTAAACTTTTGATTTTTCAATAAAAAAAACAAAATAAATATTTTAGGATTGTAGGATTATAGAAGAAAAAACTTCAACAATTGGAGTAATTGAGTATTTTTAAAATTAAAGAATTAACCACATGGTATGATTTGATAGAATTACTGATGGGTCAATGTGTATTTCTGATACATTGTTTATTTTTTTGTTTGTTGTCAATAATTCATAATAAAAAATTAAAAGCAGAAAAAAATAAAATTTATATTAAAATCCCAAGCACTGAATAAGGCCAAGACAATTTTGACATAAAGAACAATGCTGGGGAACTTATACTACCTGATTACAAGACTTACTATAAAGCTGTATAAGCAAGAAACTGTGCTATTGGAATAAAAATAGTCATATAGAACAATGTATCAGAATAAAGAGTACAGTGATAGATGAACACACATTTGGTCAATTGATTTTCAAAACAGGTATTAAAGCAATTCAGTGGGGCAAGGATAATATTATCAACAATTGAGGTTGAAACAATTGGATATAGCCATATTTCAAAAAATCATTCTCATCCCTTATGTCACAAAACATATGAAAATTAACTTGAAAACCATCATACATCTAAATATAAGGTACAAAGAAAACTGTGAAATAAAATCTAATATAGTAGACTTAGTGAAAAGTAAAAATGTTTTCTAATATCACTGTTAAAAATGTAAAATTGTTGCAGCACCTGGGTGGCTCAGTTGCTTAAGTGTCCAACTTCAGCTCAGGTCATGATCTCATGGTCAATGAGTTCAAGCCCCACTTTGGGCTCTGTGCTGACAGCTGAGTCTGGAGCCTGCTTCAGATTCTCTCTTTCTCTCTGTCTCTCTGTCTCTCTCCCTCTCTGTCTCTCTCTCTCTCTCTCTCAAAAATAAATAAATGTTAAAAGAGTGTAAAAATGTAAAAGCTTAAGTCATAGACCAGAAGAAACTATTGTAAACAATATAAAGAGGTTATATTACATAAAACAAATACTAATTTCTAGAATATGCAACAAACTCTTAAAAAGTCAACAGTAAGAAGCTAAGCAAAAACAAACCAAATCAAACAATGTTTGAACCACACATTTCACCAAAGAAGATGTAGAATAGCCAGTAAGCAAATGGGACATGTTTAACATAATTAGACATCATAAACTTGCAAGTTAAAAGCACATGGAGAAACTGCTCCACAAACACTAGAATGGCTATGATTGAAAAGACTGACAATATCAAGTGCTGGTGAGGGTAAGGAGCAACTGGAATTCTCATCTATTGTTCATGGGAATTTAAATGGTAGACTCTCTTAAATTTGGCAATGTATTACAAGTTAAAATTATTCTTACCATATGTTCCACACATCCATACTTTGTATTTACACATGAGAAATAAAAGCATGGATCAACCCAACTCTTGTGCATGAATATTCACAGTAGCGTCATTTTTAATATTCAAAAACTGGCCAGAGATCAAATATCCATAGATATATGAATGAATAAAAAGAAAAACAAATCTATAGTATATCTGTACATGGAACGCTAGTCAGGAATGATAAAATCAAACTACTGATGTATGCAACAAGAAATAAATTCTGATTTTTTAAGTAAAAAAGAAGGATAAATAAAAGCACATATAATTCCATTTACATAAATCCAGAAAATGTTGATAAATGTACAGTGACAGAAAGCAGATCTGTGATTTTTCAGGCATGGCAGAAGGGGAGAAATTGATTAAATAAAAGACAAAGAAAACATTTAAGGTGATAAGCATGTTGATTATCTTGATGGTTATGATATTTTTCTGATACACACATATATCAAAACTCTTCAAAAGTTATTTTTAATTTGTGAAGTTTATTATATGTAAGTACAAACTAAGAAAAAGGTGTTAATAAAGAGTGTAAAATGTCACTAATGACTACTGGTATTTTCAGCATCCAACACAATTGATGTTGACAGTTAATTCATATCCTTCAAGTCTATTTTTGTTATGTATATGCTCAATAGTTTATTTATGCAATGAAAATATAATGTATATAGAATGTTTTATCATGTTTTTTTCAAATGACTGGCATTTCCCTTATTATTATTCATTTATTATGCAGAAGACAAAGTGAATATATATGATATATATGAGTATGTATTTATATAATATATGATAATTCAGTGAAGCTAATAACTCAAATAACCTATTAACTCAATGCAGTGTGATATAATACAAATAATACTTATCCTTAGTGGATTTAAAAACTGCATGTATGGGATGCCTGGGTGGCTCAATCAGCTAAGCGCCCAACTTCGGCTCTGGTCTATGATCTCTCGGTTCATGAGTTCGAGCCCCGCATTGAGCTCTGAGTTGTCAGCTCAGATTCTGCTTCAGATTCTCTCTCTCTGTCCCTTGCCCACTCACAGTGTCTGTGTGTGTCTCTCTGCCTCAAAAATAAAGTAAAACATTTTTAAAAATTAAAAAAAAATACCAAATATTTAAAAACTGGAGGTCTGAACTTAAGTTCTCTTATTATTTGTGATATTGATAAATAAAAAATTTTCTAGAATTCCACTTTCTCATGTTTAGAATAAAGCACAAAATGGCTCAAAATTAATTAATTACATACTTATATGTCTGTTATAGTACTAAAGCACAAAATGAAACTTAATGACTATCATTTACCAAGTAAAAAATTTTTAAAAGCAATTGAAATTATTTCTGCTTGTTTTATTGTTATTAATCTGTACACTCTTTTCTTTCAGAAGCTAATGCTCACAAATCAAAAACTAAACAAAACCAAGCACTGAAAGAGGAAGAACAAAGTTCATTTTTAACATAGAAAATATATAAATATGCTTTATTTAACCTTTTCTGTTTCCAGGGAACAATGACCCTGAAGCTGAAGACACTTGGTTAAGGTGAAGGAATTGCCAGGTTCAGACAACTCCTAGCCCTTGCAAAGAGCCCCTTATGTGATTGATGTCATCAGAACTCACCCCCCACTCAGAGGATCTTTTGCCTCCCGGATCCCACCCCCCCCCCCCAGGTCAGTTAGTTCCTTTTGTTCCATCTCCTAACATTCTCTCAATATAGAAATTTCCAACCAGCAGATAATGATGTGGCCCATATAAGCACTGCCATATGCCATTCTAGGGTCTCTGTGAGATTAAAATCCATGAGTTCTCCTTACCTGCACATGGGTAATTCTTTTTTTTTTTTTCAACATTTTTTTTTTTTTTTTTTTTTTTTTGGGACAGAGAGAGACAGAGCATGAACGGGGGAGGGGCAGAGAGAGAGGGAGACACAGAATCGGAAACAGGCTCCAGGCTCCGAGCCATCAGCCCAGAGCCTGACGCGGGGCTCGAACCCACGGACCGCGAGATCGTGACCTGGCTGAAGTCGGACGCTTAACCGACTGCGCCACCCAGGCGCCCCTGCACATGGGTAATTCTTGAGTGAAAAGGCTTTGGGTCTGCCACAGTGAATAGGTGCATATGGGGAAACCACATTTCTGTCAATATCATTACATAAGCTGCTGTTAGATGAGATTGGAGCCAAGCAAAACAAATGGAAGAGAAATTTGGAAAGGAGTTAGGAAATATTTGCTTTCAACCTAATTAGAAAAGACTATTTTGACTTCTTGTGTTCACATGATGTTTCTGCTCATCATTTCCACCGGAGGACAGGAAAAATTTAAAGGAAAACTACAGATAGTCCCCAATTTACAATGGCTCAACTTACAACTTTTTGACTTTAAAATGGCACAAAACTGAAATTCATCCAGTAGAAACTGTACTTTTGTAGCAGGATTCTCTCACAGAGAGTCGTGACACCAAGGCTTTTTTTTCCAGGAAGCATCTTTATTCATGCCAGCACAACTCAGTTGGCTTGCTACCCGAAGAACTGAGCCCCCAATGCCACGTGGTGGTGTGGTTTTTTATACATTTTTTACTTCTTTGTCTCCCATATATGGTAACCCACAAACAGGCAGTCAGATTAAGTGGTCTCATGTTACAAGGTCTTGATGGATGTTGTCAGGTACTTATGCATAACCAGGTTGCCTTGAGGGTTTTTTTTTTCCTTTCCTTAGGGAGGGGACCCTACCACACTTTCAGTTCTGAATTTTGACCTTTCTAGGGCTCACGATATTGCCTGTGACCCTCTCTCTTGATGCTGGACAGCCACAGTTCCCAGTCAGCCACAGGATCACAAGGTTTAAACAAATGATACATTTACTACTGTTTTGTACCCAAGCATTGTGTTTTTCACTTTCAGTGCAGTATTCAGTAAGTTACAGGAAATAGTCAACACAGCATTTATTATAAAAACAGGGCTTGTGTTAAATGATTTTGCCCAACTGTAGACTAATGTAACTAATGTAGCCTAGGCTGGCTAGACTAAGCTGTGATGTTCGGTAGGTGTATTAAGTGTGTTATCAACTCACATTATTTTCAACTTAATGTAGGATTATCAGAACATAACCTCACAGTACATTGAGAAAGATCTCTATTAAAAATATTTCCCCCCTGAAAACACTGCAAGCAAGAGTCAGTCTGAAAAATTGTTCTTCAACTTTTTTCATTTTTCACAAAATGAAAGAATCTGCTTTACCCTTTTGCAGTGGTTTCCTTATTTTCATCCCCAAATTGAAATTTGTGGGTACGTTAATGAGAATTTTTTTTGATGACAGATTCAATGTCAGAAGAGTAGAAGTCACATTTAACTCACTAAAGACAGCTACCGTTATTCTTCCGAATTTGCAATTTCCGTAACAGACTTCAGTATCCACAGGTAACTCAAAGTATACCTTATTTTATAAATGGGTTCTAATTATTTCAGAAAGAATTCCTTGGAGAACATATATTTTCTGTATTTTTGACAAAATGTGGTGATCTGAGAGTTATAAATAAATATATAATTTTTTCTTCTGTCACAAATACGTTAGAAAACATTGTTTAAGGATAAGAATATGCATAGAGAATTAGATAACATTACTGAGCATTGTTTACATAGTTCCAGATATCCTGTGCAAGGACTTGAGAGCAGACACTAGAAAATGTATCACCATCTTTTTTCCCTACATCTCCATAAAAATTTCAGTGGAGTAAATTTTTGATCAGAGCAGTATTGTTTTCCTTTGGACCTACTCCTGAGTGATTCAACTGTAGGAAAACATTCATTTATGTGTGTATGTATGTATGTATGTTTATTTTTGAGAGAGAGCACAAGCATGGGAGGGGAAGAGAAGAGAGGGAGAGAGAGAATCGTAGGGCCTGATCTCACCAACCGTGAGATCATGACCTAAGCCAAAACCAAGAGTCGGTTGCTTACCTGACTGAGCCACCCAGAAAATCTTTATTTATAATTGATGAGATCACTATTTAAAAAATAGCAAAATTGAAAGGTATTAAGAAATATAATAATTATAGATTGTATATTCTTTCCATGCATTTCAATTTCATATAGTCACACCTGAAGGGAGAGAATTCTGAGTATTATTTTTTATTGTAAAATGTCTACATACTTATGAAAATTAGTCCTACATGAATTTAATAAAACTGCATTTTGCTTTCAAATCTCTTCATATTCATTTCTTGCTTCTGTCGATATTCTAACAAGAAATTATTTAAGCCACTCTTCTATATTGCATCTCATAATTTTACAGTGGTAAAATAGGTCAATTTTTATTCTAGTCAGCATTCTGAATATGGATAATATTACTGCGTTACTCACTTTCTATGTTGTAATCTTGGGGAGACGCATGGATATCCTGGCCATAGCTACATCTCTATTGTATCTCTAATTTTAATCACAAACAGTAGCTCTATAATGATTTTTGACAGGCTGATGTATTCTCCTTATTTGTGCTTTTACATGACAGTACTGTGAACCTAGTAATTTCTCAAGTCTTTCTCCAACTGAATGGAAAGAAAGTCACACCTCCAGAACACTTGCTTGTTCTTCTTCACTTCTTGATAGACAGTTGAAGAGTTTCTAGTTTGGGGCTAATAGAAAAAAAAATTTGTGGGGCGCCTGGGTGGCTCAGTCGGTTAAAAGTCCTACTTCGGCTCAGGTCGTGATCTCACTGCTTGTGGGTTCGAGCCCCGCGTCGGGCTCTGTGCTGACAGCTCAGAGCCTGGAGCCTGCTTCGGATTCTGTGACTGCCCCTCCCCTGCTCATGCTCTGTCTCTCTGTCTCTCAAAAAACAAATAAACGTTAAAAAAATCTTTAAAAAAAAGAAAAAAAATTGTTATGGACATTAGTGTGCATCTTTGCATGGGCTGTGATTTCTTTTCTCTTGGTTAAATACATAATAGTGGAATGGTCAGCTGCCAAACTGTTTTTGACAGTAGTTGTGCCATTAAACATTCACATAGTAAAACATGAATTGAGTTGGTCCACATTTTCACTGACACTTGCTCTTGTTCATTTTTGACATTCTAATGGATGTGTAGTTGTATCTCATTGTGATAATAATTTGGATTTCCCTACTGGTGAATGATATAGAACATCTTTTCCTGTTTTTTTTTTTTTTCCAATTATATATCCTCTTCTGTGAATTGTCTGTTCAAAACTTTGAAGATCATAATTGCTTTTGTCTTCAGATCGTTATCAGACTTCTTATGTAAGATGGATACAATTCCAGTTTCACATATGTAATTTTGAACCAAATTTCTACTCATCTTTTAATGGTGCTTTGTTGCTTAACTGTGCCTTTCCAAAATCAAGAATTCTAGTTTTGAAAGAGGTCAAATTATCAACTTTTTCATTTATGAATCATATGTTTGGCATCGATTGTAAGAAATTTACCTTATTATTTTCACATATTTTGCTTGTTATTTTTCTATACACTTTACAGTTTTACACATTACACTTTGGTCAAGAATCCATTTTGAATTAATTGTATAATTTTAAACATATGGAGCAAAATCCAAAATTTGTGCCTACTAATACCCAGTGTTCCTTTCTCCTCTGAATATTCAGCTTTTAAAATAAATTGGTAATTTATGCCTGCATCTGTTTTGGGATCCTATTCTCTTCCACTGAGTATCTTAGTCCAACTGCTATACTGTCTTGATTACCCAGAATTATAATAAGAACTTACTTCTCTAACATAGTTATTTAGCAATTTAAAATTTCCCTCAACACTCCTTTAAATTCCTCTCACACAATTTTGAATTTTATGTTTTTTTTTTAATTGTATTAAAAATGCTTCCTAATTTTCTATTAGATTTCTTCTCAGTTTATGATCTATTTAAATGTGTATTACTTAGTATTCAAAATTTTGAGCATATTCCAGATATATCTGTAACTGATTTATAATACTTTTCTATTGTAGACAGAGATCAGTGCACTTTGTATGCTTTGAAGTACTTTTAAAATATTGACCTCTCTTATAGGACCAGAATATCTTTTATCTTGATAAATACCTGCGTGTACTAAAAAAGTGCATTGTGCCTGAGAGAGTTTATTCAAAGAACACCACATGGATTTGTTATAGAAATTTGATCTTACACAAATGTGTGAGCTGACTAAGCAGTATGTAAGGTTTATTCTTCACATCTCCTGCTGGAGATTAAGGCCACTGGAGAGGCAGTTGGGAAGGACAGATGTGAGAGAGAGAGAGAGAGAGAGAGAGAGAGAGAGAGAGAGAGAGAGAGATCGAGGACAGACTGAAGTCAACTTCATGATCTGAAAACCCACCAGGATGGAGGGTGGGTGACAGACACCTGGCAGAAGTGAGGCCCTTCATCTTGAAGTTAATTATGCCTACCCGCCCCAGATACTGTAGAAGTTGAAGGAAGATCCAACAGAAGATGGAGCGGTTGCTATCGACCTGCTACTTCTAACAAATTGATTCAGCAGATTATCAGCAACATCCAAGTGCTACAAAATGGTTTCTGCTTCATTTCCACCTAGAAATCTGCCACAAGAATCTCCTTGGTGGCCCCAAATCACAGAAATTCATAGACATGATCATCATGGGAAATGTAGTTCACATGCATATCAGAGTGGCTTCATGTTTTCTGCTGATTTGGTTAGATGTTCAATAAATGCCAAATGAGTTTAGTAGTTGATCATATTAAGTCCTGCATATCAATTCTGATTATTTGTCTTTATGTTGTATCAATTTTTGAGAGAGAGGTGATGAGTTTTCTAACTATATTTGTGGGGGTTTTTGTTTCCCCTTGCTTTATTTTATTTTAAAGTTTATTTATTTTGAGAGAGAGAGAGAGAGAGAGAGAGAGCGAGCAGGGGAGGGGCAAAGAGAGGGAGAGAGAGAATCTCAAGCAGGCTCCAGGCCCTGGTGCGGAACCAGACCTCCTGACTGTGAGATCATGACTTAGCTGACATCAAGAGTTGGTCACTTAACTGACTGAGCCACCCACATGCCCCTCCCCTTGCTTTATAAAACAAAAATTTTCCAATAAAAATGTAAAATAGCCACTTAATCAATGTTTGTTATTTGAGTAATAAGGTTTTGTGTGGGTTTTTTGCTAAATGTATTAAATATTTAAATGGTGAAGAATGGAACTATAAGAAATAATGTGAAAAAAAACACTGCATATCAAGGCATTAGTTGAGATTGCTTTTAAAAATTTAAAAATAGTAGTGTTTGCACATATAAGTACATAATAGTCTGTAGGTGTACCTAATCCCAGTTTAAAAATATGTATATGTGATTTAAAGAGAAATTGATGAGAGGTATATAATTGGTGCCCATTACTGTTAACCTCAGAAACAGGAAGTGGGTTATATATGTTTACTAAGGTTCATTCTATTTTCATCCACACTGAATGGATTTTTTTTCCTTTTGGAAAGATTTCAAGCATCAGCTGAATTTCTACAATAATCAAAAGAAAGGGAGGTAATGGAAGACAAGGATTCAGCCACTCAGCTGGTATTTTCTTTGGCTTATTTATTTACAATGAAGATCTACCTTCATAGTATTTTGTTTGCACACTAGTCTAAGTCTATTTTCCTGTAGTGGTGATTGAACACAAAGGGAGAGATATCAATACAGATTATTAATACAGAAAGTGATGTTTGAAAAATCAACTTTTATACATGACACAAGAAATTAAAATAAGCTATTATTTGTTCTATTAATAACTGATTGAAAATTCATGGCATTATTATATCAATTACATTTCTGTTGACAATTAATATGAAATATATATTTCACTATGCTATGAAGAGATTCTGGGTACTGAGATGACCATTAACCCATATGCCTATAATTGCCAAAATGCCCAATTTAGTCACCTGAATTATGAAAAGAAGTAGACCAAGCTCTCATTAAATATTAACATTTAATGATACAGTAAACTCTGTTTTGAAACTAGACACAGCTACAATGTTTGCACTGCAAAAAAATTTCATGAGTTCTTCTTATTATTAAAAGGAGGAACACCAGGGTCGCTCAGTCGGTTAAGCATCCACCTTTGGCTCAGGTCATGATCTCGCAGTTTGTGGGTTCGACCCTGCATCGGGCTCTGTACTGACAGCTCAAAGCCTGGAGCCTGCTTTGGATTCTGTGTCTCCCTCTCTCTCTGCCCCTCCCCAGCTCATGCTCTGTCTCTTTCTTTCTCTCCCAAAAATAAATAAACACTAAAAAAAAATTTAAAGGAAAAAATCAGTTGTGCAATTTTTAAAAACTTATTTAAAGCAGAACTAGATTTATAAAGCTACATATCAGATATAACAGTTGTGGCTGGATGTTTAATTCACACTTTTTAAAGTATATGCTGTACCTTCCTAGCGTTTTGTTGATTTCCTCACCTATTTATCTTTTTCTCTAATCAACATTTTGTTGATTTCCTCACCTATTTATCTTTTTCTCTAATCAACATTTTGTTGATTTCCTCACCTATTTATCTTTTTACCTTACATAAAGAGTAAGATAACTTATTTTTTTACATTTTTATGTTTCACATATTGTTGTTGTTTTGTTAGTGACTACAAAGGATATCAGATAGAGGGACAAAATAAAATGACTAAACCATCTGAACCACAAATATTTATTCTCTTAAGGTCTTTAATACTGATTTCCTACTAAACTCTATAATGAGTTATTCACTCACATAGGCATGGAATAAGACAAATCCATGATGTGAGGACTTGGATGGGAATTTTAATTTTATTAAATTGAGGCAAATAATAATCATTTAAAAATAAACAAGACAAATTATCTCCAGTTCAACCTAACTCTATGAGAGAAATGGTGTGCTGCTGAGATTACATTTGCATTTCATAGTCGCCTAAAGATCCAGATTGAAGCTGCAAAAAAACACGAACAGCCAGAAAAATATGGTCTAAAATTTTTTGTTGCAATGAAATATTTCAAAAGTGATTCCTTCCTTAAAATGTTAACAAAATAATGATTAGAAGCTATAGAGTTCAAATAAACAGTAACAGGGGCACCTGGGTGGCTCAGTTGGTTAAACGTCTGACTTCAGCTAAGGTCATGATCTCGTCTGTGAGTTCAAGCCCTGAGTCTGGTTTTGTGCTGACGACTCAGAGCCTGGAGCCTGCTTCAGATTCTGTGTCTTCCTCTTCTCTTTCTCTCTCTCTCTCTCAAAAATAAATAAACATTTTAAAAATTTAAAAAAAAAACACAAAGAGTAACAGTTATTTATCATTTTTAAGTTTATTTATTTATTTATTTTTGTTAGGGGGGGGGGGCACACTCAAGTGGGGAAGGGGCAGAAAGAGAGGAAGAGGGAGGATCCCAAGCAGGTTCCATCCACACTATCAGTGCAAGAGCCTGACTCAGGGTTTAAACCTATGCACCAGGAGATCATGGTCTGAGCCTGAAATCAAGAGTTGGATGCTTAACCAACAGAGCCACCCAGGCTCCCCAAGAGTTACTTTTCTGATACTTCGAACACTAAGTTTTTTCAAAATGTAGCTTTAATTTGGTTTTATTATTATAAGATGAGGTAACGAATTGTTTAACCAAAACTTGAAATTGGGGGGGCACCTGGCTGGCTTAGTATGTAGAGTCTGAAACTCTTGATCTTGGGGTGAGGAGTTTGAGCCCCACATTGGGGGTAGAGATTACTTTAAAAAATAAATAAACTTAAAAAGAAACAACTTGAAATCAAATTAAGCATGCCTGTGTAAATGCCTTCTAATATACACACCCAGGAATCTTCTCTTCTTACATAAATTTTTATTACTGGAAAGTTTACAACTTCTAATAGGAAACAGGAAAATGTCACTAAGGCAATCTGTCACTGAGTTTTCATAAAACACACCTTTCCATCACTATCATAGATATATCCTTTACCTTCTGAAGGCCTGCATAGTGTAGAGCATGCTTTCTAATTAAATGACTATTTGTTTATCTTTTATTATAAGAAAATTTAAAATTTATTATAAGAAATGTATTCATTTATTATAAAGATTAATTATAAGAAATATATATTTGGTCTTCAGCCCTGTTTCTGGTTCACAGTTCCCAAAAATCTTGGAATATTAAAAGTGTTGAGGGTGATAAGGGTGTCTTTTGTCATGTTGACCTTTGGAAAGCAGCCCGCCCCACCCCTCCCACCCTCCCCCCAGCCCTGACCTGCAGGGAAGGGACCAGGACTGAAGGTTGAATAAGCCAATGGCCAAAATCATGACATTGTAATGAAGCCTCCATAAAAACTCAAAAGGGAAAGCTTTTTAATCTTCCTCTTTTGGAGTACTTCCAGGCTTAGGGAACCAGGACATTTTTGAGTGTCATTGAGCCCAGGCTGCAAACTCCATGACAGGAACTTCTTTGTCAGGCACCTTGCCTTATGTATGTCTTCATCTGCCTGTTGAAACATTGTTTCCCTGAGTTCTATGAGCTGCTCTAGCAAATTAATCAAAGGTAAGGAGAAGGTCACTGGAATCTCCAATCTGTAGTTTGTAAATCAGAAACGTGCATAAGAGGGGCACCTGAGTGGCCAGGTTGGTTAAGTGTCTGACTCTTGATTTTGGCTCAGCTCTTGATCTGGTGGGTTGTGGGTTTGAGCCCCGTGTCAGGCTTTGTGCTGACAGCACAGAGGCTGCTTGGGATTCTCTGCCACTCCCCTGCTCATGTTCTCTTTCTCTCTTTCTCTCTCTCTCAAAACAAACAAACAAACAAACAAACAAACAAACAAACTTAAAGAAAAAAGAAACAGACAAGGGCTTGCCTCTGACATCTGATGTTGGAGGTAAGAGACAGTCTTGCAGAACTAAACCCTTAACATAGGGAATATGATGCTAACTTCAAGTAGATAGTATTAGAATTGAGTTGAATTGCCAAATACCATGGAGTCTGAGAATTGCTTGGTGTTGTATGTGAGGGACCCACCCCTCCCACCCCACATCAGCATTGAGTCCAGGATCCCTAAAAATAATTACATCCAATTGAATAATTTTTGCACTGTGATATAAAATGTGGATTCACCCATTATAATACGTTGAATATAACATTGCCACAAGGGAGAAATAAAAATGAGAGAGAAGAGAGTTGTAGTCTAGATAAGGTCTAGCTAAAGGAAAGACAAAGAATGAGAATATGTTTCTTTGTGTATACAGCATTGTGTAGGACCAAGGAGAATTTTTAGACAGATTATGAAGGGGACAAGGAGAACTCATTCTAACAGCCTTATCAGAAACATCTCTGAAGAATATATATACTACAAAAAATGGCCGGGTGACACCAAGTTTCTTACAAATTAGAGATCTAAACAGTACATGCTTATTCTCTGTCCCTCATCTAGCCCTGGAGATGACAGAAAAGAGACAGGAATTTTGAGAGTCCTTTTTTTTTTTTCAGTTTTAAAATGGATGTAATGTTTCTGGACCATAGGATGTTTGCATCCTTTTGTTTTCTGAGGGGGCACGAAGACATGGCCTCAGTTCTAGAAGTTGAAAGACCAAGAAGTGGAGATGGGCTGCTGTATAGGATAGTCACATTGTTTCTCTCTCCCTCATGCCCTGATAAGGTCAAGCCAGTGACTGAGAAAGGAAGGGCTTAATTGGGGTAGCAGTTGGAAGGGGTGTGGAATTTGATGAAATAAGTACTAAGTACGCCTGGAATTTAGGTTAGAATAGTCAGCAAGGTGCCAAATGAAAGGAAATTGCAAAATTTAAGTTGGAAGAAGAAACTTGTTCCCTAATGATGAGTGTCCTAGAGATAGATTCTAAATATGTGTTACTCATCCTTTGCCAGTTACAGAGTAATGTTCAGTGGAGAGTGGGCAGGTAGAGTGGAGAGCCAAGAACCTAGAGCCACAGATATACTTAGTTCTGGCAGCCTCTAGTCCTTTTTAATTAAAAGGGTTGCAGCCAGGAACAGAAGTTGCAAAATAGAGCTGCAATGATGTTATCTTGAGGATGGGAAGTGTGCATTTTGGGTACGGAATGCAAAGGGTAAGGAGCAGATGACCATTGACAGTAAAATAAAGCCTCTCAGAACTAATGTCTTTTTCCAACTCTGCCAAACACACCATGAAAAAATGGAAGACAAAGCCCTATCTGATCTTTGCAGACTTAACTACCCAAACTAAGAAATATGGGGAAATTTTCAGTATATCAAAGTTATCTTCTGATGTTGTGAGAGAAAGATAACAACAGAGCATTTGCCAAAGGAAACTGAATTATTAAAAAGTCAATACACATTTGAAATAAACACAAATGTCATTATAGAAAAATACACAATGAAAATGTAAATGATCAAATGTTTATAAATCATAACCATTTGGAAATATTGGAAATTAAAAAAAATAGTTGAGATGAAAAACTCAAAAGGAAAGATTGCAAAGTCAATGAGATACAAATGTAGGTAAAGTATAAATTAGTAAGAAAAAACATTGATGGAGAAATTGCTTATGTATTGGAACATCTTTTTTGATTGCTGACTTTTTATCTAGCTTCTGTGCTGAACTATCTAATATAGTTAAATATAAATTTTAATAGAAAAAATATAAAAGTAACTCAAGTGATATTTTTTTGAAAATTTAGAAAAATCATTGTCATAGTCTTTTTTTAAAAGTTTGTCTATTTATTTTTGAGAGAGAGAGAGCGCAAGAGAACACGAGTGGGGGGAGGGGCAGAGAGAGGGAGAGACAGAATCCAAGCAGGCTCCGTGCTGTCAGCACAGAGCCCCATGTGGAGCTCCAACTCATGAACCATGAGATCATAACCTGAGCCAAAATCAAGAGTCAGCACTTAACCAACTGAGCCACCCAGGTGCCCCCATTGTCATAGTCTTTATCATCTTTGTTAATTCTTTGTTAAGTATTCCCAGCATATTATAAATATTCCTTAATATACTGGGAAATTGGAGAGAGTTACAGGCTGATCTAAGAATATGAGACATACCACATCCCCACTATTATTCAATGGTTCAGGATATATGATCCCTAAGCTGTCCAGGGATCTCTGGGCTCTCACCAGTGAAGGAACAATGATGCCCTTTCCTATTAGAGAAAACATGATTATGAAAATGCTGTCCAAACTGCTTAATCCTTGAGAACATTTTGAAAATTCACAGTGACCCCTAATTTGGACCAGTTGTCAGTCTGCACATCTTGGACTGTTCTATTATACATGTCTCCATACAAAACTGCATAGAACCCAATTTTTATCTTAGAGCTCTTATAATTGAGAATCAGGGCTGTGTTGTCTTTGCTCATGGCATCAAATAAGTCATTCAGTCTGGCTTTTCTTTAGGTTTCCCTGTAATCAGATCAACTTTTGTGCCCATTTGCTCTCCACTGTGAATCCAACAACCTAATCAGACTTGTCCTCAATACTGCTCTTTACTAGCTTTGCTTCACAGATCTTGTGGACATGCCTCAGTATTACGTGTGCACACGTGTGTGTGCGTACACACACACATACACACACATGCAGTTTTAATGGAACAGTGTGTTCCAGCTTTTGAGTCCAATCATGAGAGTGGCTCTGAAGTTACCCTGAGATTTCTTTCCATGTGTAAGTGTGTTGCTGTGTGCACAAACACTCCTGATAAGCTCTGGTCATGGGAGTGATGTTGGGAAGTATTCAAAAAGTTGCATCATAATTTGTGTTACATTTCCTTATAGATATTTAGCATATGAAGTTCATTGGGGGTCACACAAACAATTCTCATCCTCAAAGTAACTTGGTTTCTACTGCCTCTTTCTTACACATCATATGACCAATGATGAAAACCTAGAGAATTTTCTTTTATATAAACTTGTAGAAAGAAAGATCATATCTATGGGGGGAAAAAAGAACAAACTGAAACTGAAAACAAAACACCAGGTGCTGGGATCTCTGTGTGGTCATACACTTTAGCAGGTTTCTTTAGTGTTTAGAGATTCACTAATATTTATGTCTGCATTTGAAATAAGGGAGACAATATCCTCTATAGATGTATTATATTTTGTATATAATCAGTGCTGAATATATATTTTGTTAAATTAAGGAAAACAATTCCACCCCTGCTTTACAAATGTAGATATCAAACAATAAGACATTTAAATCACTTCCAATTAAGCAATTTGCCTTGTAAGTAATAAGACTGGACTCTTCGATTGCTTTGTGAATTATTTTAATCATCAATTTAAAATAGAAGTAAAGTTAAGATATAAAGAATTACAGTGCATGTTAGTTGGGCAGGAAAGACAAACATTGAGGAGGTAGCAGGGGAAGGAGTTAATAGCAAAAAGACAA
The DNA here is from genome assembly GCF_028018385.1 of Neofelis nebulosa. Taxonomy (NCBI): domain Eukaryota; kingdom Metazoa; phylum Chordata; class Mammalia; order Carnivora; family Felidae; genus Neofelis; species Neofelis nebulosa. The sequence continues at coordinate 51,000,798 of NC_080787.1, forward strand.
AGTTATTGTCAAGGGGCCAGTTATACCATGAGTTGAATTTTGTCAACCTGAGAACTACAGGTCACATGATTTAAACGTGGGGCAGGTGTTGGGCTGGACGCTTCACTTCTGTAGTAAGGAACTTTCAACCAGTGTTGGATCAGGACAGGAGTGGGTGGCATTGATGTAAATCTACTGATGTCTGTATGTGCTTAGTAAAGCTTAGGGTCTCACATGTAATTAAAACCAAATGAAACTCAGCAAAAGCTACAGAAGCAAAGTAAGGTAGACGGTGTAATCCAGCAGACATTTTCTAACAGCACATTATAGTTGCAAACATATTATTTTATCTCCGTGTCACACAGACAACTAGCTTTGCAGAACTGTTGAACCCACTGGCGGCTGCATCCAAAACTACGTTTTTGTATCTTACAGTTATTGTATTCATCATAGTAGAGGCAGGGGTTAGCTGGAAGGACAAAGCATGTTTACACCGTATTATCTCAAACATTCACCATCACTGAAGAAACAGATAAACTTCTCAAACACATAAATGAAATTATCCACACCCCGCATGTCCAAGGCCTCTGGAAATCACCAATCTTTTCTCTGTATCTGTGTGTTTGGTTTTTTAGATTCCACATGTAAGTGAGATCATATGGTATTTGTCTTTCTATATCTGACTTATTCACTTAGAATATGCCTTCAAGATCCATCCCTGTTGCTGTAAATGATAAGACTTCCATTTGTTTTATAGTTGAACAGTATACATAGTGTATACATGCACACACACACACCCACACAGATACACAGTATACTATACATAGTATATACTACACTATATACAGAGAATATATATATACATACATACACATACATATATACATATGTACACATATATACATATATATGTATATATATGTACACATATATACAGATATATGTGTATATATATATGTATATATACACACACACCATATTTTCTCTATCCATTCATCTGTCAATGGACACTTAGGTTGTTTCCATGCCTTAGCTATTATAGGTAATGCTTCAAAGAACATAGAGGTGTAAATATCTTCTTGAGTTAATGTTTTTGGTTTCTTTTAAATAAATATCCAGAAGTAGAATTGCTAGATCATATGTTAATTATACTTTTTAATATTTTGAGGAGCCTCCATACCATTTGCCATAGTGACTACACCCATTTACATTCCCTTTAACTTCACAGAACGGTTTGTTATTTGCCACACCCTTGCCAACATTTATTATCTCTTGTCTTTTTTATGAGAGCCATTCTAACAGGTATGCATTATATCCCTGCATTTCCCTGGGGAAATGATGTGATGTTAAATACTTTTTCATGGACATGTTGGCCATATGGACATCTTTGGAAAAATGTCAATTTAGTTCCTCTGCCAATGTTTTAATTGGATTTTTTAATTTAGCTTTCTAATTTCTTTATATATTTTGGAGATTAACTTCTTATCAGACATATGATTTGAAAGTTTTTCCCCCATTCAATAGGTTGTCTTTTCATTTTGTTAATGCATTTCCTTGTTTTGCAGAAGCTTTTTAGTTTGATTCAGTCCCACTTGTTTATTTTTGCTTTTGTTATTTTTGCTTTCAGTGTCAAATCCGAACAATCATTACCAAGATTGATGTTGAGGAGTTTGCCCCCATGTTTTCTTCTAGGAGTTTTATGGTTTCAGGTTTAATGTTCAAATCTTTAATCCATTTTGAGTTGATTTTTGGGTTCAGTGTAAAATATGGGTCCTGTTCCATTCTTTTGCCTATGACTGCCTAGTTTTCCCAACACCATTTATTGAAGAGACTGTCTGTTCCCTTTGCATGTATTTGGCTTCTTTGTTGTAAATTAATCAACCATGTATGAGTTGGATTATTCCTGGGCTCTCCATTCTGTTGCATTGATCTATGTGTCAGTTTTTATACTAATACCATGCTGTTTTGATTACTATATGTAGCTTTGTAATATAGTTTGAAACCAGGGAATTTGATACCATAGCTTTATTCTTTTGTCTCAAGATTGCTTTGGCTAGTTGGAGTCTTTTGTGGTTTCATGTAAGTTTTAGGATTATTTGTTCTAATTCTATGAAAAATACCATTGAAGGGGCACCTGGGTGGCTCAGTCAGTTAAGCAACCCATGTTGGCTCAGGTCATGATATCACAATTCGTGGGTTTGAGCCCCACATTCAGCTCTGTGCTGACAGTGTTGAGGACCCTGCCTGGGATTCTCTCTCTCTCCCTCTCTCTCTGCCCCACCCCTATGCACACTCTCTCTCTCTCTGTTTCTCCCTCATTCTCTCTCTCTCTCAAAATAAATAAATAAATTAAAAAAAATACCATTGGGATTTTGATAAGAATTGCACTGAATCTATAGGTAGCTTTGGGTCGTATGGAAATTTTAAAAATATATTAATTCTTCTAATCCATGAACATGGAATATATTTATTTATTTGTACCTTTTTCAGTATATTTCATCAATGTCTTAAAATTTTTGAAATATAGATCTTTCATCTCCTTGATTAAATTTATTCTTAGGTGTTTTTTTTCTTTTTGATGCAATTGTTTTTTTTTAAATTTCTTTTTCTGATAGTTTGTTGGTAGTGTACTTAAAATAATGGATTTTGTATATTGATTTTGTATTCTGCAATTTTAATGAATTCACTTATTAATTTCAACAGTTTTCTGGTGGAGTCTTTCTGATTTTCTATACATACTGTCATGTCATCAAATAGAGACTGTTTAACTTCTGCTTTCTGATTTTAATTATTTGTATTTCTTTTCTTGCCAAATTACTCTGATTAGGACTTCCAGTACTATGTTGAGTTAAAGTGGTAAGAGTATTCATTCTTCTCTTATTCATGGTCTTAGAGGAAAAACTTTTCACCACTGAATATAATACTTTTTGTGGGCTTGTCATATCTGGCCTTTATAATGTCGAGGTAAGTTCCCTGTATACCCAGTTTGAGATTTTTTTTATCATGAAAGAATGTCAAATTTTGTCAAATGCTTTTTTTGCATCTATTGAGATGGCTATATGATTTTTATTTTTAATTTTTTGGTGTGGTATATCACATTGTCTGATTTGTGGATGGTGAGCCATTCTTGTATCCATAGAATAAACTCCACTTGATTGTGGTGTATGGTATTTTCAGTGTATTGTTGCAATTGTTTTGCTAAAGTTTGTTGCTCTTTTTGCATCTATGTTCATCAGATATATTGGACTGTAATTTTTTTTTTTTTTTACTGCAGTGTTCTCACCTGATATTAGTATCATGGTAATGGTAGCCTCATAAAATGAGTTTGGAAGAGTTTTAGAAGTATTGGTATTAGTTATTTAAATGTTTGGTAGAATTCACTGGTAAAGACATCTGGTCTCTAGCTTTTCTAAGTTGGGAGGTTTTTTATTATTGATTCAATCTACTTCCTAGTACTTTGTTCACAGTTTCTACTTATTCATAGAACATAATTATATTCACAGAATATAATTATTCTGTCATTCAGTCTTGGTGGGGTCATGTTTATTTATTCATAATTTAGTCTTTGTAAGTTGTATGTTTCTAGGAATTTATCCATTTCTTCAAATTAGTTGTTTAATTTGTTGCCATACAGTTGTGCATAGCATTCTTATGTTCTTTTTGGTTTGTGTGGTATATGTCTCTTCTTTATAATGTCTCTAATTTATAATGTCTCTTCTTTAATTTATAATGTCTCAGTTATAATGTCTCTTCTTTAATTTCTATTTTTAATTATTTGAGTCCTCTATTTTCTTCTTTTCCTTCCTCCTCCTCCCCCTCCTCCTCCTCCTCCCCTCCCTCCCTCCCTCCCTCCCTCCTCCTTCTTCTTCTTCTTCTTCTTCTTCTTCTTCTTCTTCTGTGTGACTAAAGCTAAAGATTTTTCTGGGTTATCTTTAACAAAACAGCTCTTTCATTGATCTTTTCCATTGTCTTTTTAGTCTCTATTTTGTTTATTACTACTCTGATTTTTGTTATTTTCTTCCTTCTGCTAACTTTGAGCTTAGTTTGTTCTTTCTGTAATTGAGGAATAAAGTAAAGTTGTTTTGAGCTCTTTTTTAGCTGTTGTTAATAGAGGTATTTATTGTTATGAATTTCCCTCTTAGAACTAACTACTTTTACTACTGTTATATACACTATGTTAATTTATATAACTTCCCTATTTTATAAGCATGAATTTTGCTTTTATAAAATTTATTTGAATTACACTAAGTTGATTATACCTACATATCCAGGTCTTTATATTTTTAGGTTTGTTTTCATTCCAGGGTGGCCCAATTTTAGATATCTATCTTTCTTCAATATTTCATATCTTCTCATGCGTCTGTAGGTGATCAAAGGGTTTAAGATATGCATCTTCTATGTCATAGATTTAACCTTCTTAAGTAATACTTTCTCTTTCCTACTCTCATTTTACTTCTCTGACATTTTTTTTTCCACTATAGACATTGCTTTTATATTTTGGATTAAGAAAATGTACCCCATTCACCAAACATAGATAATTAGTAGATATTTTCTTTCTCAAACAACATTTCTTTCCAGAAATGTGGTGTAAAAAGTGAAGTTGAAAGTGAGACAAAAGGAAGAAAAAGAAAGAATAAAGGAAAACGAGAACGAGAATATCTATCTATCTATCTATCTATCATCTATCTATCAAGAGAGAGAGAATTTGAGAGAGATAAAAAGAATCCATTTTGCTTGCTTTAAAAGTAAATAGGGGCACCTATGTGGCTCAGTTGGTTAAGCGTCTGACTCTTGGTTTCTGCTCAGGTTATGATCTCATGGTTTATGAGTTTTAGCCCTATGTCAGGCTCTGTGCTGACAGTGCGGAGCCTGATTGGGATTCTCTCTCTCACCTTCTCTCTGTCCCTCCCCTGCTCACACACTCTCTCTTTCTCTCAAAATAAATAAATTAACTTTAAAAAAATTAATAAAAGTAAACAGAATGACTTTGTCAGGTGTAGGAAAATAAGTCTTCTGGCTTTCCAAGTCTGAAGTTAAAAGATTTTTTTTTCTGGGTTAGTTATTTCTCTATGAACTTATTGAAAATTTTCTTATCAACATTATCCTCAGGGATTAAGGAATTGTTTTCAGAATGCTCTAGAAAAAGGAACTTTGCCATCTAAAGGAACTTTTGCTATCTAATTGGATGCCATTTAGTGAATACACGTTGTAAGTAAGGTTTATTTAAGAATTAAAAGGAAGTAGGGGCACCTGGGTGGCTCAGTTGGTTAAGTGGCCAACTTCGGCTCAGGTCATGATCTTGTGGTTCACAAGTTCGAGCCCTGCATTGGGTTCTGTGGTGACAGCTAGAGCCTGGAGACTGCTTCAGATTCTGTGTCTCCCTGTCTCTGCCCCTTTCCCTGTTCATGCTCCATCTCTCTCTCTCTTTCTAAAAAAATAAATAAATAAACATTAAAAATTTAAAAAAAAAAAAGAAAGAAAAGGAAGTATTGTAAGGGGACAGTGTGACTATCGTCTAATATGTTCTGATGTGTCAGTAGGAACATAGAAGAATAAAGATCACTCAGTAAGAAATTACCTGCCCTAATAAGTGGTCAGGCAGGTAGGGGAGTTATGGAGTAGCAAGAAAGCTGAGAACGCTGGTATCCTGAAAGAGTATGTCTAATTCCAAGGCTGCAATGAGAGAACCCAGAAACTTTTTTATAGAGCACAGAAAAATTTATACTTCTATTTACATCTTATCCAGGTTTCCCCTATTAGGGTCATTAACTTTAGGGTGGGAACTTGAGTTTAGGCCTAGACGTTCTAATTTCCATTCCAATAGATTTAATCAATCATCTTCTTGGTCACTCTGGGAGAGTGATCTTTGGGAATATTGATCTTTCCTGTGAGATGGTTCAGATAAAAGTTATAGAAAAGTGCAATATTGTCAAATGCTTAATTTTAAGGACACATGGCTCCTGGGTCAACAGTCTACATTAAGCAAACTGAATGTAAAACTTACTACAAAGTTTATTTTCACAGTCATTTGGACAGTCTTCACATGGATTTCCCACATTATAAGGTTCATTCCTTTTGGCAAGATCATTGCCCCTTAAAAACAGAATAAAGAAAAAATTGATGTAATAAAATTGATGTTTGAACAATGCATATAAAAGTTTACTTACGTTTTATAATAAACTTTGAAAACAGTTTTTGAAAACCACTTCTAGATAATGATTATAATATTTAAGATCGGTTTAAGATTTCTAGATTTACAATGATGAAAATTTATCTTTTTGAATGTATAAAAGGTAACTGTGGGGTCCCAAGAATGTTTTCAGACAATTTACACCTATTTGGACAGTCAAGTTCTAACAGGATTGGGGCCTATGAACAGTCAAATCTTACCAAGCAGAAGAGCTTTAGAATCACTTATAATAGGTCATTTTTCTTTATTTATACTCATAAGGACTTGGTGAATAGTCATGTAAAAGAGGATGTTAGAAAATTTTGAGTATAATTGGAGATGTTCTAACTTCATCTTGCACGATGTCGTGAAAAACTTGATACATGTTGCTGCTTGTGTAGAAACACAGGGAGCATTGTAAAAGATGAAAGTCCCTCAGTATGGCTAAATATAAAGTGACAGAGTTGGGGGAAAGAGAGTAGAGAGAGTCTCTAGTTCTAAGCTAATATGAAATTCAGAGAAGACAGTCTTACCTGCAGACATCTAAAAAAAAAACAACAAAAAACAAAACAATGTGGATGATAGCCAATTCTTAATATGCTTGGAAAATAAAACAAATGTTCAGCATTCTATTTGATAATTTCCCCCTTTGATATCTGAATTGTTAGAATTTCACTTTATTTCCTCCTACTTTTTTTTTTAACTAAGCTTTATTCCCAATGTGGTACTTGAACTCATGACCTTGAGATCAAGAGTCTCATGCTCTACCAACTGAGCCCTCTAAGCACCCCTAAATTTCACTTTATAAAAGAAAATTATTACTTAATTTATGAAGGGATTTTTGTCAGACAGTTGGGCTAATCTTTGCCATAGAAAATTATCCTACCACATCTCTGTATGTTTTACTTTTGTGTATTGTCAGAAATTCACTAGAGACCACCAGCCCCAGCAAAGATTTAGTACAATTTATGTGTTGTAGATGCAAAGAGATCTTACTGCCTTCAATAGTAATTACATAGATAAAATCATAACAAATATTAACTACTGAAATCAAGAAATGATAAGACGACAAAATAACTCATACAGAGCTATTATATGAATGTATCTATTGAATCTATACTGATATAGGAGCCCTATTTGAAGTATGAATATGGTAGCATATTACCAGATAAATAGTTTTTGCTGATTTATATTGAACATCTTTTATTTTGCAACAAAAATGAGGGATAACAGTTAAACATCATGTAAACAGATATTTGTGGTAAACTATTGGGGGAATATATCCTGTTCTGAACAGTCTCTAATTTTTCATAATTACCACTGGAGCCATACAGTGTGCCCTTGTGGGATTCTGCAATCATTATCTGAAACTGATCTTACTCTATAACCCCAGCTGATAGGGCAAAGGAGTCCACTTATTCTTCACTGAAGCAATCATATTATCTCTTGTGGGAATTGTACTCATACCATGATAACATGGAAATTTAATTTCTAAAGAAAAGACATATACTGAGAGACTAAAAAGCTAACCATGAGAACACTTCAATTTTTGTTTGTTTACTCTTGATATTCCACTATATTTCTGCCCTTGCATTCTAAATATACTCTTGAATTGCTTAAGTAAATATTGTTTCTTTGCTTATGCTAATCAATAACACATAACAAGACTACTGGTAATAGCTTTGATTTTGGACATTCTACTAATGAGATATAAATTCATTTAAAAAATGTGATATAGGGGCATCTGGGTGACTCAGTCGGTTAAGTATCTGACTCTTGATTTCAGCTTAGGTCATGATCTTATAGTTCGTGAGTTTGAACCCCCCCATCAGTCTCTGCCTGACAGTGCAGGCTTTTTGGGATTCTCTCTCTCTCCCACGACTTTGGTCCCTCCCCAACTTGTGCACATTCTCTCTCTCACTCAAAATAAATAAATAAACTTTAAAATGAATATGATATAAATAAAAATACATGTGTGATATTTTAGGTATTGGCCAAATGACATTTTATCCCTAAAGTTCTGCTTAACTGAAGTGAAATATTTGTGTTTTCTTACGTAATGTTTGAGAAACTGGATTATGTAAGGAGGATATATTTCTAACAGCTATGTGAAACAAAGCTGTATAATACATACTCATGACAATAGTGACAAACATAGAGATACTGAGTTGACATTCTTTTGGGGCATGATGAGATTCCACACCCAATGAGGTAAGAAGTGGCCCAAACTACCTGTAAAGACAAAGACATGTTTTTAATTAATAATTTGATGTTTTGCTAAATGATTAAAATACGAATATTGTTACCCATGGCTTAAAATAAACATGTTTGCTTCCAGTATTCTTTGAACATTACTTATTAGGAATTCATAGAAATAGCAAGATTTCCATGTGTCTGGACAACAAACATGCATATGCACACTTAGTGGCCATCCCTAATCCTGGCTCATTCCCTTATCAAATCTATGTGGACAATCAGTTAACATGATGAAGACTGCTTGGTGGTTATCTAAAAAATCAGGGGTGTCTGGGTGGCTCAGTCGGTTGAGCGTCTGACTTCAGCTCAGGTCATGATCTCATAGTTCGTGGGTTTGAGCCCCGCATCGAGCTCTGTGCTGACAGCTCAGAGCCTGGAGCCTGCTTCAGATTCTGTGTGTGTGTGTGTGTGTGTGTGTGTGTCTCTCTCTGCCCCTCTCCTGCTCATGCTCTGTCTCTCTCTCCCTCTCTCAAAAATAAATAAAGATTTAAAAAAAATCAAAGCATAGGAGGAAATTTACTTAATCATCAGGGAAAAGGCATAGTGTAGAGTTATGAATTGGACTTTGAAGCAAAATGACTCAAGTTCAAATTCTATCTCTACCACTTTCTGGTTGTATGGTATTTACCAATTTGATTTATATCTTGAAATTTTATTGTTTTTAAAGTGGGATATAATAATATCATTTTCTACATCATAGGTGCGTAGTGGGAATTAAACAATAAAATTTTTAAGTCTTTGGAAGAGTAAATATTATTATCTGAGTATGATGAAACTAAAGGTCTTATGATGTAAATAGTGGGTCTAGTCTACCTTTATCTGAAAGAAATAGAAGGCAGGAATTGATGTCACAAATTTGTCAGATTTTTAGCTCTCGGGGTGACCATTTTATTTTTATCCTCTGTTGATAAGGTAAATTATATGAATACATAGTCTAATGTTATAACATTCTTGGATTCCTAGCACATACCCTTTTTGTACAAGGGTATCAATCTTCAAATAAGAATTCTACTTGCTAATCTTTTATTTAGAATTTCTGCATTGTTATCTATAAGTGATTAAGTCTATGATTTTAAATAGGTAGATAGTCTTGAAAAAGCAGAACAAAGCTGGAAGTCTTATATTTGCCAATGAACAAAGCTGGAAGTCTTATATTTGCCAATATCAAACCTTACTATAAACAGTGGCACTGGCATAACAATAGACAGATAAACCTATGAACTGAAATAGACATTCCACATATAGATCTTCACATGTATGTTCTAATGATTTTCAAGAAGGGTGCCAAGACCATTCAAGGGGGACAAAAAAAGTGGGAAAAAACTAGATATCCACATACAAGCAAATGGAGAGTACCTTATACCATATAAAAAACTAACTTAAAATGGATCAAATACCTAAGTGTAAGAGTTAATATCATAAAAAACTCTTCGAAGGAAACACAAAGGAAAACCTTCATGATATTGAATTTTGCAGTGATTTCTTGAATGTGACACCAAAAGCACAGACAGAAAAGGAAAAAATAGATAAATTGGACTTTACCAAAATTAAAAATCTTTGTTCATTATAGCATACTATTATAAGAGTGAAAAGGCAGTCCATGTAATAGGAATTAATATTTGCAAATCCTATACCTGATAAAGGATAGATACCTAGAATATGTAAAGAACTCTTATAACTCAACAACAAGAAACCAAACAACCTGATTTAACCCAGCAGCTCTAATTAGAGATGGAATCTCTAAGGAATTAATTTACAAGTCATAAGTGTGGGACCATGATCCGATAGGATTTGTGTCCTTACAAGAGAAGGCACTAGAGGCACTAGAGTGCTAGCTCTGGTTCTTGTACTCTCTTTATTTCTCTCTTTCTCTCTCTCTCTCTCCACTCCGCCCCTCTCTCTGCAAGCATTAGCAGAGGAAAGGAAAGGAAACTCCATGCAAGGATATAGTGAAAAGAAGATAGGAAGAGAGCTCTCACAAACTATGCTGCAGAAGTTCACAGACTTTCAGCCTCCAGAATTATGAGAAAATAATTTCTGTTGTTTAATCCATCCAGCCTGTGATCTTTGTAATGACAGCCCAAGCAGACCAATACAGTGTGTGGATGTGAAAAACCAGAAACTTCATTGCTGCTGGGATTGTGAAATAATACAGTTATTGTGGAAGACAATATGCCAGCTCCTCAAATAATTAATTATACATAGAATTTCCATATGATCCAGCAACTCCACTTAGGGGTGCATACTCAAAAGAATTGAAAGCAGGATATGAATAAATATTTGAACTCCAATGTTCATACTAGTCTTATTCTCGACAGCCAAAATTGGAAACAACTTAAATACCCATCAGTGGACGAATAGATAAACAACCAGTGGTAAACAGATATGATGGAATATTATTCAGCCTTAAAAAGGAATAAAATTTTGACACATGCTACAACATGGATGGATGTCAAATGAGAACATAATGCTAAGTGAAATAAGGCAGACACAAAAGGACAAAATTTTTATGATTCCAGTTATATGAGGTACCTAGAGTAATCAAATCCATAGATACAGAAAGTAGAAAGGTGATTGCCAGAGTCTGGACACAGAGGAAATGGGAAGTTGTTGTTTAACAGGTGCAGAGCTTTAGTTTGGGAAGATGAAAAGTTCTGAAGATATATAGTGGTGATTGCTGCATAAGAATTTGAATACAGTTAATGCTACTGAACATTAATGCTGCATAATTTAAAAGTAACTAAAATGACAAATTTTATAAAATATATACATATATTATATATGCATATATAGATAATTATTATGTGTCATATATGTATGTATACATAATATATGTGTATATAAATAATATTATATACATACAATTTTTTACAATAAAAATAAACTAGAAAGAAGAGGATTCTCTGTATTATAAGGTACTGTTATTTTCATTCTTTACAAATATCAGAAATGTAATATATAAGTGACACTGATGTTTTATGATTTTGTTAATTTCCAGAAAATCAAATGTATAAAAACGGAGACTAAGCAGTTAAGCAGCTTCTCCAAGCCAGCTATTGAGGGAATCACACTTCCTTGTGTTCCAAATGATAGCAGGAACTCAGTGGGTCAAGTGTAAATTTGCAGGAAAAGGTAGAATGATTTTCTCAGTCACCTATGTTCCACACATGCTTATAGTCATTTAAACAATGCGTATATTTGCAAGTATGCAGGTTACCTGAGTATAATGCTCAATTGTTATGCCATTATCCATTGACGTCCATTCCCCATACTTGAAATATTTAGATTCGTTGTACCAGATTTCAATTACATTTGACCATGAGATAGCATAAGATGTCAAATGCATATTTTCTCCACAAAAAGTATCTGAAAGGAGAAAAAAGTCTGTGTCATACTCTATGAAACCTGGAAATATAAGGAAACTTTCCTCACTTCCATTTTATGAATGTTTCTCTTATCATCTAAGCAATCTCTTATAAAAAGAAAGCTGACTCAGCTGTATCTCTGCTGGCAATCATCTTTCCCACTGATGAGTGAATTTGTGGTACTTAGGTTTGGTGAGAAGTCGACAGTAGGAGATGATGTGCAAGCTTGGAAATCAGCTCGACATTTCAGTCTCCAAGCTGATGGAGAAGGGTGAAACCAATCCAAGCAGCCTGTGGGTTGTAACAGGGCCTGTGACTTACAAACAGCTACCCACAGGTATTCATTATGCAAGGACCATGAAATAAACATTTGCTCATTTAGCCATCCACTGGTGATGTGGGTTCTTGACCAAACATGGTATTCAGGAATTATCTACCTTTCTCTGAGACTCATATTGCTAATTCACAGGTCAACAATATTGGGCAAAGATGCCCAATAACCTGTAAATATGGAAGTTTCATTAGTATCTTTGAAATATTTTGTAACAAGCAAGTATCTCAAAAATGTTAATAATGTCTACTTGTGTAGGAAGTATTAATGGCTTTTCTGGAAACAAGCAATGATCCACCTAACATTTATGTCATGAGATGGACTCATTTTTGAGCACCTAAATTTGTTCACATGTACAGCCCAGTAGACTTGAATATAACTCACCTATCATCTGTATTAGTATTTCAAAGCCAAAGATATCCCTAATGCATTGTTGTGTGTAGCTGAAATAACTACATAGAATAGACAACTTCCAGCTATCCAGCTCTCCATCCAGTTATCACTGTATTACTCAACTATTCTATAATGTTGAGAGTTTTGATTCTTGTTTCTGATGATCAGAATCTGGAATTTGAAATTCTGAAATATCCAAGTTTAAAAATTGATAATAATAAAAGTGTAGTGGGCCACAATCTACTGCCATTTATGGGGCCCATATAATATACCAAAAGACTTAACTTACCCTTGCCAGGTTATTTAACAATCACCGATGGCTTCTGAGTACCAAGGTGAGTCATGTAGACATATACCTACTTGTAATTCGCCTCCTAGGGGCGCTGCTCTCTCTTAATTCGCACTGTGTTGACAACATTCTGGCATTTTGTGCAGCTTCCTCACTCCAGTCCTACAGTGGAAGAGTAAAGTATAAGTGCTTGGTCTTATTGCTATTTCCATGATAATATTTTAGTTTATTGTTTCTAAAAAGCCAAGGTTAGCAATATCTTCAATTGTATAAGCTAACAATTTAAATAATATTATTAAATGTTCTGGTTAGAAGAGGAAGATGAAACTTTCAACTTACTACTTTAGCCCTTGAATTTACAAAATCAAAATTTGGTAGTAATGCTTAGATGTAGCATTTCTCTCTCAGAAGTATGAAAAAGTTTAAGTAAATGCTTTCTGCAAAACAGATCAGGGTTAGAACTCCATTCTGTTTTTTTTTTTTTAAGTTTATTTATTTTTGAGAGAGAGAGAGAGAGAGAATGCAAGAAGGGGAGGGTCAGGGAGAGAGAGGGAGACACAGAATCTGAAGCAGGCTCTATGCTGACAGCTCAGAACCTGACATGGGGCTCGAACCCATGAACTGTGAAATCATAACCTGAGCTGAAGTTGGACAAATAACTGACTGAGCCACCCAGGCGCCCCTCCATTCTGTTATTTGATAGTAGTTTTATCTCTGAAACATTATTTAATCTCTTTGAATATGTTTCTTCCTCTATAAAATGTGACCCTCAATGCCTAATAGCTTGTTCTAAAGTTTTAATGTAATAATTCATGCAATACAATTATGATATGACAAATCTTATACTATGTGCTCGGTAAATAAATGATGGCTATGTACAGTGTCACACATCTCCATTTAAAATGACAAATGATAATAAAAAATAGTAGCTAATACTACATGCCAGGATCTGTTACCAATTCTGTATGTATATTCCCTTCTTTTGGCTCACAGAATCTCCACAAGAGAAGTACTATTATTATCCCCATTTGCAAATGGGGAAAATGAGGCACAGAGATGTTGCATAATTTCTCAGGATGACACAACCAATAAGGAACCAAAAAAGAAGTAGGATCCAGCTTATTATATCTTCAGAGTGTATGCTCTTAACTCTTAATGTGTGTCAACTGTGCTGAGTTGACGAATTTTGTCAGGTGTATCTCCAAGTAAGTTGAAAGGCAGGAAGTCTGTATCACCAGTTACGGGACCCTGTGGCAAAATTCTCCCTAATACTCTAATCCTCACATGGTGTACATCCACTTAAAAGACTGTATCAATATCTTCATGCAACACATTATCAAGAAAAGTTGTAGACCTTGTTTTGTAATATAGACTGAGACATAAGTCATTCACTTACTCTTCAGAATAAATTTTGTATGACACCTAACTGTAGGCCTTGATTGTTTCATGCAACAAAAGTTGTATTTTACTGGTGGATACATTTTAACTGAGGGAGTAGAGATGACACAACACATCCTATTAAGTCCCAGGATCTCCTGGCAGTGGGAATATCATCATTGCATGCACTAGTAATCTTGCCTACTATGACCAGGTTACCAAGTGATTAGGACTAGAAACCATCCGGATAATTTACAACTAGTTGTTTGTTGTGCATGTTGTGATGCACTAGCAGGTTGCTTTCTAAACAGAAGCACTTATTTCCTTGCAAGGTGGGAGTCCCGCCCACTCACAGCTCTCTTGTCTGTCCTTTCTAAAAATTGTCCTCATCCAGGAGCAAAATAACTTCCTGGAGGTAGTTTGTGCCCAACAACTGGTAGATGTGGGAATTGTAAATGACAGGCCACCTCCCTCCAACTTAGGACAATTCAGAAGGGCCGTCCTAGCTGTACAGCTTCCTGAAAAATTAGCTGAAACCTCTGTCATGACAATGTCAAAACCCAGCTTTTCTATATGCCCAATGCTGCTTCTCTCTCTACCTCCACAGGTAGGTGTCATTCTGGAGATTGTTCTCCAATAAACATCCTGTGTGCTAATCTCCGTCTGAGTATGCTTATCTTGTATAACTATCTGAAACATTCATTACATACTATCTGTGGTTCAGACCTCTTTGCAGAATCTCTCTAGAATATTACCTCTGATTAATGGTGGTAAGATACTCCTTTTGGAGGGGGGACTCCTGGGTGGCTCAGTTGGTCAACTATCTGATTCTGGATTTTGGCTGAGGTCATGATCTCACAGTTCATGGGTTCAAGCCATTTGTCGGGCTGACAGCACGGAACCTGCTTGGAATTTTCTCTCTTCCTCTCCCTCTGCCTCTCTCCTGTTCATACTCTCTCTCTCAAAATAAATAAACTTGAAAAAAAAAGATACTCTTTTTTGGGT
Source organism: Neofelis nebulosa (assembly GCF_028018385.1). NCBI lineage: Eukaryota > Metazoa > Chordata > Mammalia > Carnivora > Felidae > Neofelis > Neofelis nebulosa. The sequence goes on from NC_080787.1 coordinate 51,015,962, forward strand.
GATGTATCCATGATTAAAAACACAAGTGAGTATTTATGGTTATTGCACCAAAGCTATGAATTCTGTCCTTAATACCTGATTCCATTTAATCAGCTTCTAACCTTATGTATGAAAACTTTTCTTTTTGGAAAACCTCCACCTGGCAGTTATGACCAGCTCTTCAGCCCTGCTGTAACTCTATCAATTCCTTTCTTTCCATGTCCTATGTATTGTTTATGGGAACAATTCAACTCCCATATTTCCTTTAAAATATGATTCAGTTTGGGGCACCTGGGTGGCTCAGTCCATTAAGTGTCCAACTCTAGATTTTGGCTCAGGTCATGATCTCGAATCTCATGAGTTCAAGCGCTGCATTGGGCTCTGTGCTGGCAGTATGGAGTCTGCTTGGGATTCTCTTTCTCTGTCTGCCCCTCCCCATCTCTCTCTCTCTTCTTTCGAAGTAAATAAGTAAACTTTAAAAAAATAAAACAAAATATGATTCAGTTTTACTGGTGCGCTTAATTTATTGTCTTGATCTTTCATACCTTTATTCTTTAGCACTTGAATATACTTATTCTTACATTGTGTTCTATTTCCTTTGTAGTTACCTTTAATTCATAATAAAAAAGTCTCTGAAATCAGAAGTTATATTTTCCATTTACTCTAAAATTTTTCTTTAGTACCTCCTAACTGTGTTTGCTTTCCTGGAAACCAAGAAGTTTGAACGCTGTTTGTCCTAAGGGAGGCAAATAGTTAAGAGCAGGTGCCTGGAGTTGGACCATTTGCATCTGAATCCTGACTTATCCAGTACTTATTACTTTGGATGTTAGCTAATTTCTCTGAGGTTCAGATCCATCATCTGCAAAATGGAGATGATAGTATAATCTACATCACAGAATTATTGATTTAAATGAATTAATGTAGGGGTGCATGGTGGCTCAGTTAAGTGTCTGACTCTTGATTTTGGCTCAGGTTGTGATCTCATGGTTTGTGAGATTGAGCCCCATGTGTGGCTCAGTGCTGACAGGTGGAGCCTGCCTGGGATTCTCTCTCTCCCTCTCTCCCTCTCTCAAAATAAATAAACTTAAAATAAATAAATACATAAATAAATAAATAAATGAGTTAATGTAATAAGGTTCTAAAAGAGTGCCTGTCAACAGTGAGCACAATATATATACATGTCAGTTACATCACTCACAATGCAAGACTGACTATGATAGCTGCTGATTTTTATTGTTTTGTTTGAATAACACTTTTGATTCTAAGATGACCAAGAGATAAATTTCAAAATAATTTTTTTATTCACTTACTTTCCACCCTTTGTCATTTCCATGAGAAAGCTGTCCTTTAGAATCACCCTCCAGAGCCTGCACTATTTCTAACTCTTGTACCTTACGTCCATCCAGGGTTAAAGGAATTAGGATAAAGTTGCCCAGAAACCTGAGGGATGCCTCTGGGAGATAATGAATACAAGGCTAATCACCTGGTACATCTGAGCCTGCCCTAAATTTGTTTGTTTTATAGCATTTAATCTGCTCACACAGCAGGTTTATAGTGGAAAGACCATTTATCTTATCTTTTAAGGCGCAAGGGACTGGGAACTAGATTTGTCAATATTTGTTTATCTGGCAGCACCCCTGACTTAGAATCTGGACATCTTGCTTCTCAGGTGAGTGTCTAGCCTCTGGGCTGCTCCCCAATGAAGACAGTTATGAGACGCCTCTCTCACTTAAAGCTCACTATGCTGACAATGCTGGCTGGCAGCATGAGCTTCACCTGGGAGCTTGGAGTGGTCTCTACCCCAGACTTCCCCAAATCGGGATCTCAGACAGTGGGGCCCAGGAATCTGTGCTTTACCAGGTTCTTCAAGTAATTCTTAGCACACTCAAGTTTATAAAGCACTGTCCCAGGGTATATTATGAATGGAGTTAGACTGTCTGAGTTGGAATTGTTGCTCTGTCATTTAATAACTGTGATTTTGGGAGAGGGCATCCAGGTAGCTCAGTTGGTTAAGCATCTGACTCTCGATCTTGGCTCAGATCATGATCTCATGGTTTGTGAGTTTGAGCCCCACATCAGACTCCATGCTGACAGTGTGGAGCCTGATTGGGATTCTATCTCCCTTCTCTCTCTGCCCTGCTCTGCTCACACATGCTCTCTCTCTCTCTCTCTCTCTCTCTCTCTCTCTCAAAATAAGTAAATAAACTTTAAAACCAACCAAACAAAAAATCACTGGTTTGGGGAAAGTTACATACCTTCTCCATGCCTCTGTTTCTTTTGCTGCTCGGTCAAAGTTTTCTTTGGGAAGACCAAACTTTTAGTAGATTGCAAGTGAATAGAACTTAAGTAAAAGCTCAGTTAACACTATTACTACTACTGACATCATCGTCGCTGCTATTTAATTAATCTTACCATCTTCAGCATGTTGCTGGCTGATGGAATTACCCCTCTCCTGAGGCTGTTATGTACAGTAACGATTTCTTCTTGGACAGTTGCCAATTCAGTGAGGAGTGTGTTGTATGGAACTGGAGCTGGTTTTGCCTGTTACCAGAAAGCTATTAATTAGTGTCGCTTCTTCCATGTGCAATTCGTCTTGTATAATAAATCACTGGCAGACCTATAGCGGTATGAATTTGTGGTTTATATTGAATAAATCACGATCTACAGCATTTTAAAATTTACGATAGCTCAGGAGATTAGTATCCATTTCTCCTGTGCTATTTCTGTGGGTTTCTGAATGTCATGTGACATTTTATAAGTCTATAGCATAATGCACTGAATGCTCTGTGATTCTTTTTTCCCCCAAGTTTATGATTGGTACTTTGGGCCATGTAAAAGCACTTTTTATCAGGCAATATGAATCACAGTGGAAGATATCTTGATTCCCTTCCTTGGCTCCTTCCCCACTCCATTTACTGTAAGTGTTTTCCTTGTTTCCCAAATAAACCACTTGCACTTGAATACAATGTTAAGGATGTGTCTAATCTAAGAGTTTCATTATTGAATACAAAGCCCCTGCTATCTCCAATTCAGAGTCTATATTTTTATCTAATGCAAATGAAAAAAGCATTAATGTTTACATCTGTATGTGTACATATAAAGTAGAATGCAAATCAGCTACAATCTAGAATTCCTGACTGTTCTTTTAAGCTGTTTACCTTTTATCCTTCAACTAACAAGAAAACTAAATGACCTTAATATTTTGTGTTAGCATTTGGGGAACCTGGGTGGCTTAGTCCGTTAAGCATCTGGCTCTTGATTGAAGCTCGGGTCATGATCCTCTCACAGTTTGTGGAATCGAGGATTACGTCTGGCTCTGTGCTGACAGCATGGAGCCTGTTTGGGATCCTCTCTCTCCCTCTCTCTGCCCCTACCCCACTCACACACCGTCTCTCTCAAAATAAATTAATAAACATGTTTTAAAAATTAAAAAAAAATATTTTAGGTTAGCATTAATTGCTATGAAAAGCAGCTTCATTCGTGTGTATGTTATGTATCACATTTACTCATGCCTTTTACCAAAAAAAAGTGGCAAAACCTAGGTAGTATAATTTGAGTAGTATCTATTTATTGCTCAGCTACCACAGGGCTATAAGCAGAGTCTCTGAATGGATGAGATCCAACACCATACCTTATTCAAATAGAGTAGTTATTGTCATTTACTTTATGCCAACATAAAATGGTATGGGGGAAAGGCAAAAATATGAAATCCGGAGGACCCCTCTAGAGACTGTCCCCTGTGAACATCATTTTCAAAAACACATTCATGTGATGCTATTTTCCTTTATACTCCAGGTAGCTCTAGTCTAGACTACAGGAAAGGTGGGGAACCCACTAGAATCCCTTTACCATTTCCAAGATATAACTTCCCTTGCTCCTCTGAACTCTGCTCCACTGAAACTCATGACATATTGCTCTACCCTCTCATCACTGGCCGTTTACTCTCCTATGACAGTTTCCCTATTACTTCCTCTCATTCACAGAAATTGGGTCTCCTGAAACAAATTCATCCTGTCCACCCATTTCTTCAGTCAACTCAGGGACTGCCGCATTCACATGGATGACTCCAGCCACCTGATATCACAGGCCCCTTGAATTCTCCCTCTCTTAGATGGTTCCTCCAAGTGTCTTTAGTCTCCACCATGATGATCACAGTCTATATCTCATAATCACTGCCAAGTGCCATACCTCCCAAATCCCCTGGGCAAACTTTTCCCTGCCTCATCAGTTCCTGCTCTTCCAAGTTGCCAAGGTCAATCACTCTTTTCAACATACTCTAGCATTCTAGCTCATTCTTCATTTTCTCCATGTTCCCGCTCTTGAATTTTCTTTCTTTTCTATTCATGTACTCTTATTTCAACAACTCTTTTGCTAAAATATCGAATCTTTTCCCTGCCCATCATTATTTAGGAACACCCCCACTTTGGTTGGGACCAAAAATTTCTTTGCCTGCATGGAGTCAGATGAGCATTGTCAGAAAAATATCCCACAAAATGACAGATATTGGTGTCATCCCAAATCAGGATTTCTAATCTCAAATTGCTCGTTAATTTTTCTCATCAATTCTATTAATTTACCTTGTTAACTCACTTTGTCTTTTTCCACAATGTTATTGTAGAACTTGTGCCCTCTACCTCAGTAACATTTACTTCTCTCAGCAGATTGTGATATGTCCTAGTTTCCTCAGTAAAGAGACAATATCTGATGATAGCTGTTTTAGGTTCTCTTGGCCAGTCTACCAATCTACCTATATCTGTTCTCATTCTTTCCCCCTTACCTTTTGTGGTACTACTGAACAGGTCATACTTTGTTGTTGTTGTTGTTTGTTGTTGTTGTTTTTAAACTATTTTATTGAGGTATAATTGACAGTGAAAGCTATACACGTTTAATGTATACAATTCAAGGAGTTTGGGTAAGTATACACTTGTGAAACCATCAAGACCATAAACAAAAACAAAAGACCATACATAACAATCACCTCTCAAAGTTTCCCCCTGCCCCCTTTATTATAACTATTGTTATTATTTTGTGTATATTGTAAAAACATGTAACTTAAGACTTACCCTCCTGGCAAATTTAAAACTGGATATCCACATGCAAAAGAATGAAATTAGATCCTTATACCATACATAAAAATCAACTCAAAATTGATTAAAGACTTAAATGTAAGACCTGAAATCAGAAAACTCCTAGAAGAAAACACAAGTATAAAGTTCCTTGACATTTGTCTTGGCAAGCACAGACAATAAAAGTAAAAATAAACAAGTGGGACTATATCAAACTAAAAAGCTTCTGCACAGCAAGAATTGTTTCCTTAACAATCAACAAAATGAAAAGACAATTTAATGAATGGGAGAAAATATTTTAAGCTATATACCTGATAAGGGATTAATATCCAAAATATATAAAAACTCATATAACCCAATAGCAAAAACAAAACAAATAACCTGATTAAAAAAATACACAAAGGACCTAAACAGACATTTTTCCAAAAAAGACATATAAATGGTCTACGGGGTATATGAAAATGTACTTAACCTCATTGATCATCAGGGAAATAAAGGTGAAAACCACAATAAGATATCACCTCAGCTATTAGGTGAACTATTGTTAAAAAAAAAAGACTTCAAATGTTGCAAGGATGTGGAGAAAATGGAATCCTGATACACTGTTGGTGGAAATGTAAAATGGTAGAGCCATTATGGAAAATAGTATAACAGTTCCTCAAAAAATGAAAAAAAGTCATTCTTTCAAAAGCTATTTGTCCCCAGTGTTATTTACTCCATTCTCTTCCACATTTTCTCAAATTTCACATTACTCATTATCTTTCCAGTATATCTTCTACCATTCTTTTGTCTTGGTCCTTCCCACTGGCATTTACTCATGATCATGTTGCTGGTAACTTAAACAAACAAAACTTTGCATTTATTCCACTTCCCCACTCAATCACTGTACTTTCCACTTTCCTTCCCTATCGCAATTTCTGAAAATGTTGCCCATACTGGCTGTCTGTAATTTCCCACCCTCCAGTAATATAGTCTGCATTCACCCTTCCCCCACTTATTCCAGTAAGACAAAAGTTCTATAGTAGGAGTAATATACCCCGTCTCAAGCCCCTCTTCCTTTCCCTGGAATTAAACAATGTCTGGAGAAATTTCTGGTTGTCATGACTGGGTTGGGGCGAGTACTCTGCCATTTTGTAGATACAAGTCAGTGATTTTGCTAAACATCCTGAAAGTTTCAGGACAGACTCCCCTGACAAAAAATTATTCCATACAAAATGCCAGTAGTTCTGAAGTTGAGATATTTTGTTTTGAAACAGCTCCTATTAAGGTCACCAACAAGCTTAATTTGTAAGTTCAATATTCTTGTAATGTCTTCATTCTACTCGATCTATTGGCTGCTAACTCCTCTGACTAAGCTCTCAGTGTAGAAATAGTCTTTCTCTCCATGTAAGGGACAACACATTCTCTTCATTTTTTCTCCTACCTCTCGGATTTCTCTTTCCTCACCTGGACTGACTATGGCTATAGCCTGACCTCCTACTGGCCTCCCAGCCTTCAAATACATACCAACCCCCCCTACACTCTCCTTCCAACCCCTCTATCCAGTCTTCCACAATCTATTCTGCAGGAATCTACCAGAGTAAATCTTTCACAACACTGACACAATGGGTCTCTTTCCTGTTAAGTCTTTCAACAATTTCTTAGAAAGAAAAACTAAATCTTTTATAAGGTCTATGAAGATCTTGCTGACTTCTCAGCCTCTACTTAAGACATGCTCCCCTACTTTTATCTGCTTTTGTCTCAGTGATTTTCTTTTAATTATTGTAATGTGCCAGCTTCTGTTCTGCCTCAGAGTATTAGTCCAAGCCTGTCGCTTTGTTAGTATCCTCTTTTGGCTTGCTCTACTAGGTGATGACAATTAACCCTTCAGATCTCAGGTCTACCACCGCCTCATTCCAAGAGAAGTCTCTAATTACCTCAGACAAGATCAGATCTCCTTATTACCTGATCACGATTTCCTGTACTTTTCCTACAAAGATCTTTTTGTGTAACATCTACTAGATGCTCACAGAAAACTATATCTCAGTAAAAAGTGATTTTTGTCCAAGTAGATGCCTACTATCTCAGTAAACTCTAACATTGAAGGGGAGTTTAAAATAAGATTCAAGCCTGGTAGTCTATTTGGTCTCTACTTGGAGTCTAAAAAGGGAATATATCATATTGTTTATTTTCATTGGACAAAGAGGAACAGTTTGTTTTTTACTTCAACTAGGCTTAATGTTTAAATTTTATGTAATGAATTTGTGTTTGGGGCTTAATTTGTTTTATGTTTTGTTTTGTTTTGTTTTGTTTTTTCACTTAAAATTCTTAAGCCTTGGAACACCTGGGTTGCTCAGTCCATTAAGCATCCTAGTCTTGATTTTGACTCAGGTCATGATCTCACAGTTTGTGAGTTTGAGCCCCAAGTCAGGCTCCTCACTCTCTGAATGGAACTTGCTTGGGATTCTGTCTCTCCCTCTCTCTGTGTCCCTTCCCTGCTCTCTCTCTCTTTCTGTCAAAATAAATAAATAAACTTAAAAAATTCTTAATTTTTAAATTTTGCCTTAGTTTTCTGAGAAAATTTTCTGTAAAATTACATGCAAATATTCCAATAATTATCTTTCTATAGAATGTATACATGTTGTTTTATCAATGCCTTCAACCCTTTCATATTTTTCCTTTGTATTGTCAGTCAGTAAATGGACTAGGCTCTGGTTGCCTTGACGGGAAAGGGTTTTACTTACCTGCTTTTTGATCTGGGCTTTTGACTTTGATACTGATTCCTTCTTTCACATGGCAGCCTGAGCCAGGCAGTCTCCTAGAACGTGAGCTAAATGACCTAGTGACCTAGACTAGACCAACCCAGACTATGCTTTAAAGGCAAAGGTAGCGTTCTTGCTGCCTTTCTTCTTTCCCTCTGATGGAGGCTATGTTTAGGTTTTCCTTACTTTGAAGTGTGAATATCCCCCCTTCATACTGTGGAAGTAAAATGGGAAGATAATCAAAGAGAAGGAAGGAGAACTCTTCTTTAAGACTCTACTTCCAATTTACTGGAGCATTGTTGAGTATTAGACAAGAGGTCTACCTGGTTTCTCTTTGTGGAAGAGGTGTGAATAATCAGCACCCCAATAGTCTGATGTATATAGATTTTTTTCATTTATAAAATTAGATTCCTTCCAATCTTGACTTCTCCGAGGTAGCCCATGAAATCATAGAAATCACTCATATGTGTGCTCATCATAAAAATATTTTGGGTATGTTAAAAAATTTAATTTTTAAAATATAATTGAGGCTATATAGAGATACATATTATTGGGTGATCATAAAATCCTAAGGCCCTATACCTTATACCATTGAATGTTTTGTTTTTATTTTGTAATATTGAAGTTATTGCCTTTAATAAGTAGTAGGATGCAGACCTCATATATTGACTCCATTGCTTACAGTTCCTCACACTTCTCTTCTTGCTGTTCACACCTTTCATTTTATATTTAATTTTGATATGTTTAATTCTTGTTATAGTCACAAATCAAATAGTTCAATTGGGATATGGAAATACTTACTTTTTCTGGGTTAAACAAAATCCAAACAATTTTTTTTTTCCCCATTTAGTCATAGAAAATGCATGGATTGGCTATATGCTCTACATTCTCAGCTTTTTTAATCATCCAGAGGGGCTGTAAATGAAATTGGCATGAACCCATGGAGCTAAACTGTTTAGGTTTACTTTCAAGCTCTGCCACTTGCCAGTATTCTGACATTGGCCACATGACTTCACCTCCCTATGCTTTGGTTCTTTTCCCTGCAATATGAAATTAAGAGTGGTACTTGCATGCTAGAGTCTATGGTGAGACAGTGGTGAGTAAAGGGCATAGCATCCAAACAACAATGTCTATAATGAAATGAGTTTTACAGGAGGAGCTCTTATCCTTTCCTGGAAAGTAATTATGAAACATATAATCCTCACATTCTCTTACAATCAAAATAGTCAGGAAACCAGCAGTGGCAGCCAAATACAAAAAGTGTTTCATTGTCATTCCTGAAAAGAAAACATAAATTTAGGTTATTGTCAACTCCCAAAATAATGTGTTATAATAAAGCTTTTTTCAAACCACTTCTGCAGTACATTGGCATTTTCTGCAAAAAGAGACCTGTAGGATCAGAACAAAATTGAATATGTTAGTCAGTGGAACCAACAGAGGAGAACAGAACTGTGATTTGAAGCATGGTAGATTTCATGTCTTAATCCCCTGAAACTTTGAATATGTTACATTACATGACAAAAGAGAATTAAGGTAGCAGATGGATTCAAACTGCTAATCAGCTGACTTTAAAGTAAGGAGCTTATCCTGGACTATCTGTGTGAGCTCATAAGGGTACTAAATGTGGAAGAGGGAATCAATGTCAGTGATGGATCATGAGAAAGACTGGACCCACCCATTGCTAACTTTGAAGAAAGAAGAGACCATGAGCTAAAGAATGTGGGCATCCTCTGGAAGTAAGAAAAGGCAAGGAAATGGATTCTACCCTGGTGCTTCCTCCTTGAGTCTTGATTTAGCCTGCCCAGTGAGACCCATTTGGACTTTTGACATATAGAACTGTAAGATAATAAATTTGCATTGTCTTGAGACACTAAGTTTATAATAATTTGTTACGGTAGCAACAGGAAAATGATATAAAAACACAACAGGATTATATTTGAATTGTCTATTACCCACAGAGAAGAGATGTGATCATAATACTGGTAATTTATATGCATGACTTACAAATATTCTGTGTATATGATCACTCTGCTGAGAATGATCAGGAAAATCAGAGCTAATATACTCTTTCCTTTATTTCTGTTTGATAAGGTAGTTGACTCTAGGTTATGAAATTTAGCAAATGTACGTTATTAAATTTGGTTAACACCTTCTTTTAATAATCTGCCAACCTTATTTTTGAATCAGTCCTGCTGGGTTGAAAGCAGAAAAGGCTAACCGTTCTCATTTTAAACAAAACTTTCAAAGAACAGGTTAAATGATTTGTGCAGAATTATACACATGATAATGATTGGCCATTGCTTTCAACCTTCCCCCACCCACTGCCAAACATGATATGAGGGGAATTCTGTAAATAATCTTTTACATAATCTTTAAAAAATCCAGTAAAACATATTCCCCCTGAGTTAACTGAAGAAAAAATAAAATAAAAAGAGTTTCTGCAGTATAATAAGTTGATATATATACATTAATATATGTATACATTAATGTATATACATTTTATGCATTAATATTTGTACCCACCACACTGAGGTGTTATTATTCCAGTTGGTCCCCATTATGAAGCTGTCTATAACTTCTGTCATTGCATTTTCTGAAGAGAATTTTGGGGTGGTGGTATGTATGCTCATTATCTTAATTGCTATGATGTTTTCTTGAGTACACACTAAGATGTACCTTAATTATACCACAAAAACACCGTTATAAAAGGTTTAAGAAATTAAAAAAAAAATACCTGGTTAACACCAGTCAAACAACTTGTTTGTTTTGAGGCCATTTACACTTAGTCTTTCGAGTATTTTTTTCCTTATATACAAATTTAGTACTTAGATTTCCTCCTAAACAAATAATTTGTATAAAATATTGTATCCTTTACTGATGCATAGGGGCACTTGTACCCCAATGTTTATAGCAGCACCCTCAACAATAGCCAAAATATGGAAAGAGCCTAAATGTCCATCAACTGATGAATGGATAAAGAAATTGTGGTTTATATACACAATGGAATACTACGTGGCAATGAGAAAGAATGAAATATGGCCTTTTGTAGCAACGTGGATGGAACTGGAGAGTGTGATGCTAAGTGAAATAAGCCATACAGAGAAAGACAGATACCATATGGTTTCACTCTTATGTGGATCCTGAGAAACGTAACAGAAACCCATGGGGGAGGGGAAGGAAAAAAAAAAAAGAGGTTAGAGTGGGAGAGAGCCAAAGCATAAGAGACTGTTAAAAACTGAGAACAAACTGAGGGTTGATGGGGGGTGGGAGGGAGGGCAGGGTGGGTGATGGGTATTGAGGAGGGCACCTTTTGGGATGAGCACTGGGTGTTGTATGGAAACCAATTTGACAGTAAATTTCATATATTAAAAAATAAAAAAAAAATAAAAAAATAAAAATAAAATAAAATAAAATATTGTATCCTATTTTCCCCAGAATTTCAATTTATATATTCATTATTATTATTATTATTATTACTTATGTATATTTTAAGATAAGCACCAAGCCATTTTTAGGATATTTTTCATGAGTAACCATTGGATTTGTGCTCCAAAATTGAAATCAGTTGAAATCTTTGGAATTTTTTTTAAGATGACATAAATCTAATTTTATTTCTAAGTGTACCTGATATATAATAGTGTTTAATAAATATTTAATAAATGAATTAATTTTTGTACAGGTGAAAAATTGGCTAATTCAGACACACATGCCCATGCAGACACACATACACACACACACACACACACACGTGCATAATCTGTCAATTCACTATACTGAGATACAATAAAACTCATACTGATCCTGGAGTTAAAATACTAGCATTTTATCCTAGGCTCTCCTATTATCTATGATGCTGGCAAATACACAAGTTCTGTTAAAATCAACTTCCTTTTGTTTAGAATGAAGTCCAATATGCCAGAGATACAGATGGCATATCACGGCTATGTAACACAACCAGTTCTTTAGAGTTTAATTACTTTTTTTTTTTTCAGAATGCTGCAATCTGCTTAATGGGCTTCATAATCCAAGTTTAAAAGCATATCATATTTTGTAAATGGCTTCTAATTAATTCTGATAAAAGGCCTTTGAAAACATACAGCATTACCCATATTATTGTAAATGTATAAATACAACCTGGATATTTTACATACAAATATAATATATTTCTTCTGTCATAAATGGGTGAAAAAATCATTGTTCTATGATATAAGATGCATAAGGAATTTGATACAATATTGTGTAGTGATGATTTAAAGCCAGGATTTGTAACCCATGCAAGAATTGAAAGCAATCACAAGATAACTATTGTGACTCCTGAGAGTGATCATGGGACAATTAGTGTCAATGGGGATTATCGTTATTTTAGCATTTTTGGCTCCTTCAAAGAGCTTTGGTTTTTTTTTTCATTAGCATATAATTTATTAATAACTAGCTACAGCTCCTTGGTGGCTCTGTGTTGAAAATCTTTTATTTATTTATTGAGGTATAATTGACATATAATATTTTATTGGTTTCAAGTGTACAACATAGTGATTTGACAGTTGTATACATTGTAAAATGATCACTACAATAAGTCTAGTTACCATCTGTCATCTTACCAAGTTAACACAATATTATTAAGTATATTCTCTATGCTTTATTCCCTAGGAATTATTTATTTTATAGCTGGAAATTTGTACTTATTAATCCTTTCACTCATTTCACCCTCCCAACCTGCCCCTCACCACCTTCCTCCTGGAAACCACCTATCTGTTCTCTGTGTCTATGACTCTAGGGTTTGTTTTTTAGATTTGACCTAAAGGTGAAATAATGTGGTATTTGTCCTTTTTTGTCTGACTAAGTTTACTTGGCATAGTTAAGGGCAAATTAAGAGCAAACTCAAAGTTAAGGACAACTAAAATGGAGAGTAATGCTAAAATAGAACCCTCAGATCCTGGACCCCAAGTTTTGGCTGAGATTTATGAATAGGTAAAATGTGCACACTCAATTCTTCAGAGAACAGAGGCTACAAGGAAAAAAGGAGGATACCTTTGTTTATTGAAGAGTCAAATATGCACTTGGAGCAACTGAATCAAAACATGAAAGTAAAGGTTAATAATCAGACATTGGTAATATATTAAGCATTTTTTAATAAGGATTGAATCCAGGTAATTATGAAACTATATCTGGTAGCCAAAAATTATTATGAAGTACAGATTTTGGGGCCTGGGTTAGACCTCAATGATAGAGTTTAAGGGTCAGTCTGAAGGGTTGGAAACAGCAGACAATAGGCAGAGATTCGGGCAAACAGGGAATCCTGCAAAAGTTATCCCACACAAAGGTGAAGACATAGAGGTTAGAATTGGAAAGCATGACTCAAAGGTTGAGTAGCGGTTGTAGGGGTGGAAAAATAAGTGAATCCAGGGTGAGAGGGTCTGGGGACCCAGACTGAGGCATATTCACTAGAGAATTAGATCAGATTGATGGCTGGGCCTGGATCAGTGCTAAACTCCAGAATGGTCTAAATGATTCCCCATTGCCTGGATAGCTGCAAACCTCAGGACCAAGTAGGTCATATTAACCAAGGAATTATAGTTACACATACCCAAGGAAGTGCACCTTTTCTGAACAGAACTATTATGGAAGCTGCAGAAATATTACCTCACTGATTTCAGTATCAAAACCTACTTAACACAATTATTTTATATGCAATAGATAATTCTAAGCCAAAACTCTTAAAATATTTTTAGATAATAATACCAGAAAATTGATATACTGATTATTTAAATTATTTTTCTTATATTTCAGTTTTCCTAGCAGAAAATGAGCAGAATGTGGATATTTGCAAGTTAATATTTAGTAGAAGGAAAAGGCTGAGGAGAATTGATTACTGCCCTCTAGCAAGCCCTTGGGAATATATTCTCACATATTAACTTGGCTAGACCATGACTTTCCCAGAAAGCATTTACACAGAGAAGCCCTTCCTTTCCTGAACCAAAGACGTAGGGAGAATAAGCACTGTAAAGGAACATATCATCAATCTTTTTTTCTTTGCCTCTGTGAATTTGTCAATTAAAAAAAATTACTAAGGTAAAAATTACATTTTGTAAAGTACATACGTTTTAAGTATACAGACTGATAAATTTGTAAATATGTACATACCTGTGTAACCACAACCCAAATCAATAAGTATAGTAGTTCTAGCATTATTGGATCTAGAGCATCCTTTATTCCCCCGTTCAGTCAGTAAGTCCCAAGAGTAAAAACCATTCTGATTTCCAGAGCTGTGGGTTAATTTTATTAGTTTGAAAATTCATATAGGTAGAATATATATTTTTAGTATTTAACCTCTTCCCCTTAATAGGCCTATGAGACTGATTCATATTGCGTGCAAAGCTTATTTTTGTTAATAGCTGTGTAGTATTCTACTGTATGCAGACAATATAATTTATTTATCCATTCTATTATTAATGAACATTTCATGTATTTTCAGTTTAAATCTATTATGAAAAAAACTTATATAAACATTTTGTCCATGGGTCTTTTGGTGCATATTAGTATTCACTTTTTGGGAGGCAGATATATACCCAAGAATGAAATTATTGGGTTATATGGTATACATATGTTTTCTTTTAGTAGGTACCATCAAAGAATTTTCCAAAGGAGTTCTAGAAGTTAATACTTTTATACTTCCATCAACTTTACATCCTCATTCATACTTGGTAGTCTCAGCTTTTTTTTTTTTTTTAAATGATCTATTATGTTTTGTAATAGTATTTATCACAGTTTTTAATTTGTATTTGTCTAATTGCTAATGATATTGAACACATTTTTGTATGTTTATCAGGCACTTTGATACCGTCTTTCATAAAGTCTCTGTCAAAGCTTTTGCCTGCTGTTATAATTAGGTTGGCTGTCATTATTATTATTATTATTATTGATTTGTAGGAATTCTATGTTCTTGATATAAAGTGTGGTGTTTAAATGGGGTATCTCTTGATCAGATGGGGACCCCAGATGTGGGGTGATGTGCGGGTGGAAGCCAATGGCGTTGAAGGTTAAAGAATTCACTCACGGCAGAACAAAGGGGATAGTTTATGGAACACACCACAAAGAAGCAGCAGGCAGGACAGTGGAGAAGAGGCTGTTTGCAAGGAGATAGTGGGAAGGGACTATTTTTAAAGGGGGAAGATGAGTGGTGTGCCTGGGTGACTCCAACGGTTGAGCCTGAGACTTTGACTCAGGTCCTGATCTCACAGTCTGAATTCGAGTCCCCACTCAGGCTTTGTGCAGACAGCTCGGAGCCTGGATCCTGCTTCGGATTCTGTGTCTCCCTCTCTCTCTGCTCCTCCCCCACTAGGGCTCTGTTTCTATCTCAAAAAATAAAATAAAATAAATAAAAAAATAAATAAAAAATAAAAAAGTAAAGGGGAAGATGAGGAAGTAGGGAAACTAATGGAATCTTCCCTTTATTGCTATTTGTGCCTAGATGTAAGTAGCCCATTGGTTAGCTAGGGCCTAAGGATATTTTGAAATGGGTCACCCGGTGGACCTGTTTGCATTCAGCCAGTTGGTCACTATGGCCCTTTCTACATTCCATTGCTCAAGCCTGTTTGACTAAAAGCAGCCTATACATGAAGTAATTGTCAAATGTATGTGTTGCTAATATCTTCTCTTAGTCTGTGGATTATTTTTTGAAGTATTAATTGTATCTTTTGTTAAACCAAAGGTCTTAATTTAAATATGTCGTTTATTTTTTCTCTTTATGGTTAATGTGTGTCTATGCATGTGTGAGTGAAAAAAAGAGAGAGAGAGGAAAAGAGAGATCCTATTTAAGAAATTTCAATCATCCCAAAATCATGAGTCATTAAGCTATTTTCTTGTATAAACTTGATTCAACACTGATGAAAACATCCCAAAGCTGGAAGATTTATAGTTTCAGATATCAAGATTTATTATAATGCTGTAGTAATTAAGACAAAGAACCAGAGGTACAAGTATAGATATGAACCAAAGTAATTCAAGTCATATAATGGAAAACACAAACAAATTCAGGTATATACTTACCTGATTTATGGCAACCCATGAAATGCCTGATTACTCCCCTTGGTAAAATTTGAAACTAGCCTGCCTTCAATTACAAAAGAGACAGAGGCCACTGCCTTTTGAATATGACTGCCTGGTTATTTTTGCAACAGTGTCATATAGTTTCTGAAATGCGAGATATCTACCTTCATTCTTTAAGACCTATGTAACTAGATGGTAATTGACCCTCCATGAAAAATAGTATCTTTGTGCACTGCCACAAGAAGTTTATGAGAATGATCTGAATTAGTAATATTACTTTACATTTGTATGGTATGTCTAAGTATATTAATCCCCTTATTAAAAGCATGGAAATAATAAGCATTTCCTTTTGGATTATAATGGATAGTGTTAAGATAAGACTGCATATAATCTCTTATTTAACATCATGACAATCCAATTAGGTACTCATTTGTCATTAACCTCACTTTTCAAATAAGTAAACTGACACTTAAAGACATTATATAACTTACCCAAGCTTGTACAGTTTGTAAAATTCAGTGTCCTGATGAGAACCGGATATTTGGCTACATGGTGTGCCCTTGCTTTAAACAATACTCTGCAGGGAAGATTTGCTCTATGAGGAAGTCAGTGCAAGGAAAATGCTTACAAGAGATCCAAGAATTTACAGCAGACAAAGGGTGAGTGTATAAAGCTAAAGACCGTGAAGATTGCAAATCATGATTGTGGAGGCATTTCTAGTTTAGAATCCAGACAACGTCATCAATGGACCTCACCCATCTTAAACTTCCACATGTTAAAGGAGTTGCAAAGATTAGCTGCATGATTCAGTGGAGCCACAATCAGATAACAAAGCCACAATCAGATACTTAAATGGAAAGAAGCCCCATGGCCCAGATAAGGGAAGAAATTTATCAGCTTTATTACATTCATACATGCAATCACTCAATAAATATTTATTGAGGCATTACTAGGAATCATGTCCTCTTTTAGACACTGAGGATACATAGAATAACCAAACATAAACCGCACAATATCATGAAGTCTGCAGTCTAGTCCCTGCAAATAGTATATTCAGTGCATTTATGGCAGCTACACTATAAATGCCTGGCACTTTGAGATTATGGGAATGAAAAGATAAATAGTCCGCTTTCCTCAGGATCTTCTTGTCCAACAGGAAATCCACATGCAATATGGGAGCATTCTATTAGAAATTTGCCCCAGAAGTTACGTAGCAACAACTAACTGAAAAGTCTGGGTATACTAAATTTTATTATGCTACATACTAAATAGTAAAATATTAAGTACTCCAGATTTTATCTGAGCTAGATGATGATGAATAAATAGGACTTTAACAGCAAAGAAGGATGGCACAGACAGAAATAATCTTTGAGAGGAGAAAAACCACTATGAAACTAATGTAATCAGATGTTTTATTATTCTGAAAATTTGTTTTATTATTCTGAAAATTATTCTGAAATATTATTCTGAAAATTTATTATCTGAAAATTCTGAAAATATGAGTGTGTGGCCATTTATATTGAAATCTCTATCTACATCACATACTGGTATTGTTGCAGGATTTTTTTTTTTTTTTACCACAATACTTGGGATTCATTGTCTCGTGCTTTGAAGAATGGAGAAGTAGACACAAAATGAGCAGCTGGTAAAAGTTTATTAAAGTATAAGATCAGAAAAGAAGAATAGTATGAAAGTTCTCTTTAGAAAGAGGGATATTTGAAAGTGAATGCCCAAGGACTATAGGCAAGTGTCTTTGTTTTATAAGGTTCTTGTCAGCTCCTCTTTCCCTTCCCCCTTGTTTATTCTCAGGTTCTACCCTTAATGGCTGGACAACTCTTGCTGGGTTGTCCATTCCTGATTGGCTCGTTTCCATTGTATGAGGGGTTGTCTATGGCCATGCCTTTCCTTGTGAGTCATAGATTTTATGGTTTACTTACTTTTAGTCAGGTCTTTTGTTAATTCCTGAGAGAAACCTGAGGGGGAGTAGGTGGTGTCTGTTACATTCTTAAGAGGGACCTTACGCCTTGGTGGGGGGAGGAGGATAGTTTGCTGTGGTCAGACATTCCCATAATTGTTTCAAAATATATCTTTTTTCCTCCCAGGGACCTCAGGTCCTAACTTTCCCTCTCTGCCAATTTTATCCTATCTTTTCCTATTATAGGATCTTTTTCTTTTTTCTTCCCCCCACCTCCCCTACTGTGGATTTTGCTTTGTTCCCTGGAAGAAAGAAGACATTATTACTTAATAATAAAGTTTTCCTCAGATCTTTCCTGAGAAAGGTTTGTGGAATATTTCAGGGGACAAAGTAAGATAAAAAGTGTATAGTCATGAGTTATTTTGTATTATGTGCTGAGGTGAAGGAATATGAAATAAAAATAACAGAGATTGGAGGCTCGTTGAGACTGAATTTTCCAGTCTTGCCAAAGAGTTCATAATGAATCCCTGGGAAACAGTCTATAGGGAAGGAGGACTAACCATTCAAAAATCGCTTAGTGTAGCCATACAAATACTTTTGTTGTTGTCAATGGGAGATTGTATTAAGCTGGAAGCACACCAGAGCTCATTTATAAATCCTTTAATATTTTGCAGACAGAAAATTTTGGATGATTTCAGAAGTAAAACTCACAAATTACTGAGCCACTTTTTTTTTCTCCCACATTGTAAAAAGAAAGCTGGAAAAGAATTCTGCTTCTTCATCAAACCAGCATGGTTTATATATTGGGACTGTATGATTTGTCATTTATGTCTTCCTACACTGTTATTTATAAAGAAGACTGTTGATTCAATCCAAGTCAAGTGTTTATGGAAACTTAATTGCTTTGGTTTTATCTGCTGGTCCTGTCAATTCCTGGCATTGCTCTACCCAACACAATGCTGTCCGTATTTATATCACTGATGTCTTCATATAGAGTTGCTATCCAGCTTCAAATATGGTTTTAAAGGAATTTGGGAAGTGTTGGAAAGCAAAGAATAACTTGATTTGCATGTGAGCCCCAAACATGGATGCCAGTTGGCTGCTTCTGCTCACATCTCTCCTATTTTCATACATTGTTCTTTTTCTGTTTAAGCTTCTCAGCATAGTAAGAAATGATCTGCAGTGACTTTTTTTCTAAAACAAAAAATCAAGACACATTGGTCTAACATATGATATAACAACATGATGGAATATTTTTAATTGGAACTATCCCAGAAAACCCTCAAGAGATAGATGAAGACTAATGTGTTTGTAAGCACATAATGTTGATTCAAATATATGCATTTAAAAAAAACTATAAAAAATCAATTATTTTCTTAAAAAACAACATATAACTGCAGACAAGGAAGAAACAAGGATCTATGTGTTAAACATGACTTGAAAATGATGCTTGCACAAGAACAGATATACACATTATGGATGTAACACCTGAGGGCAAGAATCAACCTCATAATATCTTCCATGTATGCCTTTTTGACTGCACTACACACACACACACACACACACACACACACACACAATTCCAATTCAAAGACTTCATTCCCATTTTCTATTGGCCCCAGATCTCCTCTCTCTTCTCTTCCCCCATGGTTGAACTCTTACCTACTAAAGACCCATTTGAGGCAAATCACTTGTTCACATCACTCAGGAAAATTGTATTTATGCTTCAGTCTTTTATGTTGCAAGGACTCAATGACTCTAGACTTGCCTGGAAACGTGGGCCCACCCATTTAAAATTTTCTAGACACTGTGAAATCCAAATATTTGTCACACAGAATAAAGTCAAATTAATTTTTTGAATTTGATTCTAATAAACCTCCTGGATGTCACAGCCCTTTGAATTTTTCCCCCTCTTGTTCTATAATTTATAGCTCCTGTAGGGGTGGAAGACTTTTCCCTTTTTCCCTTCTAGAATCTTTGGTTGGTCTAATAATTACATTGATATAAGACATATTAACAAGAACAAAACAAATTTCATATGTACTAGAGCCCCATAAAAATATGAGACTCATAGGCAATTGAGGTTTTATATTCCTTCCTGAGCTCCTTGGACAAGGGAGTAGGAGTCTGGGGCTTCAAAAGGAAAGAAGACAATTCACAGGAAGATAACAAAAGCAAATGTTTGGTAAACAGATGTTTGCCCTGCCCATGCAAATAACTCTTTCTGATATAAAAATTTATCTAAGGTAATAGCTCTTTTCCTGCTATAGATCACCTATCTAAATTCTTTTAGGCAGTTAAGAGAGAGAAAAGGTTTTCCTGCACCTAATGGGTCTTAATTGCCTTCAGTTCAAAACCACATGACAAAGTGGCACGTTTTGGGGTCACATATTCTGTCCTCCTGACTTCCATAATCTGGAATGAAAGTCAGTATACATTGTTCTATTCAGCTTTATTTTAGTTCTTTGCTTTTTGTGATGAATTATCCCAAAGGTAAGTGACTTAAAACAATACATACTACCTCTCACGATTTCTGGGGGTTAGGAATTTGGGAACAGATTAACTGAGCAGTTTTAGTTTAGAGTTCCTCATTGATTGTAGTCAGATGCAATTATCTGCAGGCTGCAGGCATTTATCTCTCTGATGACTTAACTGTTTCCAAGTTGACTCATTCATAGACTTACAAGTTGGTTTTATTTGTTGGTGGGAACCTTTATTTGTTCTCCTGATTGGCCTCTCCACTGGGGATGCTTGAAAGTCCTTAAAATACTGCAGCTATTTACTTCTAACAAGGGATTCAGAATTATAGGGAAAGGCTGCAATAACTTGTGTGACATAGATTTGGAAGTCATACACTACAGTATTCTACTGGTCTCAGAAACTAGCCCTAATTCAGTTAAGGAGATCACACAAGAAGATAAATAACAGGAGGTAAGCGACTGGTGAGCTGGGACATGAGTCTTCTCCTGCCCTCGAACTGGGACTTTTATGACCAGGACTCCTGGTCCTTAGGTCTATAGACTTAGACTGGAACTACACCACCAGCTTTCTCAAATTTCCGGCCTGCAGATGGCAGATTATGAGACTTCTCAGCCTCCATAATCATGTGTGAGTCAATTCTTCATAAATATATATATGTGTGTGTGTGTGTGTGTGTGTGTAAATATCTTTTATAAATCTCAAAACAAAACAAAACAGGAGGCAAGGATTGTTGGAGCCATCTTGGAGGTAACTGTTATAAACCCCTAATCCCATCCCCTTTTTAACTCTATATCTAGTTTTTCTATCTCCAGCTTAAAGGATTGTAATTTCCCTCCAGTTTTCAGGAAGATATTAGGAGGAAGCTGGAGGTATAAAAGTCTGTCCCTTCTTTCTCAGAAGTCAAAGTGTTTAAACATTTTGCCTAAAACATAAATGGCAGAGGAAGGACATATAAAATGCACTCATAACCCCTTCCCAAAATTCCTAAGCAATGCAAAGTGCCAAAATCATCTGAATCGTTCTAAAAGATTACTATAGAGATTTAGATATCATTAATTTGTATCAGTCAGGGGACCAACATGAAACAAGGCATTCTCAAGTAGGGTAATTTGAAAAGAGTTTAATAAAGAGAATTTCTGGAGGTGGGGGGGGGGGGAAGGGGGAAAGAGACCACTATGAACAATGCGATAACCAGTAATAATAAGTAAATTTATCACATCTAGCCTGAATTCATGAGGGGAAAGTGGAGTTATAGGAAGCTGGAAAGTGAGAAAGAGAGCCATGGGGAAAGGGCAATCTTAATAGGAAGCTGTGGCCTTGGGTATAGGAACACAGACAACTCATGAAAACCTTTCTTAGAGGGAGATGAGGGAATAAACACCCCTGACCTTGGCCAACTCAACCTGAAATGAAGTTCTGGAAAGGTTCTTGATATATAGACAATTATACAAATATGTGTGTTTTAATTTCTCAACTTTAGTTCCTTGTGATACCCAGCCATATTTCCTGTCCTTGGGTTATAAAGAGAATTATTTTCTGCTTCAAATCAATTCCCAGTGTGCACTTAAGGTAGTTTGTGTAAACTTTAGTTTGGGTTCCGAACAACAAAATCATCTCTGCCTAAAACATACGCAACATCCATTCTTTTACTGTGCCTCAAACTGTATACCAAATGTATCTCTTGTTAACGTGGAATGGGAACTAAAATGGGACACGAAGCAAATGTTTATCAGTTGAGTTGGTGAAGAATATTGCAAAATTTACCAGGTGAGTGACAGAAATCAGTAAGGCTGTGTTAAGAACCAGGTGGAGAAGAGC
Organism: Neofelis nebulosa; assembly: GCF_028018385.1. Classification (NCBI taxonomy): domain Eukaryota; kingdom Metazoa; phylum Chordata; class Mammalia; order Carnivora; family Felidae; genus Neofelis; species Neofelis nebulosa. Next base: position 51,038,008 of record NC_080787.1, read on the forward strand.
CTAATTCTGCCAAAAAACAAAAGTTTGGGAAGAAGAAGAGTTAAAGGCAATAGCTCAATCTGAAATTAAAGGGTTGCCTGAAGCAAATACAGGTGTGAAAGCCTGTAGGATAGAATGGCTGAGAAGTAAACTGGAGTGAGGATGCCCGGGTTTGATTCCTGTGGCTGCTTCTCACTAGGATAATTGCCACTTAACATCCCTTTGCTCTAATTTCCTCATTTCTATACACAGGTAATCATAATTCCCACCTCTCAGGGTTTCTCTAGTGATTACGTTATTCTAATGCGTCTGAAGCATCTTGATCAGTTTCAAACACCAAATACTAGTTATTTTTATCATCATCATTACTATAAATCTAGTATCCATTAGAAGTCATACAACCTGAAAGAAGAAAGGTATCAAGAAAAATACAGGAAATTTTAGTTTGAAATGATGATTAAATACCATGAATAAGTAAACATGACACAGGTGTATTTATTACATAAACAGGATTTGGTGTCTTCCAACATGATGCACTCATTCATTTAATGGACATTGACTGAATGCTAATTCTGTGCCAGGTGTGAATGCCAATTCTGTAGAAAATGATAAAGACATAGTTATGAACAAAACAATTGCCCTCTGAGAATGGAGACTGCATTACAATGACTTCATGGCTTCGGGAAATAGATACAGTAATGAGGACAAAAAGAAGAATGTGACACAAGAGGTCAATAAGACAGGGTGATAATCCATGTTGAGGTATATGAACTGGAAGTAGATTACCATGAAATTTTGAGAGCATCCTAAAGCAATGAACTTGAAACTTCTATGTACTCTAGCTAAGCTGTTTTCTCTATGCAGGTAATACACCACTTAAAATGATTCCTAAATGTGTGTGCTCAGACTTGTGATATTTCAGTGTGAAATTTACACTACTCAACAGCAAAATGAGAAACAAGTAAGGACAATGTATTGAGGCCTTCATAGAAATAAGTTATGTTAAATATAAAAGAGTGTTCTTTTTTCTAACATGGCTGACATGTGCTGTTGGTGTTAACATTTTTATCTGTAATGAAATTATAGTAATAGTAGATGGAAGATTTAAAGTTGTTTTTAAAGCTTAGTAGACACAGTTGACAAAATGTAAATTTGGCAACTCACTTGATCTCCAGACTTCATTTCTCTAAATAGTTTCATTTCTGTGAACCAAACCATTCATGGGAGCCACTAGCATAAAGACTGTTAGATCAATAGCCAAAGCAGATACCTATTTATGACTTTTCTCTGAATTAGCCAAGATAGACTTTTGTTTTCTTATTTTTAAAATAAACAAGTTGGAATATATGCTCCACAAATTTTCTACTTGAACAATATGCCATGTTGAATTTTTAGCATTTCTCCACAGTCCCAAAGTTGTGTTGTTAGGAAAAAAATAAGCGAATGAGGGGACAAACTTCTAGTCAATGATAGAGCTTTAGCAAACCAGAAACTAATGTACACATTTTACTACTAATCACAGATCATCTTATTATTTTTAGCAGTTATTGAAAAATAAACCTGGCAACTCCAAATAATATAAGAGCTAAAAAATTATATTGTTTCTTAAGGAAAATAGTACTGCTCAGTGCTATAAATTATTTTTTTTATAAATTATTTTTTTAATAAACCCAATTCATTTCAGAAAATGGGAAACACTCAGAAGTATTGAATTTTTTCTTTGTGTTCTGCCAGAAAAATTCAAACAGTAAATGATAAACTTCAAAGACTAGTGAATTTTAATTTTTAATATAAATGTAAGAAAAACATTCTTCCAGTTTTTCTGCCCTTTCTAGTTCTGCCCTGATCTGAGTCCTTTCTAGTTCACTTCTTGCTGTTTGACCATTAGAGAATTATTTATTACTCCCTGTACTTCCCCAGATACCCCTCTTCCTTCAGCCTTCACCAAGCCTGACAAATGGACAGGCTATTCCCTATGGGTTACATAGCACAAGTATCAGTACTACCTAGATCTTCAAAATCCAGAATCTAGATGAAAATAGTGGGCTAAAGAGAGTGTACAATGCTGCAATTATGGTACAGGAAGAGGAAGATATTCGAGATTATAATTTGATGGAAGAATAGAAGGCAATCAAGGCCAAGTATCCTCCGGTCATTGGGAAGTACAAGTATACGGATCATACAGCAGATGTCCCATTACATGCATTTGGAGATACTCTGGAGGAAGCATTTGAGCAATGTGCAATGGCCATGTTTGGTTACATGACAGATACTGGGACTGTGGAGCCTGTCCAAACTCTAGAAAGAGAAAACCAAGGAGATGACTTACACTCTCTTCTGATTCACTTTTTGGATGAGTGGCTTTAGGTGCTGATGAATTCTTCTTACCCTGGGAAGTGAAGGCACTTCATACGATCAAAGAAATTTCAGATTACAGTCAATTGGGTGGGGAGAAGAATTTTCATTGTTCACGTAGCCTCAGGGAACTGAAATCAAAGCAATAACCTACTTGGCGATGCAAGTCTATAATGAAGAGAAGCCAGAAGTCTTTGTGATCATTGACATTTAAGATACCAAAAAGACAACAGCAAAACCCCCCTCCTATGAAGAACTGTTTTTTTTCCCCTCTTCTTTTTAAAAAAGATACCATGATACTATGATCTGTTGATATATGGAGATTTTCATAACAGAACTTTTAACTTAGAGTGTGACTTTCAGAAATGGAACATTAAGGGGCAGCCTCGGTTCACGTTACCCAAATATTCCAACTTTAAGGAATTCTTCAGATGGCAAGTATGGCATCTCATCTCTTAGTTCCCTGCTAAAGAAGCAGGTACCTCTACCTTTCCAATGGAACATAAGCCACCCTGACTGGTCCTCAAAGGGATCAATGATGTAAGCATCAGCCTGAGATACTCAACCTTGCATAATTGAATCCATTTTGAAAAAAAATAATAACAATTTGAGAAATCCTACAACCAGGACTTTGCTTTTTTTCCAAATTGGTTAGCACATATATTTTCTATATGTACATTAAGAGAGGTTGTGTTTTAGATTCCTGTTGGACAAAGCCATCCTGAATTCCGCCTGGTTTTCTTAGAAGAAATAATTATAGTTGAACAGTTGGAAGACTTCTCTAGAAAGAGTCTTGAGTTTCTGTCTCTCTCTCAGGAGTTTTTAAAGCACTAGTATACAGACACTGTTCTATTTTCCCATGAGAAAAATTCAGTACCCTTACAAATGGGCCCTTCCTTCTAACATGTGATTTTATATTAAAGCCACTATATTTATATAGTTAGAAAAGAAAATAACTGTTTTACATTTCTTTGGGTTTTTTTTTTAGTTACCTAATTTCTTCATCGCTGGAAAACCATGTTAAAAATGACTTGAGTGTTTTCAAAGTAAAACAAACAAACAAACAAAAAATGATGGGCTCTAACTTTTACAAAAAATACTTACAGGCAGATTGTGACTTATTTTAAGCATTATTTAAAATAAGTGACTTATTTTAAGCTCAGGATAAGCATCAGAAAATCACAAAGCAAACATGCAATGTGTTATGCTTCAATAATGTCAATACTTGTGAACCTGCTTTATGTGTTATCATATCCCATACAGGATCCCCCAGTGATTCTTCATAGCTTTTATGAAACATTTTATATTCTTAGTTAAAAAATCACTTCCCTCAAAATTTGGAACTGCCTACCTCTTTTTTGCATTTGCCTCTGTAACCTCTTAAACCTCATTTGGAAATCTCTGCCTTTGCGTTTGTTGAGTAAATCATTTCAAAGCTGCTTCTGGTAAGGGTGGATGAGATAACACAAGGAGCATGTTTACATAACATGTAGTCATTTTTCACCATTTTTTTTTAAACTGTAAACTGAATTGGCTCTTTTTACTTTATAATTACTTTCCCTGTTTGTTGGTGTTGGTACCTTTTATTTTTATGCTCAAAATATTTGCTGATCTACGGCTGTCAGCTCATATTGGAGAATGAAGCCCTTCAGACGCTAACTGGAAGCCAGTATGCAAGGGCGGGGCTTAGCCACTGGTAAACTTGACCATAGAGTAATCACACATCAGAGTGGCTTATCTTTTAGATACCCAGGTGTTTACCTGTCAGGGTCAGGTAAACCGTGTTGATGGAGAAGGGTATCTCATGGGATGCTTAAGTCCAGGTATGGCTTCTCTTGTTTTCCAAAGTGAATTCCAAAGTGCAAAGAAATTTTAATGCTTATGACTCTCTTTTTACTTTTGCTTTCTCCCTCCCCTCTTCTGATTTTTTTGTTTGTTTGTTTCTGATTCATGCACAACCAGTAAATTATTCCCCATTGGTGGGTGGTAACAATAATTGAAAATTCAGTTTTATTGTCTGGTGTTCTTGGTTGATGGGAGGATAGAAATCTAGTTTCCACTAGGTGGGACATGATGGAGACTCCAGTTTGTTAGTTATTTTCATTTATATGTCTATTTGCAAGCTCAGATAAATGAATAATTTCATGCCTTCTAGTGAAGGAATGTGAGAGTTTTTGTTTGTTTACTTGTGACCCGAGGCTGAAGTTACAGAATTGCAGCTGTAAACTCTATATGTGTATTTATACACTTGAGTCTGTGTGTCTATAATCAAGAAGAACATTGACTTTCATTGTGTGAGTAGGAAATGTCTTCCTACCACCAAAATTCATGAACAAATTATTATAAAAGGGATGCACATGACTATGCAAAGTGTGCTATGTGACAGGCAAATGCACAGAGAAATTAAAGAGTTAATTTTATTCACTCTATTGCAATAGGGAGAGAAGGATGAGGAAAATCTCAAAGAAAAGGATGAGTCTGGGGTTTTACAGAGACAAGCAAACAAAGGAGTCATAAATGTTATGAGAGTTGTGAGCAAGGGGGAAAAGTGTCTTATCTCTAAATATGTGAGAGCAGGATGGTCCTTTGTGATTAGCCTCCTCTCAACACACAGAGTGGGGAGGGGTGGTTCTTGTATTGTTGTATTCCAGGAAGATGGTGCTCAGATAATATTCAACATTGACAGTTACATGTATTCAGTTAATCTCTTAACATGTTTTCATGTGACAATTCTCATTTACCTACCTTCCATGTTTTTCTCTGTACGGTAGAAGTTAGGATATTCTGATTAGAAGTTATAAATAGTACTGTTCATGAAGTTTATATGAAGAACAACACTGACATGTGTATACGTTCTTTTTTCAAGGAGAAATAGAATACTTTTACCTTAAAGCTTCAGTTTGTTCTAAAATATGAAAGCATATAGAGCAATTAACATACAAAGAAAGGTAAAACTATTCTATCACACCTGAATCTGAGTAGAAGCAATGATATAGATAAATGCTTTTACAAAGTTTGCTCAGTTCCAACGGGCTTCCTCTTTGTTTTATTGGTTAATGCCTTCCTTTCCATTAGGAAAGATTATTCTTTACCTTCTATGTAATGTGCCTAGATAACAAAGATTCCTTTTCTTACCAGAATTATTTTTAATCATTTCAAAGAGATAACACCCCTATCTCCCTATTTCTGTGAGAGGTAGGAGCTTAATTGTGGTGGGGTGCCTTGCTCCAAGTTATAAAACTACTTTCTGTCATAAAGATGTGAGAAGTTTATTTTTATTTTGAAAAAAAAACTAATTAGCAAACAGAGATGGTTTATGACATCCCCCCAATCTTGTCCAGTACTTTTCTTCTAGCTCACCCCAGCCCTTAAAAATCCTACAGCCCTCTGCTTCAGTGTAATTGAATTGACTTAGTTCTGGTCTCTCCCCCTATTGCAAAAGTCTCATTTTCTCCCTTATAATAATCTTTTTGAATAAAAATCTGTCCTTACTAAGTCCAGATTGGTTTTTGATATGACATAATTACGTTTGTGTAAGAACAATGATTTTCTCTTTAAAAAATATTTAAACACCTTAAACATCACAATGTGGAGCCCCCCCCCCCCCACACACACACATACCCCAAGGGAAAAAATAATCTTTTAATTTAAAAAGTAAGGGACAGGATTGGCTGCTGGCATTCTAGGAGCAGGGAAGAAGATTAGAATTAGAATTCTGATTTACTATATAGAGATTACCATGTAACATGCCTTCTTTTTATTTATTTTTTATAATTTATTCTTGCTCTGTGCTTCATTCTGCATCCGTAAATCCAAAGATTTTTTTTGTTCAATTTCTCCATGTATAAAACTCCCATTTTGAGCAGGTGGGGATCATCTGCCTCTAGAGATAAAGAGGGGCAGTGAAGAAGAGCCGGAGGGGGTTAGCTCTTCTAAATAAAGATTTTAATCAATTATATTTCTTATATATCAGTGATTTACATAAATTTATGCTTTCCAGACTGGGTTATAAATTCATGTTCTAAAAATATCATATTTTCCACTGATAGGAGTAGTACAATATTTATAGGCATATTTGTTTGTTGAGCAAATATGTAATAAGCATACAGTCACCATATTTGTTTATAACTATACATTGCAAATGTCCCTAAGAGTTTGGTCTCTTCTTTTATACACAGTAAAATATTTTGAGTTTTTAAAATTATTTTATATGATAATGATGATGATGATGATTGTAAGGACAGGCATCATCATTCAAGTATTGTTATAATTGCATTTGTGAAGCTCTGCATTTCTGCGGTGGCAAACCAGACTGAGTTCCCCCAAAATTTAAAAAAAAAAGTCATTACTAGTATGAAATTTTGAAGTGTGAGAAGAAAGGGATTTTTAATGTGAGCCCTCGACATGTTCCACAAAGGGCTTCCCTGAATCTAAAAGGAGAAATGACTCAGGAATCCCTCTATTTAGGAGTAGAGGGGAAATGTGTTGTAATTTTAGCAGTGCCAAGGAGTGGTACAGATGGGACGCCGAGATAGCCAGGCAGATGGTGCCAAAGCAAGAACGGCAGCTGCTGGTGCGTGAGAGCAGAGCAGATGGTGCAATGACACGGGCCACGGCAGCTATCAGCAGCGAGAAGTCCAAGTTCACATTCGAAGATTCTGCAACAGCTGTCCTGCACCTAGCACAATATGAAGTCATTCATTTCAATGATCATTTGTTAGTGTGTATTGGTATAGAGTGTTAGGTAAAGACCACTAATGATCATCGATCAGAGGAGATACCTCTATAAGAATAGTCATTGATTTCATATTTTCAGTAAGCTGAGTGAGTAAAGCAACATTTATTCATTGCAAGTCTCCTTGCAGGGATGAGAAGACCTAATATCTGCATGCACTAGGCATCACTGTTGATGTTTTTCAAGCACTACCAAGACATATAATTTCTTAATCCTTAAAGCTAGTTTTCCTTGAGGTATGAAAACACTCAGATGTATAAGAGACACACAGGATATTGGCTTAAAAATGCAAATTCCTGTGTTCTTTCCTGAAGCATTTACATTAGAAATTCTAGGAGTGAAGGTATAAATTGGTCAATAGCAAGCTTCTCCAGGGATTTTTCTTCCTACCAAGTTTAGGGTCCCCATTTTAAGGATATTTGAGGGAAAATTAAAAACAAACGAAAATCTGTGTGAAACATAGTATAGCTGCAAATTCAAGAAATATATTTGTCATCTGCATATTGGAAGAAGATAGGATCGTTTTGACACAGTGTATGGCTAGATCCAGGAACTCCGATGCCTTTTCTCCTTCCCTTTCTCCATTTCTCAGGTCAGCTTGTCTCCTTTGGGCCTCTCTTTCTGGAAAATCAGAAGGTTTACCTTCCAAGCAACTTCTTTGCTTGTGACTGAAAATGACTGTGTTCTTAATGGGGTCATATTTTCATTCTGGAAAAGAATCATCCCCAGCTCTGCAGTAGGGATGTTTTCATCAGCTCCCCAAGTGTAAGGACTGGGGAGATAAGTGCTTTTGGTCATTTGAGAAACTGAATATAGTTTAGTTAAACTCTCACTATACACAAGATGGGGATGGGCCTGAAAAATCAACAGAGGGCAGATCAAAATAATCATATACTAAAAAGTTTGAATCTTATTATTGAGTAAATGAAAAACATTGAAAGACTTAGTCAATTTGGCAGCTATAGATAATCATTTTAGAAAGATCACCTTTATCATTCATTCCCTGTATTCTTAGGTATAAATATTGTTCAAAGACTCCCTGAAATACTAACAGAGGGATCTTGACAATGGATCTCCTCTCACGTGTCCATCTTCCTACCTCAAAATGTACTTCTTTTAAAATTGACGAAAGGATAAAAACCAAATTTTTAAAAGAATTTACTGAAAGACCCAGAACTTATAATTCTGCAATGTTTTATTCCTAGGACAAGAGTAGTAAAGTGTATTGTCCACATTAAAAAAAAATGAAAGAAAGAAAGAAAGAAAGAAAGAAAGAAAGAAAAAAAGAAAAGAAAAGAAAAGAAAAGAAAAGAAAAGAAAAGAAAAGAAAAGAAAAGAAAAGAAAAAAGAAAAGGAACCAAAGAAAGAATGCTATTCATGTAAGGAATTGATATCTTTGTGCCATGCTTGCAAACTTGATTGTATCTGATTCTCTGTGATATGAAAATGCCCCATCTAAAAATTGATTTTGTCTATGTCCTGACCTAAGCATTAAAAAAAGTTAAATATTAAAAGTTGTCAAACAGCTTGTGGATTTGTGACTATATAAGAAAAATACTTCTCCATTATTAAGTGCTTACAACATGTTAAGAATTTAACATATAATGTCACTGGATTCTCCTTGTAATTCTACAAGGAGATACTATAATTATTTCCATTTTTCAGATGAAGGAATTGAGAATCTAAGATATTAAATAGCCTAGCCAAGATCATGTAAGAAGTAAGTGGCTAAGAAAAGACTTGAACATTTCTCTGTCAAGAGATGATATTCTTAATCAGTATGCCCATCATGGCAGTGGCAACAGATTTTACCCTCAATTTTCTAATTTATGAAATGGATATAACACTACCCATTGTGTTATACCTGAGAGTATTAAATGAAACACACATGCACATAAATGACTAAGGCAATAATTTAGGCTTATCATCTGCAACGTGTTAACTCTTGAATCACTGTGGCTTTGGAAGAAATAGTTGGAGCACTGTTTACCAGTATGTTTATATTCTTAGGGTAGGAAGTAACTCAGGGGCACCTGGGTGGCTTTCTGCTTAGTATATGATCTCACAGTTGGAGAGTTTGACCCCCAGGGATAGCTGTCAGCACAGAGCCTGTGTGGAATTCTCTCTCCCTCTCTCTCTGCACACCCCCCCCCCACTCATACTCTCTCACTCTCTCTCAAAATAAATAAATAAACTTAAGAAAAAAAGAAGTAACTCATTTCACCTTTGCTCACAGTTTAATGGCTGGAGAGGTACAAAGGCTGAGAAGTATGAGAAGTAGATGGACCATTTGGTGAGCACCACTGTCAATGAAATGCAGCCAAAAAAATCATGTTTTGATTTCAAGAAAGGATTGTCATGATACACATCTTAATTCTGCCTCAACAGCCATACAATTGCAGGGAGTATTTAAATGGAAGTGAAAATTTTGACCTAATCTTCTGACACTTTAAACTGTATAATTCCATCGTTTATAATGTATTTCAGTTTTTTTAGGTATTCTCACTTTCTAAATGGTCTTCCAATCACAGATGTTTTAAAGAATTTATATATCTTTATTTTTATAGATAATTTTAAATTACTCTGTTTTTCACATAACATAGTGAGATTTTATATTCCTCGTTTTAAAACATGAGCTATTGAACCAGTCAAGTTAGATGGGGGATATGTCTGCCTCCTTAATCTCCAAGAACCAGGTTTTAGTCATATCATGACTCATAATTAGCAAAATGCCAGCAGACCTTCCCCCCCTTTTCTCATGCAGGGTCTAAATGAAGAATATCAAAGAGTCACTTTTTATTTATAACATTAATTATAAATACTCTACATAACACATAATCATTCATGAGAATGTTTTCCTTGCCTCTTGCTTATAATTCTGAGCTCTTATGATTTCAAGAGCACGTTATAAAACTATGGTTAACATTTTACAAACATATAATGAATTTCACTAAGAGCTTATTTTGCCCACAAATTTTCTTGCTTCATAAGTTTCTATCAGTACATGATAACCATAACTAAGGAAATAATTAATTTTCATTCTAGGAATTCCTATAGGAATAACTTATTTTTCTGGCAGTGTTCATGAATACTTGCAGATATGCCAAAAATAAATCATGAGAGAGTGCTGTTTGTCAGGATATTAGCCCCAGAATGGGTTATTGTCAGCATCTAGCAGATGTGAGGTGATGATGACACAGTGGCAGGTCATATTCCCAACTAGACTTGCCAGTCCTTTGAGTAATAGAAGCCAAGGCATGTTAACCTTGACTTAGGCTAAAATATTCCCCTAAAATTTCTTTTCCTCACTAACCCATAAGGAATCAAGGCTTCTTAGGCCAATGAATATATCTAATCCTAAAGATAAATAACCAAAGGAATAAATACAGAGGATGTATAGACAAAGAGAAACCATCTGACTTGATGAAGGTGAAGTTTATTCTAAACAGAAGAATCTTAAACTTTTAATTGTATGTGGTCCCTTTACATCTAGTGGATCTGTGCCATTATCATAATGAGTTAACTTAGAACTTGTTTCTACTTATTTTCCACTTACAGACATATAGGCATGGTTATAAGATGCTCAATTATTTTAGGGAAACTCATTCTAAAATTATTTTCCTAAAATATGAGATTTTTCTACCTTAGCAAAATGGATTCAATTCACCATGTAAAAACATCCATTAATTTGCTATAGATACTTGCTTTTTAATAAAGTAAAAGAATTGAAACTAATCTACTCATATTTAATGAGTAGACAGTCCAAAAATGACATTGCAGATTTATTTTCAGGAAAGCCCTAAGAAAAAATTATGTGACATCTGTTCTTGTTGTAATCAAATAAACTTTCCGTATCTATTCAGAAGGATTTCCTTAGTTACCAACTTTCTAATGTGTTTTTTATTCTTCATTATAGGTAACTCAAAAAGTATGTTTACCATGTCTGAACTTAGGTGGTAAGATGAAGACCCACTATTTTATATTTTTATATATTTATATTTTTTATATTTATATTTTATATTATATATATATATATTATATTTAAGACCCTACAATGTAAAGGGTTTACTCTTTAGTCTTGGACATGTAAGAGCTTTGCAAAATATTTTGTGAGCAAAATATATATTCAAAGTATCTCAGTGTCTGAACTTTGAATGAAGGGATAACGAAATAGCATATATTGTTAGAGTAATTTTTCAGATAATGATAATGAATTTGATATAGTCTATCATTCTGTATCTTTACTGCCAAATGCTCAGCTAGTCTCTTTGTCTCTAACTCTAACAACACCCCTATATGTACTTACCCAAAGACATATAGCTAAAGATTCTTGAGGTAGGATGCTAATCCAGCATCTTTCTGGGGCATGACATTGGTCTTATCTTATGGACATTTTTCTCAATATTAGGTTTTTTAGTCTAGATACCAATATTTTGATTAAAGTCAAAGAGCTATATTTTCAGTTAATAAAATAAGGATTGACACAGAAATCAAAACATGTAATATTGGAAATGCATGATTAATTTCATTCATTGGAAAATGTTGAATTTCTTTCACCTAATGAGATTTATTCTTTAATTTTAAAGAAAGTTTATTAAGCACCTTAATACTTAAAATATTTAATCTCTAAGTAGTGACATTGGTTATTCACAGTGCCCAAATTGACTATGGGAGCATCAACTTTGCACATCATTTTGTGCATCAAATTTCACATAACGCCTCCATTATTTTTTATTTGGGTTTTACTATTAGTGTGTTCATCAGATCACATTATTTCCCAAAACAGTTATTGAAATTTGGTTACCCCAGTGACACATTTGAATGTGATTTTAACTCTTCCTTCAGCATAGGAACTAAAAGGGAAAGAAATGGCAGGATAATGAATTAATAGCAGTTTGGAGATACAAAGTATTTAGGAGTGCTTCTTGAGAAAGATGAATGTTTATAAAAAGATATATGCTTGCAATTCATTGGGAATGAATTCAGTCTCAGTCCTCCCCACTCCCTTAAAACATCTCCACAAAGTAGCATAGCCTTCAGTAGCCAATAAAATGCTTTGAGCAACTCAATGGTCTCTTTTATTTCTAACCATCCACCTTTACCTTTCAGCTTAGGGTGGAAACCAGCCTTACTGATATGTAAAGTTTGGGATAATGAAAGCAAGGAGGTTAAACTAAATGTAGATGTGTAAACCTTGGTATTTTAAAGAAAAGAACAAACCTCTAAGAAAGACATGGCTAGAAGTCTCAACCAACCCCGTTTACAAAAATGTGTTTCATTTTCAAATAAACTTATAATGAAAAAGATACAATTTGGAGCAACTAGGAGAAATATTGACAAAAAAAATACCTGTCAGGGGGAGACTGGCTGACTCAGTTGGTATAGTAAGCTACTCTTGATCTTGGATTTGTGAGTTCAAGCCCCACATTGAGCTTAGAGCTTACTTGGGAAAAAAAATCTTTATCAGTGTCAATCTTGGGAGGACACTGCCTTACACAAATGTGGAGTGATGCAGGATACTATGTGATCAAATTTTTTTTTAAAAAGTGCATATCTTTAAGTTGTATACCTATTTCAAAGATGTTATTAAGGATAGAGCACAGAAATTTAAAGAGAGAGAAAACAGGGGAGAAGTGAGGACCCGGTGGTTGATTGTACTAAAATAAAATGCTGAGAGTCCCAACAATGGAATATTGCAGAATCGTAGTCAGTTAAATTCCACAAGAATTTACCAAATGTTAGACAATGTCTTATCACTATGTATATATATGCGCGTGTGTGTATATATATATATATATATGCACACACACATATACATAAACAACCTGTTTCTTATGTTCACTATGAGTAAGAAAATTGTTATTGTTATTTTTAATTTTTTTTTAATTTTATTTTAGAGGGAGAGAGAGAGAGAGCATGAGTAGAGGAGAGAGACAGAAGGAGAGAGAGAGAGAGAGAGAGAGAGAGAGAGAATCTCAAGCAGGCTCTACACTCAGCACTGAGCACAATGTGGGGAATCATGACCTGAGCCGAAATCAAGAGTTGGATACTCAGCCGACTGAGCCACTTAGACACCTCAGAAAATTATTTTTTAATTATCAGATATAATGTAATTATTTTCATGGCTTTCTTGTTTAGTAAAGCTATATATTTTTTCCTTACATTTTAAAATTCTTTGTTCTTTACATTTGTCATCCCATTTAGATCATACTATAAGAATTAATCTTCATTATTTAATTTAATAAATCTTGATAGAGTGCTACTCATTGAAAGTTGATATACCAGGTTCAGGTTCTCTAGGGATAGAGTATCCCTCAAAGAAGAAGATTCTGTGTAAATAAAAATAACAGGTGATTACTATCGTAAAAAGTGTGACTTATTTTGTGTTCCACATAGAACTTACTATGTGCTTTATAGGGTAGATGCCCCCAAATATATGGCTGAGTAAATGGATGGCTCAAATTTATTACTTTAACATATTGACATATTTTCATTGGAAAACTAGCATAAAAAATTTTAAGTATGGGCACAATGAACATTGACTTGAGTTAGTATTGCCAGCATTGATTGATAAGATTAGTATGTAAATTCTTATAAGAAATCAATTCTTTCCAATGGAAGAAAACTTCATTCTATCTGTTTTTGTTTTAAGTTTATTTATTTATTTTGAGAGAGACAGAGATAACATGAGCAGGGGAGGGGCAGAGAGAGAGAGGGAGAGAGAGAGAATCCCAAGCAGACTCAATGCTGTCACTACAGAGCCCCACACAGGACTTGAACCCACAAAACTGTGAGACCATGATCTGAGCCTAAATCAAAAGTTGGATGCTCAACTGACTGAGCCATACAGATGCCCCTTATCCTACCTATTTCCGAAGAGCATATGTATTTCCTCATTTGACTTCTGCAATTAAATTTTTTTTTTTTAATGTTTATTTGTTTTTGAGAGAGAGAGAGAGCAAGGGAGGGGCAAAGAGAGAGGGAGACACAGAATCTGAAGCAGGCTCCAGGCTCTGAGCTGTCAGCATAGAGCCCAACGCATGGACCAAGAGATCATAACCTGAGGCAAAGTCAGATGCTTAACTGACTGAGCCACACAAGCTCCCCTGACTTCTGGAATTTTAAATTGATTAAATCAGTAAGAAATTTGATTTATGTTATGCTTATTCTGAATATTCATATTACCAGTTTAAGCTTTTTTTTTACTGAAGCAATAAAGTGATTTAATGTGATATTAGATTTTTAAAACAAACTTTTGTGTCAAATACTAATACTAATACTAATTGATGATACTTAAAGATATTTAAGGGAGTAAGATATTTTATAGAGTAAGATATTTTACAAGATAAAGTCAATTGTACTTTATTGACAGCATCTGAGCATGCCTTTTGTTGAAGACTTATACATGCCAGGATTACATACTCAAGTCTCAGAATCTCTTAAATCATCTATTGATTTATCAATCGATAGATTGATAGATCCCACTAAGTATGTTTTGACATTTTAAATTTTGTATCCATGGGCTAAATATATTAAAACTGTAAAATATTGTATATATCAATCTTAAAAATGATCTCCTAGGTCTCTCCACACTTGGATCTAGAACCTCATGCTCAAATAAGTATCCTGCTTTTATTTGAGACTTAATATATTTTGTATTTCTTCTGATATTTGGATTTTGTTGCAGACTTAATTTATTTTAAAAGTGTCTAATGTTTTATATATATATATATATATATAAAACATATATATATATAACTTATATATATATAACATATATATAAGATATATATATATATATATATATATATATATATATGAGAGAGAGAGAGAGTTTATTGATTTTGAGAGAGTAAGAGAGTGAGAGTTTGGGAGAGACAGAGAGAGAGGCAGAGAGAGAATCCCAAGCAGCCTTGATTTGCGGGGCTTGAATCCATGAACCACAAGCTCAGGACCTGAGCTGAAATCAAGAGTAGGACGCTTACCCAACTGAGCCACCCAGGCACCTCAAAAATATATTTTAAAAAATGCCTTTGGGAGGTCTTCTGATAAACATGTTAGAGATAGTATGCACTGAATCCCCATACTAAAACACACATAAAGGTGAAATATTTTAAAAGACCTACTTGTGCACAAAAGCAGATTAACTTTATTTGAGCGGCAGAAATGGAATGAAAAAAATAGCAACTCAAAGAGGCAGGCTTACAAGACATCATAAATAATTTGCAACATCTTTCTGTTCAACTCCCACAAGAAGCAACTCGAACAATCTTCCACCCACTGTGAAGGAACAGAGCAGGAGTTTGCAAATGGAGGCTGGAAATAGCTTTGACTCTGGTTAGGATGGGTAGCCTATGACAAGCAATATTTCTGGAGTGTCAAGGAAGGGCAGTTACGATCCCTCAATCAAAAAGTGGGCCAAATGACATACTAACACTGGAAATGGATTGGTTGTATTTCCAGAAGACAACAACACACAATCAGAAATATAAAAGCTGGTTTTCATATGAGAACTCTGGGGTCCTGGGAAAACAAGTGCAGAGCAAACAAGCATGGAGGAGTAAGTGTGGAGAGAAAACAACCAGCCAGCCAAGAAATTTCTTCCCAAAATACGGTTGTCATAAGAAAAATTAATTTAATGGAAAAGATCCCAATGAGAGATTACTCCTGAGGTAACATAAATAAAAGAGTAATCTAAAAAAGAATTAAAATAAAACTAAATAAGCTTCTCAAAAAATATGACTAACATTCTAAAAATAAACAGAAGGCTATGAAACAAAAACAGTTGGATATGTATCAAGAACTGTTGGGAATTTGAAAAAGAACACATTAGTAATCTCAAAAACAAGAAAAATATAGTCACTCAAATGCATTATCCCTTACTTGTATAAGGAATCTTCAGCTCATTCAAAATTTAATGGCTGGAATTGATCTTGTTATGAAAGACCCTGGGACTTCACAGTATTATTATGCACTAAACAACCCTTGTTTCGAATCACACCCAGTAAAGACTTGGATTTGCAAGTCTGCAAGAATCTGCAAGTCTATATTATTGTAAAGCAATAATATTAGATGTCAAGATTTCCTGAGTCTGTGAAGCAACTCCCTCCAGTCCAGACTAACAGCTCTTAAATGTATCAGTGCTTTGAAAGCCTGCATTGGTATGAGCTGCTTTGTGAAGACCAGAGCTAGGAGGAGAAAAGAGCGGCATATATCTCAGGCATTTATTTCAAAGTCAAGTAAAGTGGCCATGTATTTGGTTTTTCTAATACCTAAGATCCCAAC
This sequence comes from Neofelis nebulosa, assembly GCF_028018385.1. Lineage (NCBI taxonomy): Eukaryota > Metazoa > Chordata > Mammalia > Carnivora > Felidae > Neofelis > Neofelis nebulosa. The sequence goes on from NC_080787.1 coordinate 51,054,362, forward strand.
AGTTATCTACTTGAAATAGCCATTATTCTTAACCTTCTGCCTAACTCTTTCCATTATTACCTGCAGGGTCCTCCATGCTAACTGGGCCACTACTATTCCATCTAGAAAATATTTCTAGGAAAAAAAAGTCAGTTGAAAGAGAACCATTGGAGGACCATTTTTCATTAAAGAATGTATTTATTGCGATAGCTTAAATGGTTACAGAACATTTGTTAAATCATTTTATGCATACATGACTCTACTTAATGCTAAATAAGAAGAAAAATGTTCAGTGCAGCCCATTTAGGCCCTCGGGGTCTGGATTGCATGGTATGTTGGAAGTGTTCAGTGAGCCAAGAAGCTGTCAGCACCACGGTTGCTGATGCCAAGAGAGGCCTGAGCAGACTGCTCGGTGCTGGCACTCTTCTTTCCCTGACAGTGATACTGATGATGGGAAGGACACCACTGCTGTTGTTCTGGTCCTTGTCAGAACAAGAAATCACAAGTAGGTCTATTTGAAACAGCCTTTCAGTATCTTCTAGGAACCAAATACAAAACATTCTTAGTTTGTGTGAGACACAGAAGGATCAGAGGCAGGCTAAAAAATCACGGTAGATACAATGCTGTATCTTCTGCAGCTTAATTTCTTTCTGATAGCAAATGCAATTAATGGGGATTTAAGGAGAAATTCACCTTTATACTTAGTTCCCCAAATTATATATCCAATTCTGCCATTAAATTATTTCCATAGATACCTAGTGAAAATATAAAGTCAGATAACTTTGGAATTTATGCAAGTATTCGGTGTTTATAGGCATTGAAAGAGAAAAAAATCCCAAGCATATAAGTAAAGGATAATTATGTCACCAGCCAAACCTGACCCACTCTATTAGAATTGACAATATTCTGTCAAGGCAGGCAGGGATTCATCAAGAAGATGATCAGTAATCAATCAATTATAAAAATTATTTCTGAATGTCATTGATATTCTTTATTTGTTATGATATAGCTTGTATAGCATTATGAGGGTATGTATTACAATTTTGTTCCTTATTAAGATTGGAGATTAAATATCATTTGTTTGCTTGTGTGTTAACAAAATCTATTACAAGGAACACAAATCATGAAATTAATAAGGTTCTGGAAATTTTTTTTTTTAACATCAAAGCAATTTCTGTGTTATTATAGTAACTGTGTGGCCTGATAATATGTCCCAGGAAGATATATGTGTGTGTGTGTGTGTGTGTGTATACATACATATATATATATATATATATATATATATATATATACGTGTATATATATATACATATATATACATGTATATATATACATATATATACATATACATATATATGTGTATATATGTATATATATATATATACACACACACAAAATAGCAGCTCTATCTATCACCTGTGGAAGTATGAATCCATGTATGTACCAGCCCTCTGGGTTGCTGAGGGGAGTATTTGGCATACTGAGTAGTAACTGCAATATAGCACACCCACAGTACAATTTGTTTTCTTTTCTCTTTTTAAATTATTGTAAGGAATATTAAAACTGTTAAATTAAAAAAAAATTTTTTTAAAATAAAAAATTGTCTGGAGGGAATATTTTTAATCCTTTGCCATTCTAATGAAGTTAATCACACACTAATAATGATTTATTGAAAACTTACTGTGTTCTGGAAGTATTTTGAAGAGCAGAGAGCAAATATCTTCATTGTTAAAAATTGTACAGTCCAGCTTGACCAGCAGATTTTTCTTCATGGAAACACACTGTAAGTGCTCATGACTGATTATTTTACTCTTGGGATTTATGCTTCTCAATACCCTCACCTTGCCCCCTGTCACCCACATGTTGTTTGGACTGCCTGTCCAAAGTTCCAACACATTCATTTCTGACAGAAAGAATTTAAGTAAAACTGCTGACAATTTTCTTCAGACAATTCTCTGTAACATTATCTAAATATTTACTTGCTGGGCACATAAACAATCCACTCTTGTATTATTTATACACATTCTTTATGTCCTCTGTGTCCCATTGGGTCTTAAAAAATCTTTATTTGTTTTAGTCAGGACTTGATTTCTAATAATGCAGGTTTGAACATATTCTGGAAACCTTAGGATCTATATCTGATAGCAAAATGTATTTGACATTCACCTGAGCTTGTCAAGTAACAACCAAGGGATCGGAGATATATTATGGTATGTAGAACGTGGGATTTGGAATTAGGCTCTTAGGTTTCTAATCCTGGCTTCACCCACGGTATTACCTGGTTGATTACTGGCAAGATCTTTAACCTCTCTCCAGTTTTCTTATCTGTAAACTGGGTTATAATTGCCTACCTCATAGATGGCTGTGATACTTGGCAAGAAAATCATATAGAAAGTTTAAGACAGGGGCACCTGGGTGGTTCAGTTGGTTAAGTGTCCAACTTCAGTTCAAGTCATGATCTCGCGGTTCATGAGTTCAAGCCCCACATAGGGCTTTGTGGTGACAGCTCAGAGCCTGGTGCCTGCTTCACATTATGGATCTTCTTCCTCTCTCTGCCTGTCCCCCATTCACACTCTGTCTCTCTCTGTCTCTCTCTTTCTCTCTCGCTCTCAAAAAATAAAAGTGTTTAGGACAGTTTCTGACACATGTAAATACTCAAATATTTGCTATATATATTTTTGTATGTCTAATTCATATATATTATACATATAACTAAAGTGTTCTGATGATGATATACAGTTACCAATACAAATTAATTTATTTAATAATATATTTTACTAGTAAGTGAATATTTTTGGTTCATGTATTTATTTTCTATGAAACATTGAGTTGTTAAAATGTAGTTGGACACTGAGATTGACTTTTTCAATAGACGTGATGTGTAAATACGACATTAGGACTCAAAAGGCCAACTATCATTGAAGCAGTTAGCAATTAAATCCCCACCCAAACATATAAACATCAAGGAATTAAGAAAAAAAACACATACCTGTATGAGAAGTGTTAGATAGTAGATTCTTTTTTTTTTTTTTTTAATTTTTTTTTCAACGTTTTTTATTTATTTTTGGACAGAGAGAGACACAGCATGAACGGGGGAGGGGCAGAGAGAGAGGGAGACACAGAATCGGAAACAGGCTCCAGGCTCCGAGCCATCAGCCCAGAGCCCGACGCGGGGCTCGAACTCACAGACCGCGAGATCGTGACCTGGCTGAAGTCGGACGCTTAACCGACTGCGCCACCCAGGTGCCCCATAGTAGATTCTGATATCAAGAAGCTAGACTACTCACAGTGGTATAAAATTTAGAAGAATGGCTGGCTTCCAACGAGGCAAGAGATTTTATATAGAGCAGATCCCAGTGAAAACTGTTTTCAATCATTTGATTATTTTTTCAATTTGAAAATATTTGACTTTAACTTTAGAGGTCTTCTTTTTTAGTACATGAATAAAGATAATATCAAGACAAATAATCATCATGTTCAACTCTACACAGCTAAATTAATTACTTCCCTATAGTATCTAAGTATCCGTAAAAGAATAAAAGAGAGGTGCCTAGGTGGCTCAGTTCGTTAAGTGTCTGACTCTTGATTTCAGCTCAGGTCATGATCTCAAGGTTCACGAGATGAAGCCCCGTGTCAGGCTCTGGGCTAAGTGGGCAGACCTCCTTGGGATTCTGTCTCTCCCCCTCTCTCTGTCCCTCCCCCCCCTTTCAAAACAAATAAACATTTTTTAAAAAGAGAGAAACATTCAAAATAAAAGAAGAAATAAGTATAATGCTCTGACAAGTGTCAGGTGAGTACACTAAGTACATGAAGGCATACAAGGAAGATATGCTGATTCTGGAGGAAGGCTCACATACACTGTTGTCATATATAATCACTGGTCTCAAGTCCTATAACACTGCTGCTCAAAAGGTGTCCATTTACCTACAGCATGAGCATTGCCTGATGCAGAATCTTAGCCTATTTAGATGCTCAAGACTTAGATTGTTGAGATAACTGATTCTTCTAACATAAGGGAAAAGTGAGCTTATGAACATTCCTTGTTTCTGTATTTCTGGGCATATTAGGGGTGGAAAGATATATATTTCTCCTTCTATATCTTTAGGTGATGGAGATGCTGTTTGAAACACTGAGAGTCCAGATGTTATCAGTTTTTATGATACACTGTAATAGCCTCAAAAATCATTATTTTTCTAGAACTCATCAATGAATTTAGTATGTAAATGACTAAAGCATAGCAGAGTGAAAGAAGGGAAGAAATGGTTTATTAAAGTGTCTGAAAACTTGTCTTTACACTTGCTTATCTTTAGACAAACCTGGCTGAGGAACTGGCCGTATCCTGTATCTCATGTAGATGCCACAGACCCTAAAGAAAAGAGATTCATTCCAGGAGGATATTGAATAACAAATGAAGAATGACAGATTAAACTTTACGCTGACCTTAGCAAATAGGGATTGGGGGAAAAATGTAATTAGCAAGTTTCTTAGAGTTTGTATAGAAAAAAAATGCATATTCCCATTTAAACTATAATCAGGAACTGGCAATCCCTCCCACTTCATTAAGATAGAAACCTGTCTTTCATACTAAGGTCTGGCGGTATTGACACATCTGTGCAGGAAGTGTGTCAAGTCTGTGTGAGTCTGTGTGTGAATGTGTGTGGGTGCATAGCACTTTGTCAGGAACACACCCATTGAAAATCAGAATTGCATGACCATCGACCTCTGTTCATATGTTCTGTCTCCAGGACCTGTCACTTTTTAAAGTAGTATATAATTTTTTTTTTATTTGAGAGTGGTCGAAATGTTTCTGAATTACACATAAAGACTCAAGGTTCAAGCCCTGGGCTTGCCATTTACCTTCTGTGTAATCTTTCAATTTTCTTTGAGCCCCATTTTCCATTTACAAAATGATGTCACTGTAATAGAAACAACCTTCTTATCCTGAAATCCATGATTCTATGAACTTAATCTCTAAATTCTAATGTACTCGGTTTCTTTCTATAATCAACAGGTACATCATAGCACCTGTAAGAATAGCTGAATCATTCTTTGCAGTTAGATGAATGTCACCTAAATCCCTGAACATAGGGATATGATTGTTCTACAACTTTAAAGTACCCACTCTTTATGAGGTATTGTGGTTACTCTTGACAGGGTTTAAGCTTCTAAATTAAGAATTATTTGGGGCACCTGGGTAGTTCGGTTGGTTGAGCATCTGAATCTTGATTTCAGCTTAGGTCATGATCCCAGGGTCTTGGGAACAAGAACCATGTTGGGCTCCACTCTGAGAGTGGAGCCTGCTTAAGATCATCTCTCTCTCTCTGCCTCTTTCTCTCTCTCTCTCTCTCTCTCTCTCTCTTTGGGAGGAGAAAAGAATTGTTAGAAGGAAGTGAAGACAAATAGAAACAACTCAAATCTGATTTAAAATGTAAAAGTAAATTCTCTTGGAGTTTCAGAGCAAGTCAAAATGGTCTTACTGAGGAGTGGTTGAAACGGAGGAGAATCAGAATCTGTTTCATGATGTAGGTTTAAAGGAATAGCAGAATTGCAACAAGTGGAAAATTTGGGGAAAGGGTGTTCTTAAAACAGTGAAAACATTAATAATATAACACAGTTTGTAAAACTCAGGACATTTTAGAGAGAAGGTTCAGTTTTTCTGGAATATAGAGTTTGTGTAGGGCATATTTTGAATGTTGAGGCAGTAACTCTATGAAAGGAATTATCATTTTAAGTCTTTACTTTTTATTTTTAAGGGAACAGGTTGTTGACAAAGAAAAACAGATGAAACAGAATAAGTCACATTCTTTACTATATTCTTAAGTGGCTCAAATTATTATTTTTAACACAAAGTAATGGATAGGATTATCTCTTATGTAGAATACTTTTTATCTAGAGCATCTTTATGATGTTCTTTCTGTGCTGGGGAGAAGATAGTCAGGCTTGAAATTTGTATTAAAGCACTTGAACTCAAATGTATCAGAAGATGTATATCATTCTGGGAAGAGTAGCTACGGGACGCAGTGAGCAGTTTCCTTTATCTTATCATGAGTTCATTGTTATTTATGGTTAGTATAAAGAAAACTTTAAATGGAAGAAAATTTCTACTTTATGATTTTTCTGTAGTCAAATAAATTATATAGAAGTGTTATCAATGATATAAATAGATTTTTATTATTAATTCTCTTTTTCTGTTAAAAGATGATTTGGTAGTTGGGTATTTAATTTGTTCTTTTTCTTTTCTTTCTTTTTTTCTCTTTCTTTTTTTTTTTTTCTCATAATGCTGTTTGAAATTGTGTCACAAACCTCATCTTTGGGGAATTTCCATATTGCCTCTTTGGGGATTTAACAATTTATCACTTTTGCATCATTACACAAATTAACCACAATCCTATCACCTTCTGTGGGTTACCTTTGCAACTGTAAATTGTATAATTGCTTTAGTGGTTTGCACACGTCATTAGTCAGGAACACTGTAATTAAATGTAAAGTGAGAATTGTCTTTCATAAGCAAATTGAGTGTGTGGGGGCCTAAGAGACAAACTGCAAAATAGGAGTATTGGTTTTGTTTATTTGGGTTTGGGAGTACTGAAGTGCTTGCTCAGATCTTCAGAGGAGCCAGAAAGTAGAAAAAGGTGGTACATGTTGTAACACTTTTTTTTCTTTTAAGTCACACACCTACACACAGTATTATTTAGAAAGACATGTTTCCCTTTTAATGTGAGCCTTGTGTTGGTGAAAGGTAACAAAATGACAACTTTGGGGGAAAGCGTTTCCCATCCAGAGATGTGGTACCCGATCGACAATGACAAGGCTAAACCTCTCCCCTCACCTCCACCAGCTCATCTCAGCCAAGCAGAAGCTGGCAGCCGCTGAAACCCCTGCTCAGGATTCACATCCTGTGCCTGTTCAGCCACTATCTTCTCTGCAGAGACCACCAGCAGCGGAGCTAATCACTTGCAAGTCTGTAAGGTGGACCCTCCCCACCCAGGAGCGGCTGAACCAAGGTCACTTCTTTCACAGCTATCCCATAGCCCAGCTGTGAACGGTTATTAACCAGTGAGGACTCGTGCCAGTAACGATCGAGAGGGGATTTGCATTGGACCTGGAAACAAAGGCTCCATAGTGCATCCCTGGAGTCCTCCAAGTCCCCACTAGTCTTGCTACAGTTCTAAAATGAGATCTTAAAGTCCCTGCAAATTCTTTTTCCTTCACTGGCTGTATATTTTTACTCTCTGTCTGGTCTCCATTTCTCTCTGCATAAGCAGTTTTAGGCTTTATTTAAGTGTTGCATTTCCAAGTGTTCATGACTTTGTGCAGGGCTCGCCACACATCACTCATGCCTTATTTTACAGGGTGAGCGGGTAATTAGCATCTTTCACAATTAGCCAGGATTTGCTCTGCTAATTTCATTCCCTGATGAAGGTGCTAACTTGGCGTGAAACTGTAATATGTTGGGTGATTTATTAAGTCTCTACTGATGGGTGGAAATCACATGCCGTGCCTTTACTGTTGAGAAAGTTAACAGCATCCATTTGTAAGAGATGGTATTTGAAAAGTGATGTTGGTATGATTGAATGTGTGAATGTATAATGAAGTCAACCCAGATAGCCCTTTTCTGATTAAATTGTATTAAAATTATGTGGCAGTTCCTTGAAAAGAGACTCTTAAGAAAGAAATATGTGCTCATCTTTTAAGAGTAGCTGTCAGTCACAGTCTGTCACTCAGGGCTATGGAGGAAAAAGTCATACCTGCTTTTTAAGCAACAAATAGAAGACACCATACTGATATGAAAGCCTTTTGCCTACACAAGCTGTAACATAATTTTAACAACACAAGGAGCACACTTCTTTAAGAAATCTCTACTTTAAGCAGTTTGGCACATATACCGTTAGATTTACTGTAATGAGTTTCCCTTATCTTATTTCCATGCCAAGCATGAGTTTTTAATATTTAGTATGAGAATTCATAATCAATCAAGAAATGCTATCTTGAAAGTTAGGTTCCTGACAATCTGAATTACACCTGTTGCTCTTCCTCATTTATCCTGAGTTTCTAAAGGAAAGTATTGTTTTTAAAGTTCCTTTATCCTGGATAACTCTGGAGGATGTCATCTTAACCAAGTGATTAAAGTTAACATCAGTGATGGGGAAAACTGACATTTAAGTGCCTCTTGACAAGGTGTTTCAAGAGGGACACTTTATGCAGGATTCTTGTCAAAAAGAATCAAACATCAGATGTTCATCAGGAAAGAACAGCAGAAATTGAGGAATACACTATAACATCCTTCCTAAATGATTTTGAAGTATTCTTTAAAAAGATTTATGTCAGGAAAGGTAGGGAGTGGCTTAGGAATGGTGTCAGATTAAAGGAGACAAAGGAGATATGGAACTAACACAATGCGTGTCTTGTAGTGGGTTCTTGTTGGGGTACATTGCTGTAATGATATTATCGAGGCAATTTGGTAAAACGTGAATATGGATTCTACATTTGACAATAGTATCACATCAATTTTAAATTTATTTAATTTTATAAGCATACTGTGACTATGTAAGATAATGTCTTTGTTCCAGAAGGATATATGCTGATATATTAGAGGTGAAAAATCTTTAGGTGTGCAACTTACTCTCAACTGATCCATTCAATAAATAAATAAAGTACATACATCTGTATACATTGTATATCTATTAAAAGAAAGTGAAAGAGAGGAAAAGCATATGTGGCAAAGAGTTTAGGATTAGTGCATCTAGGGGAGGACATCTGGGAACTTATTGTAATCTTCTGGAAGTTTTCTGTAAGGTTAATTTCTTTTCCAAAATACAAACTGAAAAATGTGTAATATGTGAAGTCACATAACGTACTAAGTGGCATTCATCTTAAATGGCATATTTTCCATTGGTTTCAGTTTTTAGAAGTCCTCAAGACTCAATTAGGTTTGGCTTTTAAAAACAGAAGAATTATATGCTCAGTATTCTCATGCACTGAAATTCTTAGCCCTTTCCATGTACATAAAATCACAAGGGACTAGAATATTTAGAACTTGAGAGAATATTAGAAAAGATTGAAAATAGTTTCCTAGTAAAAAATTCTATACCCATCCAAGCCATAAATCAAGGGTGATACTAAAATAAATGACATTTGCCAGCATGTAATTAAAAAACATCTATTTTCCACTCACTCTTTCAAGAAGCTAATGGAGAGCAAAATCGACCATTAAAAAAAATAATACATAAACAAGAAAAGGAAGGAAGAAGACATAGGAATCCTAGGATTCCTAGGTTTATTAGGAGAGGAGAATTAGAATAGACCATCTAAAAGAGATGTTTCAAAAAATGAAATTGGACTGGCACATCATTTCATATGCTAGAATACATTGAAGGAACTTTTGTAGTTCTCTCTGAGATTTCATAATAGAGAAATAAGACATTTGTAAACAAATATCAATGGTTATTATTCTAAATTAAACCCAAAGAATGCATATGTAATCGCAGTGTTTTTTCTCAGTATATTATTAATCACAATATGCTATTCAGTATCCGAGAATGTTATTGAATCATGTTAATGTAAATGTTGGAGAGAGGAATTTTAAAAATAATGTAATCTTTCTGAGAGGATAATAAGAGATAGAAGTTATGGATAGTGAAATGATGTTTTGAGTGCTAAGTCCCCATCCAATATAGAAAGTTAATAACCTCTGAAACTGAATCAGAAGTGGTAGTATAAACATATTATATAGAAATAGGGAGGCAAAAATAGATTAGATAGTGAAAAGGTACTAAGGAATGGAATTCGGAAGTGGGGAATGGTGGAGCAGAGGTTGCTATCCTTTTTAAATCTAAAGTACTATTTGATTGGGGCGCTTGGGTGGCTCAGTTGGTTAAGTGGATGACTCTTGACTTCGGCTCAGGTCATGATCTCACAGTTCGTGGGATTGAGCCCTATGTTGGGCTCTGTACTATCAGCACAGCATAGCTGATAGCACATAACCTGCTTGGGATTCTTTCTCTCTCTCTCTCAAAATAAATAAGTAAATAAAAGTGAAACTTTAAAGTACTATTTGATCTTTTAGGAACACGTACACCTACTCTTAGATAATAATAAAAATTAAAATCGAGCCCAATATAATCATACAAATTAAAACACAAATTAGGATTAAAAACAATTATACAGATCCCAGAAAAGAAGATTTGCATACATTGTCTCCTTTAAAACTCAAAGCAGTCTGAGTGTCATCTTTTTGTCTTCTCTACATAATATTTATGAGAAAAGAGAAACTTAACAGTGCAATAACTTACCAAGATCACACAATATGACTGCTAGAAGAACTCAGAATCATGTCTGTTAGATTTTCAAACCAGTTTTTTAAATACACACCAAATGCTACTTCATTTACCTCATTCATTCACTCAGTAAATATGTACTTAGATACTTCTATGTTACAAGAGCTGAATTAAGCACAGGGTATATAGAAATGCTTAGCTAATGAGGGAGTTAAATACATTACTACAACATCATTTAATTACCACCATGATATGTACTAAGAACAAAGTGCCACTTTCCCACATCTAGATTTTTTTTTTTTTTTTTAGTTCAACCCTTTATGTCCTGTCCCAGAAAATTCTCTGACAAGAGACATAGAATGCCACAGACTCTTCTTAATGCCCAGGAACGTGTTACCCAGAAATGTGGGAGAGTGGACACATTACAGACAAAAATTTTGATCGATGAATAAATTAATTCCTCTTTCTTTTCTGTGAGGCACACTCCTGAGACATAGTTAGTATCACTGTTCAAAAACTGGTCCCATGAGATAAAGAAGTAAGTCTACTTAACAATATCCTGCACGACACTGAACGTTTATATTGTCTATTAAGGATCTATGTCTATAAATCCTACTAAGGATTTATAAACCATCAATTTTTAGTAATATGTAGAGGAAGAAAATTCAGGAAAGGAGTCAACAAAATCAGTGCCAGGAAGAGAACCAAGTGACAGCAGTACCAGGAAAGGAATTAAGTGAAAGTTAAGGAAATGCATTCCTCATGTGGGTAAAATTTAAGGATGCTCTATTCATATGAGAAAGAGAGGATTTAAATGAAAACATAGGATTAAGGGAGAGATTTCTTAAAAATGGGAGTAATTTACATGGGTTCACAGGATGAAGGAAAGAAGTCAAAATAGAGAGAAACAGAAAACGATTGAGGTGTCACAGAAAAACCAGGACATGGACTATTCTTAGAGGTAGCAGATTAAGCTGAGACAGGTGAAGCCCTTTACTGTCTGAGACAGTAGGGAGGTAGTACTGAGAGGGCAGAGATAGATCAGGATAGTTAGGATAGCTCTTGCTTGGTTGACTTTGTATTTGTTTCCTTTACAAGTGGTAGATGCGTCAGTGGTGGTGGGAGGAGTATGAGGCCCTGACAAGTACAGAAGGTATGGAGGTCTCCTTTTGGGTTGTAAGGAAAGTTGCTGAACATAGGAGACTTAAATGCTGACTAGAGGATAATCAGGGATCATACATGTGCTCTGGCAGCACAGAGCAACACGGTATAAACGACGGGGGTTGGATCAATCCAAGGTTAGAGTTTTTCAGGGTGGGTTGGGCAAAAGAGTTGAAAGTAATGGTAAGCAAGCAGTTGAAATTGATCGTCAGTGGTAACAGGCTTGCACTGGCAATGAATTGGGATAGAAAAATGTGTATCTTCCCTTTGTTGAAAGAGGCAATCTAGGACTATTGTAAGTGCAGATATGATATTGTTTGACATGATGCCTACAGGTTATATTTAATCACAAAATATAGATGATATGGTGAAAACCAAACTTATTTGCCCAAACATGCGTGGACCCTTGCCCCTTTCTATGAAATATGACTATTTTTTTTAACGTTTATTTATTTTTTTGAGACAGAGACAGAGCATGAACGGGGGAGGGGCAGAGAGAGAGGGAGACACAGAATCGGAAACAGGCTCCAGGCTCCGAGCTGTCGGCACAGAGCCTGAGGCGGGGCTGAACTCACAGACCGTGAGATCATGACCCGAGCCGAAGTCGGACACTCAACCGACTGAGCCACCCAGGCGCCCCGAAATATGACTATTTTGAAGCAAGTTGTAATAAGAATCATATAGGGCTTTTTCTACTTAAAAATGTGTTTTCAACTGAGGAGAGGGGAATTAAAAAATAAGGATATTTTTTCTTGTAATTTTTACATGTCACTGAATACATTTTTAGCTTGCAGTCTTTTTGACTATAGTGAGAAAGTGTGTAAGGGTGTGTGAGCATGCGTGTATACGCATACATGTAAAGATACTGTCATCAGGATCTGAAGACCAGTTATCACTTATATATGAGTCACAGGTTCCTAGACTGCTAGATTAGGGGACAGCGATGCTGCTGCTGTGAGCCTTCCCTATGACACCAGACGGAGCTCTGGCTACATCTCTGCCAGGCCTGTAGCAGCTGAGAGGCAAGAGGAGTTTCTCATTCAAAATGCTCCACAGCTGGAGTCTTGTTTGTAATATCAGCCTATGCCTCTAGGCTCTAACCTTTCAGAATGGACTTCAGGTGATTGTCCATTCAGTTCTGTAGGCTGTTTAATCTGTTGCTGTTTTGGACATAAAAGACAATCTTTTGTCATCAGAAATAAAACAAAATTATCTCTCCTTTGCTAATTTTTTGAGTCCAATTTTCTTTTTTATTAAAATATATACAATAAAAAAGGAGATATCTCCTAAATGACTTATTATGTGCATTATAGAAAAAGTGTTGATTTTAATCTTTTTAAAATAATGAAAATAATTTCAGTAAAATCTCTTTATCTGAAACTCAAGTGACTTAAAAGAAGGAGAAAATTATAGGGTTGAGATTTATCAATTTTTTAAATATGAAGAATTAGAAAAACCTGTTGTTCGTTCTTGTAACGTACAGGTTCTTTTTTAATAACATAGCTTAAAATTTATGAGATTTTATTTTAAAAGCAATAGTAAAAGTAATATCCAGAAATGTTATAGTAAAAAAAAAAGTTTTTTTTTCTAATCTATTCCTGTATTTCATCTTGAAAATAATTCCTTCTTTGTATTTAATATATCAAAGAAATTTCAAAAAGTGATTTGATTTCCATGTATATGAAGTTTTTATCAATAAATTAACAGATAGAAAAAAATTCTTTTTAATGCATTGTGAGACCTGATTGTTCTGTTTAGAAAGTGAAATGAAAAGACAGGAATCTTTGACTTAGTGTTAGCTCTGATTTCTAGTCTCAATTATTCCACCCACTGTATGACTTGAATAAATCATTTAATATGTTCAGACCTCAGTTACTTAATCTGAGAGAATGACATGCCACTTTATCCTGAAATACAATGGTTTAATTCTTACTTGCAAAAGGCCAATTACTCCTTTTCTATAAATTCAAAGTTCTCTCCTCAGCTATCATCTTAATGGCATCTTTAAAAAATGTAATGCATTTAATTCTTCTTGAAACTCCCTGTCAGAACTGCTGCTCATATGCGTAGTGCTTCTTCGAAAATTAACTGCATTGGTATCCATGAATGCATTCTTCTAGTCTTTTTTCCCCTTTACTGACTCCTTTCCTTGGTCCTCCTTCTGAGTGTCCCTCTGAACTGTTTATGGCATAACTGATGAGTTCATCATGTCATTCTCTCTCTATATGTATATATATGACGTTGTGTTATTTATTTTTCTCATTCTGTCATTAAGCATAATGCTTTAGAATGATATTTCAGGGTATAGAACATTGCCCAATGGCACATAATAAAATGCAATAAACTAGTTGGTCTCAAGGTGGAAGGAATCCAGGTGATTTACATTGTTAAAATGTCTATAAATTTCTAAATATACTAAAGTGAGCTAGAAGAACCAGTGAGCTATTCATTCATTCTTAGATCTTTTTATTCTCCTCTGAAAAGAGTGGATATTAGAAAGAAAAAAAAATTAGATTATGTTTTTCCTCAGGTAGTTAGGCCAAAGACAAAAAGCAAGATTGAATTGAGAGAAATGAAGAGAATTGATATGAATTTTATTCTCAGTTTTCTATTTTTCCAATCACAAAGATTAGAGTAATTACCTGTTTTCCTAATGCAGCATCTCCTATTTTTAAAACAATAACTTAAAACAACACACACACTATTCATCACACTCAAAACTTTCACAAATATGTGATTTTAATTGTACAGTTCCTAACTCTGTCACTCTGTGACTTCAGCAGTTGTATTTCCTAACCTCTTGAGTAAGACATATATATCTAGGAAAATCCAGCTTCAAGAAAAATGGTTTGTCTTCTTAATACTAAATATCTATAGTTGCTATTTCTAATGGCTTTTTTTCATATATTTATTACCTCATTATAGATGACTTCCAGATTTTATTCACATCCATAGCTTGTTGCCTGATACACATATCCAGTTACAAAACTACACAAAGACTCAACTATCTCACATTTATAATCTATAATTTGAATAATTTATCTAAAGATGATATCATCACATTCCTTCCAACGAAGGTTCTCCTTCAGATCTTCCACGGGGCTGTACTTAATCTCATCACTTATTCAATCTCCCATGCTGGGAAACATGGAGCTAACTTTGATCCTTTCTTTTCTTTCAACTCTTTTATCTAGTCTGATCCTAAGTCAGGGTGTATTTTTCTTCATAACATCCCAGGGACAATAGACCTGGAACTTAAGGAAAATGGTTACTAGTTCCTAGTTGAAGACATGAACAAAGAGAAATAACGAGATGCTAAACACATTACATTCTGAAGATCACAAACATCCTTAGAAGAGGTTAAGGGGCCATGGAACATAGTCAGTGAAGACTAAAAAGGAGAAATAGAGGCACCTGTGTGGCTCAGTCAGATAAGCTTCTGACACTTGATTTTAGCTCAGGTCATGATCTCATGTTTTGTGGGATTGTGCCATGTGTCCAGCTCTGAGTTGACAGCACGGAGCCTGCTTAGAATTCTCTCTTTCTCTCTCTCTCTCGCTCTCGTTCTCACTCTCCACCCCTACTCCATATGCATGCTCTATCTCTACATAAATAACTGTTTAAAAAAATAAAGAATTGGGATTATGCAATGTTATGCTAGTTCAGAAAGATGAAACTAAACAATACTTGGAATTTTCCGAAGATCGATCTACCAAAGTTATACAAAAAAGATTGAAGAAGGGAGGGGTTGTAGTGATCAAGTGTGCATTTAGGAAGACAATAAATAGAATGATTATGCTCCTTAGTTTTGTTGGTGTAAATTACAGTAATAGACTTTCTAATGTTACATTATCCTTACATTTCTGAATTTACTGGATAATTGTTTTCATAGCTACCTAGCATCTGAACCTCTACAAAATTTTGCTCTCTTACTCCTTTCTAAAGTTTGCATAAAATATTTGCTTGAAGCTTTCATAGAATTTAGCTATTTTTTACATTGATCTAGGGGGAGTTAAGGTGAGTAATTCATTAAGATTTCTTGAGATTGCTTTTGTGCCCTACCTTTTTCCACATCGTTTAGATTTTAAGACATTAAATTCTTCTACTTATTTCATTAAAACTATTTATTTGAGAATATTAATAAACAGAACAGATAAATATCCTTACTCTCAAGGAGTGTCTACTTTAGGGGAAGGAGTCAGAAAATAAATAATAAATACAGTAAATAGTAAATTATATACTATGTTTGAAGATTGAAAGGTATTAGGAGTGCTGTGGGAAACAGATTGCAATATTAAATAGGCTGGTCAAAGTAGGTCTAACTGAGAAGCTGAAATATGAGCAAAGATTTGGGGTGTTCACCTGTCATCTGAAAATAAACTTTCTAGACAGAAGGAACAATTAAAAAAAATCACTAATACAAATTATGTTTGACTTGTTCAGAAATTAGCAAGTAGCCAGTATGGCTAGAAATGAGGTAACAAGGGGGGAGAGTTGTAGGGTATGAAGTCATAATAATAGGGCAAGAGTTTAAGGAGTAGGCTGTTACTTTGAATGTAAAGAGAGAGAGAGCTTTAAGGAGTGTTCTGGACAAGAAACTGATGATTCAATTTTCTTTCTTTAGAAAAAGTTTATCCAAGTATAACATGCACACAGAAATATGAGCAAATCATAAGCGTTAACCTTAATGAACTATCATAAATTCAACATACCATTGTAACATTGTGTCTGCGATATCAAGTATGAACCCAGAAGTCCATAAGCAATCCAGAAGACCTCTCTTACTTTTCCCAATTATCATATGTCTTATATTGTATAGATACAATATATAAACAACTGTATAGATACAACTGAAGTTATAAGATAAGACGCATGGACTCTATATCCCATGGAATTTTTTATTAATTTTTTTAAAAACAAATTTGATAGTATTTTGAGAGAGAGAGTGTGTGTGAGTGGGAGAGAGGCAGAGAGAGGGAGACACAGAATCTGAAGTAGGCTCCAGGCTCTGAACTGTCAGCAGAGTCCAATAGGGGCTCAAACCCACGAACCATGAGATCATGACCTGAGCTGAAGTCCGATGCTTAACTGACTGAGCCACCCAGCACCCCTCCATGGAATCTCTTTATCATCGTTTAACTATGTCTAGTCTAAGCTGTGAAGAGCAGCATAAATGCCTATTTTCCAATCCAAGGAAAATTTCTCATAACACCTTACATAATATTGTTGACTTACTGCAAATTCTAATCTCTATAGTTTACATTGTACCTGTGGTAATATTATTCGATCCCTGAGTTAATGTTAACTTATTTTCTTTTTTTACCTCCAGAGTTGTCTTTCTTAATTATATTTAGGGAATTTTACTCTCATACTTTAAATTTTCCAATCATTCCCAAAGTCTGCCCCCTGCCTATTTTTACTGTCCTATAACACACTTACTTTGTATTACTATCATTCTAAACTTATTTCTGTGTCCCTTAAATGCGTGGGTAACATGTTACATCTCCTCCTTACCTTCTGGATATAGGTTTGGGAGACAGGAAACTGTAATAATGATACTAAAGAAAAATGGGATATTATAGTGCACTTGACTTATTGCTATTCTTCCAGGTCTTTTGGAGGTTTTTGTTTTTGTTTTTTGTTTGTTTGTTTGTTTGTTTGTTTTGTTTTTGGAAAATGTAGCATTTTTCCATAAATCATTTATCTGTTTTTAAAATCAATATTTGATTTATTTTTCTGCTTTATTTTTTTGGAATCTTTTAGCAGAACACACTCTGTTTTATTTCATCTTTATTTCACTTTAGCACTTTGAACCTGGTCAGTACTCAATTAGTTCAATATTAGTTCATTAGTTAAATGAAGACTAATTTTCAAGTAGAAAATTCAGATATGGATGTGAAGTTGATCTCAGTTAAAGTATCAAATGTAGAAATCAGCCTTCTTTTGAGACGTTAGTACGGGGAAAGCGCTTGAAAGATAAGGTGAATATTAGTCTATGACCTAACACTACTCCACTGGAGTAGGCAAAATAATTTTAACTTAATAAATCTGTGAGTGAAATCCTTTATTGTTTATTTTGGAAAATTTTGATTGTTTAGGAGAATAAGTAGTTATTACTTAAAAAGACCCTATTTTCACATGTATAAATACTAACAGTGCTTGCAAAAAATAAATCTAAACCCCCATAATTAGGTTTGACTCATAAGTGAAATAATAAGACCTTTTATTAAGCCTGATCTCAATGTTTTCATTTAAATTTTAGTCATCTATTTCTGGCACATTTCCTAGAAATGTGAAGTATATTTTGGGATAGAATAATACTTAAAACCAATAAATCTTGGCAAGAAGAATGGATATTCATTATCAGAGAGACCAGAAGTATAGTGTATAGAGATACCTATTCTAACTATAAGACATTCGAGCAAAATATGAAGATGACATAAATATAAGGTTTTGGCAAATTAACTAAAGCAAGTATAGAATCTAAAGCAAAGAAATAATGTTACTTCTTATGGTAACTTGTTTATTTACCAATTTTAGAGCTAAGAATTCATTAATACACTGGTGATGGTATGGAAGGCAATCCCACTACATACTTTTGCTGTTGTATAACAATGGCCATGATACACTTGGCTAGTGCTCGTGCCTTCTTAATATGCTTAGACAAGATTTGTTTGAGCTCTAAGAAATGTTTATAATAATGACTTCCCCAGAGTACATTTGGGTACTATTGGCAGCTTTGTGGCCAGCAAAACGATCTGCAATACTGTCACTTTTCCAGGACAGATGAGGTTACAGGAATGGCATACTGCCCCTGAAATCTGTGCCAATATTCTACAGAATACACAGATATCCAGGATGCTTCAAAACACTGTTGAAACCCAGATCTCTGTGAACCTTCATCCTTCATTTGTCTGCTTCTCATGGCTATAATTAAGACAGGAAAGAAGCCAAATTCAATTTAATTTTAATATTATTTCTTCTCTAAGAAGCATTCCTTTATAGTAGTTTTCTAGAGACAAAGTCACTTCCAGCATATGGACTAGTATCTAGAGCTAACACAAGCCAGGGATCCATAGAAATACACATCTCAGTATCTTCAGAGATTAAAATGTCGTAGGTCAGAGTTGTTCCAGAATTATGCTCTGAACTGGCTTCTTAAAATTACACACTTTTGAATTGGAAGAACTATCCAAGCTCACTCAATTTAACTATTTCACAGATGGAAAGACTGAAAACCAGAGTGGCCAAGTGGCCTGCCCCATGCCATTGGTTATCCAGAAGGTTATGAGAGAAAATTCCTTAAGGCCTAAGTCCTGACTTAGTCAAGTTTATTTTTCCTTTCTTTTCTGTTTCATTTCCATTTTCTGTAGAAGAGTTGAGAAATCACAGAAAATTACCTTAGGTGAGCCCTAAGCGTTTTGTCACCTTTTCTTTTACAAATGGACGAGACCACATAATCAGCTTTTGAACTTTTCTAGTTCTCCCTTTTATCTTTTCTGTGATTCCTTATACCAGATGCTGTTTCATTTTTTATGCAATTATACTTCACTTTGATTAAATTTCAGTGTGACCTTGAAGCCATGACAAAGTTTGCTTATTCAGAGAGCTAGGCAAATATAATACTGTTAAGCATGGCAAACAACACACGAGGAAAAAGATAAAGGTAATTTCTACAAAGGTTGTATCCTAAATTATTCTGGCATAGAAATTCAAAAGGTAAAAAGTAAAGAAAGGCTGTTTTAAAATCATTGAAAAATGTATGATCGCATGTCTACTATAGTACACATGATGTATAAGCATAGTTAAGCCTCTGATATAGATTGGGGATGACTCTCCCAAACACGCTCATTCCAGTTCTTTACCAAGTCCAACCCAAGGGAAGTGAATTGCCCTCCAGTCTTCCCTGAAGTAAATCAGTTATATATACAAAGCCCCTCTGCTCCATGGCAGCTTTACTTCTCTCTGTCTTGTGCAATATTGATAACTATCAACAAGCCAGAAAGGAAGATGGAAACGTTGGGAGTAATAAAGGCAGGAAGCTCAAATTGGTAGAAGAAAGCTATCCCAGTAATATAACCTTGGCCAAAGCAGGCAGCAGAGCAGAAGCACTTTGAACTTTTTAGAATGTTGCAACTACCAGTTAATTGTAGGTGGCAAGGATCTAAGTTAACATGCTTTACTGAACAGGCGGAACAATGAGACATTAGAAAATATGGAAAGTTTGAAAATATACTTCATTCACTGTAATGTTGTAATCACACAGTGTTTATGAATGAAACATATATAACAAATGTGTTATATGTAATATGAATATTATGTTATATACATGTAATTTTAGGGAAATCATCCACAAAATATAGATGAGCAACATTTATTTATGAGATGCATGTAGTTTTGAGAAAAGGTACATTTGCTTTAGCTTGTGCTCTGTATGTTAAGTGATGTCCAGAAGAAAAATTAGAAAGAAAATGCTAGCTGTGTTAACCTAGTAAAAGAGTAGTCTGCTATCCCTCTATAGAGACATATTTTTGATTGTAATAATTATGTTAGACTGCATTAATAGATACAAATATAGCCGCCCTTGAACAACACGGGGTTGATGTGGGCAGGTGCATTTATATGTGGATTTTTCTTGATAAATACAGTAGAGTAATATAAATGTATTCTCTCTTTATGATTTTCTTAAACATTTTCTTTTCTCCAGCTTACTTTATTGTAAGAATGCAGCATATAATACATATAACATAAAAATATGTGTTACTCAACTGGTTATGTTGTCAATGAGGCTTCCAGTCAACAGTGGGCTATTAGTAGTTTAAGTTTCAGGGAAGTCAAAAATTATATGCAGATGTTCCATAGTGCGGGTGTGGGCATGGGGTGGAAGGGCTCCTAATACCTGCATTGCTCAAGGTTTTTTTTTTTTTTTTTTGAAATATGAATTAGTATTTTATTTTATTTTATTTTATTTATTTTATTTATTTATTTATTTATTTATTTATTTTTTAATATATGAAATTTACTGTCAAATTGGTTTCCATACAACACCCAGTGCTCATCCCAAAAGGTGCCCTCCTCAATACCCATCACCCACCCTCCCCTCCCTCCCACCCCCCATCAACCCTCAGTTTGTTCTCAGTTTTTAACAGTCTCTTATGCTTTGGCTCTCTCCCACTCTAACCTCTTTTTTTTTTTTTTTTTTCCCCTTCCCCTCCCCCATGGGTTTCTGTTACGTTTCTCAGGATCCACATAAGAGTGAAACCATATGGTATCTGTCTTTCTCTGTATGGCTTATTTCACTTAGCATCACACTCTCCAGTTCCATCCACATTGCTACAAAAGGCCATATTTCATTCTTTCTCATTGCCACGTAGTATTCCATTGTGTATATAAACCACAATTTCTTTATCCATCCATCAGTTGATGGACATTTAGGCTCTTTCCATAATTTGGCGATTGTTGAGAGTGCTGCTATAAACATTGGGGTACAAGTGCCCCTATGCATCAGTACTCCTGTATCCCTTGGATAAATTCCTAGCAGTGCTATTGCTGGGTCATAGGGTAGGTCTATTTTTAATTTTCTGAGGAACCTCCACACTGCTTTCCAGAGCGGCTGCACCAATTTGCATCCCCACCAACAGTGCAAGAGGGTTCCCATCTCTCCACATCCTCTCCAGCATCTATAGTCTCCTGATTTCTTCATTTTGGCCACTCTGACTGGCGTGAGGTGGTATCTGAGTGTGGTTTTGATTTGTATTTCCCTGATGAGGAGCGACGTTGAACATCTTTTCATGTGCCTGTTGGCCATCCGGATGTCTTCTTTAGAGAAGTGTCTATTCATGTTTTCTGCCCATTTCTTCACTGGGTTCTTTGTTTTTCGGGTGTGGAGTTTGATGAGCTCTTTATAGATTTTGGATACTAGCCCTTTGTCCGATGTGTCATTTGCAAATATCTTTTCCCATTCCGTTGGTTGCCTTTTAGTTTTGTTGGTTGTTTCCTTTGCTGTGCAGAAGCTTTTTATCTTCATAAGGTCCCAGTAATTCACTTTTGCTTTTAATTCCCTTGCCTTTGGGGATGTGCCGAGTAAGAGATTGCTACGGCTGAGGTCAGAGAGGTCTTTTCCTGCTTTCTCCTCTAAGGTTTTGATGGTTTCCTGTCTCACATTCAGGTCCTTTATCCATTTTGAGTTTATTTTTGTGAATGGTGTGAGAAAGTGGTCTAGTTTCAACCTTCTGCATGTTGCTGTCCAGTTCTCCCAGCACCATTTGTTAAAGAGACTGTCTTTTTTCCATTGGATGTTCTTTCCTGCTTTGTCAAAAATGAGTTGGCCATACGTTTGTGGGTCTAGTTCTGGGGTTTCTATTCGATTCCATTGGTCTATGTGTCTGTTTTTATGCCAATACCATGCTGTCTTGATGATGACAGCTTTGTAGTAGAGGCTAAAGTCTGGGATTGTGATGCCTCCTGCTTTGGTCTTCTTCTTCAAAATTACTTTGGCTATTCGGGGCCTTTTGTGGTTCCATATGAATTTTAGGATTGCTTGTTCTAGTTTCGAGAAGAATGCTGGTGCAATTTTGATTGGGATTGCATTGAATGTGTAGATAGCTTTGGGTAGTATTGACATTTTGACAATATTTATTCTTCCAATCCATGAGCAGGGAATGTCTTTCCATTTCTTTATATCTTCTTCAATTACCTGCATAAGCTTTCTATAGTTTTCAGCATACAGATCTTTTACATCTTTGGTTAGATTTATTCCTAGGTATTTTATGCTTCTTGGTGCAATTGTGAATGGGATCAGTTTCTTTATTTGTCTTTCTGTTGCTTCATTGTTAGTGTATAAGAATGCAACTGATTTCTGTACATTGATTTTGTATCCGGCAACTTTGCTGAATTCATGTATCAGTTCTAGCAGACTTTTGGTGGAGTCTATCGGATTTTCCATGTATAATATCATGTCATCTGCAAAAAGCGAAAGCTTGACTTCATCTTTGCCAATTTGGATGCCTTTGATTTCCTTTTGTTGTCTGATTGCTGATGCTAGAACTTCCAGCACTATATTAAACAGCAGCGGTGAGAGTGGGCATCCCTGTCGTGTTCCTGATCTCAGGGAAAAAGCTCTCAGTTTTTCCCCATTGAGGATGATGTTAGCTGTGGGCTTTTCATAAATGGCTTTTATGATCTTTAAGTATGTTCCTTCTATCCCGACTTTCTCAAGGGTTTTTATTAAGAAAGGGTGCTGGATTTTGTCAAAGGCCTTTTCTGCATCGATTGACAGGATCATATGGTTCTTCTCTTTTTTTTTGTTAATGTGATGTATCACGTTGATCGATTTGCGAATGTTGAACCAGCCCTGCATCCCAGGAATGAATCCCACTTGATCATGGTGAATAATTCTTTTTATATGCTGTTGAATTCGATTTGCTAGTATCTTATTGAGAATTTTTGCATCCATATTCATCAGGGATATTGGCCTGTAGTTCTCTTTTTTTACTGGGTCTCTGTCTGGTTTAGGAATCAAAGTAATACTGGCTTCATAGAATGAGTCTGGAAGTTTTCCTTCCCTTTCTATTTCTTGGAATAGCTTGAGAAGGATAGGTATTATCTCTGCTTTAAACGTCTGGTAGAACTCCCCTGGGAAGCCATCTGGTCCTGGACTCTTATTTGTTGGGAGATTTTTGATAACCGATTCAATTTCTTCGCTGGTTATGGGTCTGTTCAAGCTTTCTATTTCCTCCTGATTGAGTTTTGGAAGAGTGTGGGTGTTTAGGAATTTGTCCATTTCTTCCAGGTTGTCCAATTTGTTGGCATATAATTTTTCATAGTATTCCCTGATAATTGTTTGTATCTCTGAGGGATTGGTTGTAATAATTCCATTTTCATTCATGATTTTATCTATTTGGGTCATCTCCCTTTTCTTTTTGAGAAGCCTGGCTAGAGGTTTGTCAATTTTGTTTATTTTTTCAAAAAACCAACTCTTGGTTTCGTTGATCTGCTCTACAGTTTTTTTAGATTCTATATTGTTTATTTCTGCTCTGATCTTTATGATTTCTCTTCTTCTGCTGGGTTTAGGCTGCCTTTGCTGTTCTGCTTCTATTTCCTTTAGGTGTGCTGTTAGATTTTGTATTTGGGATTTTTCTTGTTTCTTGAGATAGGCCTGGATTGCAATGTATTTTCCTCTCAGGACTGCCTTCGCTGCGTCCCAAAGCGTTTGGATTGTTGTATTTTCATTTTCGTTTGTTTCCATATATTTTTTAATTTCTTCTCTAATTGCCTGGTTGACCCACTCATTCGTTAGTAGGGTGTTCTTTAACCTCCATGCTTTTGGAGGTTTTCCAGACTTTTTCCTGTGGTTGATTTCAAGCTTCATAGCATTGTGGTCTGAAAGTATGCATGGTATAATTTCAATTCTTGTAAACTTATGAAGGGCTGTTTTGTGACCCAGTATATGATCTATCTTGGAGAATGTTCCATGTGCACTCGAGAAGAAAGTATATTCTGTTGCTTTGGGATGCAGAGTTCTAAATATATCTGTCAAGTCCATCTGATCCAATGTATCATTCAGGGCCCTTGTTTCTTTATTGACTGTGTGTCTAGATGATCTATCCATTTCTGTAAGTGGTGTGTTAAAGTCCCCTGCAATGACCACATTCTTATCAATAAGGTTGCTTATGTTTATGAGTAACTGTTTTATATATCTGGGGGCTCCGGTATTTGGCGCATAGACATTTATAATTGTTAGCTCTTCCTGATGGATAGACCCTGTAATTATTATATAATGCCCTTCTTCATCTCTTGTTACAGCCTTTAATTTAAAGTCTAGTTTGTCTGATATAAGTATGGCTACTCCAGCTTTCTTTTGGCTTCCAGTAGCATGATAAATAGTTCTCCATCCCCTCACTCTCAATCTAAAGGTGTCCTCAGATCTAAAATGAGTCTCTTGTAGACAGCAAATAGATGGGTCTTGTTTTTTTATCCATTCTGATACCCTATGTCTTTTGGTTGGCGCATTTAATCCATTTACATTCAGTGTTATTATAGAAAGATACGGGTTTAGAGTCATTGTGATGTCTGTATGTTTTATGCTTGTAGTGATGTCTCTGGTACTTTGTCTCACAGGATCCCCCTTAGGATCTCTTGTAGGGCTGGTTTCGTGGTGACAAATTCCTTCAGTTTTTGTTTGTTTGGGAAGACCTTTATCTCTCCTTCTATTCTAAATGACAGACTTGCTGGATAAAGGATTCTCGGCTGCATATTTTTTCTGTTTAGCACACTGAAGATATCGTGCCAAGCCTTTCTGGCCTGCCAAGTTTCAAAGGAGAGATCAGTCACGAGTCTTATAGGTCTCCCTTTATATGTGAGGGCACGTTTATCCCTTGCTGCTTTCAGAATTTTCTCTTTATCCTTGTATTTTGCCAGTTTCACTATGATATGTCGTGCAGAAGATCGATTCAAGTTACGTCTGAAGGGAGTTCTCTGTGCCTCTTGGATTTCAATGCCTTTTTCCTTCCCCAGTTCAGGGAAGTTCTCAGCTATAATTTCTTCAAGTACCCCTTCAGCACCTTTCCCTCTCTCTTCCTCCTCTGGAATACCAATTATGCGTATATTATTTCTTTTTAGTGTATCACTTAGTTCTCTAATTTTCCCCTCATACTCCTGGATTTTTTTATCTCTCTTTCTTTCAGCTTCCTCTTTCTCCATAACTTTATCTTCTAGTTCACCTATTCTCTCCTCTGCCTCTTCAATTCGAGCCGTCGTGGTTTCCATTTTGTTTTGCATTTCATTTAAAGCGTTTTTCAGCTCCTCGTGACTGTTCCTTAGTCCCTTGATCTCTGTGGCAAGAGATTCTCTGCTGTCCTGTATACTGTTTTCAAGCCCAGCGATTAATTTTATGACTATTATTCTAAATTCACTTTCTGTTATATTATTTAAATCCTTTTTGATCAGTTCATTAGCTGTTGTTATTTCCTGGAGATTCTTCTGAGGGGAATTCTTCCGTTTGGTCATTTTGGACAGTCCCTGGAGTGGTGAGGACCCGCAGGGCACTTCCCCCGTGCTGTGGTGTATAACTGGAGTTGGTGGGCGGGGCCGCAGTCCGACCTGATGTCTGCCCCCAGCCCACCGCTGGGGCCACAGTCAGACTGGTGTGTGCCTTCTCTTCCCCTCTCCTAGGGGCGGGATTCACTGTGGGGTGGTGTGGCCCGTCTGGTCTACTTGCACACTGCCAGGCTTGTGGTGCTGGGGAGCTGGCGTATTAGCTGGGGTGGGTAGGCAAGGTGCACGGGGGCGGGAGGGGCAGGCTTAGCTCGCTTCTCCTTAGGTGATCCACTTCAGGAGGGGCCCTGTGGCAGCGGGAGGGAGTCAGATCCGCTGCCGGAGGTTTGGCTCCGCAGAAGCACAGAGTTGGGTGTTTGCACGGAGCGAGCAAGTTCCCTGGCAGGAACTGGTTCTCTTTGGGATTTTGGCTGGGGGATGGGCGGGGGAGATGGCGCTGGCGAGCGCCTTTGTTCCCCGCCAAGCTGAGCTCTGCCGTCCGGGGGCTCAGCAGCTCTCCCTCCCTTTGTCCTCCAGCCTTCCCGCTTTCTGAGCAGAGCTGTTAACTTCTGACCTCCCAGACGCTAAGTCGCGCTTGCTGTCGGAACACAGTCCGTCCGGCCCCTCCGCTTTTGCCAGCCCGACTCGGGGGCTCTGCTTGGCCGGCGAGCCGCCCCTCCGCCCCTCCGCCCCGGCTCCCTCCCGCCAGTCCGTGGAGCGCGCACCGCCTCGCCGCCCTTCCTACCCTCTTCCGTGGGCCTCTCGTCTGCGCTTGGCTCTGGAGACTCCGTTCTGCTAATCCTCTGGCGGTTTTCTGGGTTCTTTAGGCAGGTGTAGGTGGAAGCTAAGTGATCAGCAGGATGCGCGGTGAGCCCAGCGTCCTCCTACGCCACCATCTTCCGGAACTCCTCCTTGCTCAAGGGTTTTAATTCCAAACAGGGGAGGTGTTTAATCACTAGTCAAACACTATCTAGAATCTTGCATTTGATTCTAGGAAAGAAAATGGTATACAATAGATATCCTTGAGCAGTTTCTAGATAGCAGTGTCAGAATGGTATGAGGATGTGAAAATACATTATATGAGAAAAAAGGGGATGTTTCGCAAAAAAATACAAAATCCAAAAGGAGACTATCAAGATATCTTCAGATATTTGAAAGATGGACATGAGAAGATGACTAAATTTGTTAAAAATGGTCTCAAAGTGTACAAGTTTGTATGAATGTTACAGGGAAGGCGATTGAGGCTGATCATGGAGAAGATGGTTTTTTGATCTTTTAGGTCAGCGATCAAAAAGTAGAATCAGTTACTCTGGGAAGTTGGAAATGTAGTGTCTTGAGGTTATTCAAAAACAAGTTGGGTAACCACTTGGTGGGAACATGCTAGAAAAAATTCAAGCATCAGATAGAAGATGGACTAAAAACACAGGATGATATTGTTTATCTTTTAATCTTCATACTGTTTGGAAAATTAATGATCATGAAACCGGACTATTACCCCACACAAAGAACAGTTTGTGCCTGAGTAGTCTATTCAAAGCCCAAAGAACATGAAAGATGCATTTTGTACAGTCATTGAACTAAGCATACTGGAACACTTGGATCTCTGGAATGAATTCTGTGGTTAGTATTAGAGTCATTAGTTACGAATAAATTTAAACATTATTTGGCTCTTCTTTCTGAGCTCGTATGTGTGTGTGTGTGTGTGTGTGTGTGTGCGCGCGCGCACGCGCGCGCACACACACGTGTACATGTTGTTAAAAACAGCTAACTAACAACTATTTCTGGAGTGCCTGAGCTAGAGCACATTTTACTGGGTATTTCGAGTATACAGAGCTTTACAGATGCAGTTTCTTAACTCAAAGGGTTTACCTTATTCCTCTTTCTTTTTTGGCTTTTCCCCCTTTTCTCTCTACGCTCCAAACATCTTAACTTCACACTGGACAACGATTTTAAACCGAGCATTGTCGTCTATTAACTGTTTTATCTTAGTCAAGTTATTACTTTAAGTTTTAGTTTCCATATTTGTGGAAGATAATAATAGAACCAAATTCATAGTGAGGACTAAGTGAGATATGTACATAGCTCTTAGCATATTGTATGTGTTTGTTCATTCACCACTAGTTATTATATTATGGTTCAAACTCACTGTCACATCTACCCTTATATTCTCTCATTAAATTATTCTTACTCTGGCCATTCAGAACTGCCCCCACTCAACACTAATCTCCACCACACTGCGTCCAACCATTCTGTTGTTTTGTTTGTGATTATCCTACTTTGTTTTTAAAACTTTTTTTAATGTTTATTTTTGACAGAGACAGAGACAGAATGCGAGTGGGTTAGGGGCAGAGAGAGAGGGAGACACAGAATCCGAAGCAGGCTCCAGGCTCTGAGCTGTCAGCACAGAGCCTGACACGGGGCTTGAACTCACAAGCTGTGAGATCATGACCTGAGCCGAAGTCAGATGCTCAACCAACTGAGCCACTCAAGCGCCCCTATCCTACTTTGTTTTGAAAACAGGCTTCCTACTTCACTTAAAACCTCTCCGCATACATACCTCTACTCTTACTTTTTGCGTTTACGTAGAGTGATGGGCAATTTTATTTATAATGTCATGTAAGTTTAGGTCTGGAAAATAGTAGAGGTTATCCAGTCAACCCACTCATTTGAGAAATGAGGAAGCTGAGGTACCAAAAACAGGGTCTGACCTTTTTAAGATAACAGAGCAATTAGTTGATAGGGGCATGTTAATAGCAGAGTAAAGTGCTCCTGTACAATAGAGTAGCCCATATCCCCAGTTCCAAACAGTTGTGAGTAGGACTATGCAGAATAAAGGAAGAACAGTTTGACCTATAGCCTCAGTGGAAAGTAGGACAATGTTTTGGGTATTAAAGAAGGAATAAATTAATGAAGAAGCAAACATTTTTAGTACTTATTATGTGCTAAGCACTAAGTTTCTTTATATTTATGCTATGTAATCCTCAGTAACAAAGCAAAAATGCATGAACACACTTTTTCTGCATTTTTAAATTGAGGAAACTGAGGCTCAAAGAAAGTATATTATTCGGTAAAAGTTAAATACACAGTTAATAAGTGGGGGTGCCACAATATTAACCCATGTTTCTGTGACTAAAATCTGTTCTACTTTGCTGCTTTTATGGCAATACTCACGCTTCTCAAACTTGGCAATTCTATAATTTTAGTCCTCCCAGGCAAATAAGGCCTCTTCTCCCAGGGATGTTCAAGATTTTTATAATATATTTGCCTTCAGGAGAAAAGCTGGATATCGAAATTAACTATGTAGGCTGTCACCTGTTGTAATTTCTGGGCACTAGGAAGTCCAATTTAAAGAAATCCTTACTAGGGCGCTTACCCCTGAGATTATTCTACAAGAATTTTGATATCACCTAGACAGATAGTGGTAAAATTCCCAAGCTCCACGAATACAGAGAATATTTTAATGTCAGAGAGAGAGTGAGCAAAAGAATTTTCTACAGATGTCAAGGATTGCTTGAACCTAGCTTTTCTCTGGCAACTTTGAATAACAAGAGACATTGGAGCAATATATTCAATCTGTATGTGATTTATTTTTGATGCAACATGCTTGGTAAGAACAAAAATTTAGAAATAATCATCCAGCTTTCAGAAAAAAAAAAAAGTTCTGGTTGGTAGCATTTGCTAGTTTTCTGTGGTGTAAGTACTCCACCATGGCCAATTTCAAGCTATCAACATGAATCTTTTGACTGCAAAATTGAAAAAAGATATGCACATTTGTCTTTTGTAAGCCTAGCACAAACTGTCATGTGCATATCACATGGATATGTGTATATTTAATATAGGTATAGGCATATTTATATATGTATACATATAAAAAGGGCTTGGAAGAATGTGCAAAAATATTGTATCAATTTGGTTTGAAAGAAGAGTGAGTTTAAGATACGTTTCATGAAAGGGGACTTTTCCATTTTATTCAGTATAATTTTATATTTTTCAAAAACATTTTTGAAGTATAGTATATACATAAAAATTAGATATATAGCAAATGTATAGTTAAGTTTTCACAAATAGAACACACCTGTATAACCACTACTCAGAAACAGAAATTATCAGCACCACTCATATCTTTGGTAGTCATTATTACCCAAGACCCAGGGATAACCATTATTCTGATTTCTAACAACATAGATCAGCTTTGACTGCTTTTGTAATTTACATAACTGGTATAGCATAATTATGCTAATTACTTAACCCAACGATCTAATGATGTAGATATTCATTTTAATTAATGATAATGATTAAAGTATTATTGATGATATGGTAAACATTTTTTTATATATCATGAATTCCTTTGTATCAAACTTCTTTCATGCAACATTATTGTGAGATTTATCATTAAACATATCAAAAGAGACAATGTAAATAGTAAACAGTATTGTTATATGTACTTGAAGATCATTCTTGTTGCTGTATAGGATTCTATTGTGTGTACATAACTCAACTTATTAATTGTTTCACTGTTGATGGCCTCAAGTTATTCCACAAATTGAGGCTGGTATTACCTTCAATGAATTTCCCCACTTCTCCTTGCCACTACTTTGGACAGCTTGAATTTAACACCAGCCTGTGCACTTCTGCATTGCCCCTGGACTTCTCAGATTCTTTGGAATACTGGTTGATCCTTTGAGATTTTCTGGTGAGTAGTGTATATCACCTGAAGGTTTTTAACCCTGGGTGCACAGAGTTGATAAAATTCAAGGGGTACTTGAATAGATGGGAAAAGGCAATCTTAAACAATAGAGATGCCACTCTATTTCCTAAGAAGTATTAAAGAAGGATGTCCCAACTAGGTAAATTTTCAAGTTTGACTTTGGCCAAATGAAGGACTAGTAGACTATATTCTTGAGGGCATATCTCTTAGGATAAATTTTATACACAACTTTGTGTTTAGGTTTAAGTAAGAATACTATTGTATTACTAGGAAGGAATGGCTTGGTGACTTTAATTTGCCAATCAGCATGATGGACTGTTTTTAAGACCCTATGAGAAAAGTCGGTCAAGTTGCTGTGAAAATATATTGATTCAAGACTAATGTTCAACTATGCTACCTGGGGACTAAATCAGCACTACTTCAGACCAACATACAAGAAAGTGTATAGGGGAGAAGGTACAAATGAATGAGAGAGGGAGAGATTCAGATTACTTCCCCACAGGAGAGATAGCAGGCTCAGTTCCCTGAGGGCTCAAGAAAGCCTCTAGCAGGGGATGGACATGATTGATGGTCAGCATCTTTGGAGAGCATGGGAAACAAAGATGTAAAGAGGAACAGTGACAGATTGACTTAGAAGAATAGGAGAGTACTGGTTTCATGGGTAAGTCTTGTATCATTCCAAGACTCCTGTGGAGCCTTGGAAGTGAGTACTAAAGTTTTATTGTAAAGCCAGTGAGAGGTGTGAGCCAGTGATATTCAGGAATTAATGGTCATATGTCCACAAACATATCTATGATATGATAAAGTTCTAATTGTTTTTTTGTTTTAAAATTTTTTACTGTTTATTTATTTTTGAAAGAGAAAAAGAGAGAGAGAGAGAGAGAGAGATTGAGAGGGAATGAGCAAGGGAGGGGCAGAGAAAGAGGGAAACACAGAATCTGAGGTAGGCTCCAGGCTCCTCGCTGTCAGCACAGAGCCCAGCGCGGGGCTCGAACTCACGAATC
Organism: Neofelis nebulosa; assembly: GCF_028018385.1. Taxonomy (NCBI): domain Eukaryota; kingdom Metazoa; phylum Chordata; class Mammalia; order Carnivora; family Felidae; genus Neofelis; species Neofelis nebulosa. The sequence goes on from NC_080787.1 coordinate 51,085,525, forward strand.
ATGAGCTGAAGTTGGATGCTTAACCGACTGAACCACCCAGGTGCCCCTCTAATTGTTTTTATTGAATCCATACCTCACTTATAAGTAAAAGTAAGTGAAATATTGGAAAAGAAGTATAGAGGATGCTGGAATACAAACAACACCACATTATAATGAGGCAAAATAATAATGTTTTGATTGAGTCATCATGATTTTTCTCAATTCTTGTCTAGAGAGGAAATTCCAATGACTGTGGACTTAGCTATAGTTTATAAGTGATGGTGGGATATAGGAAAGCTGGTGACTATAACCTTTTTTTTTTAACCTATGTTGGTGGACTGGGAACTTAAAGTCAAGCCATGGAATGGCTTTAGATGAGATTCTAAAATGATAGATTAAAAATGGCTCCTTTTCTATCAAAATGGATAAAATTTGTTAGTTGAATAAAATATATGTTCTAGAGGTGTCACCCTTTTTCCTACAAACCTTTTCCCTAAACCAAATATGGGAAAGATGATATATCTCAAACATGTCTGTACTAGACTCTTGCAGAGACAATTTTTCAAAGTTTGATATAAATATACAGCCTAACATACTTATCAGGAGTATACTAACCAAAGAGATCTTATAAATCAAAGTTATAGGTATATACAATGCTTTTTTTTGTTTAGATTACAGTCTTATGATGAACATTGCAGTGGTTTTACTAATTTATTTAACAGCCACTTAATAGCAAAATATGGAGGAATAGTAAAATTATTTAGACATGATCTCTATTCCAAAGGAGCTTGTAGTATGTACCAGAGTTAGACATGTAAAGAAATTACTCTGAAAATAATTTTTATTCCTGGTCAAAAACAATGTATGAACATGTTTCTAAGGTGGGACATAGGAAGCAGTATATAACTCTGCTTCAAAATAAATATATACATATATGGTTTTACTAAAGTTTTGTATAACAGAGTCCTAGTTACTCAAGATTTTCCAAGGATCCCATAAACATAAAGATTTTTTTAGCTTAGGAACATGGTATTTTATTATTCATTTTTAATTATTTTTTAATTTTTTATTGAAGTGTAATTAACATATACCATTATATTAGTTCCAGGTATACGATACAATAAAATGTAACAAATTTTTAATCATTAAATCCTTTTGTTTAAAGATTTCTTTTTTTTTTTTTTTTTTGAGAAAGAGAGTATGCATGTGTTTGCACGCATGTGTGTGGGGGCAAGGGGCAGAGAAAAGGGGACAGAGGATCTGAAGCGGGCTCTGTGCTAACAGCAGAAAGCCTGATGCAGGGCTCAAACTCACAACCCATGGTATCATGACCCAAGCCAAAGCTGGTTGCTTAGACGCCTGAGCTTAACAGGCACCTCTGTTTAAAAATTTCTTATGTGGGTGTACTATTTTTGATGCCCCAATCAGAAAGTTTTAATTTTTGGATGCAAGACATAATTCAAGTATTTTTCCATGTTGTAACTATAGAGACCATAACATAAGCATTATTTAATCCAGGGGGAAAAACTGATTTAAAAGTATTTTATTATCTGTTTTGGACCTTGTAACCCAAAGATACAGAAGTAGGAAAAACTTCATGAAGGACATAATAATCATCATGGGTTTTGAAGAATGAGGAATTTTACAGACTGAAAACAAAGAAGGATAGTTTTAAAAGTATAACTCACCAGTGTCAGTCTTGGAGTTATGAATGTCACTAGAGGCAGGGGTTGGCAATAAGATTAGGAAGAATAACTGACAGGGATAAGTGTTCTATAGAAGTGAGAAATAATTACATGCTGAAAAATGAGAATGGCTTTAGAAATTTTCTTTCCTAAGGTTAGCCTGGTAAAGTTGTGAAGTGATTATATTTTTGCAGGAAACTATTCAAGCTAGAAGAAGCAAATAACAGGCTATTACAATATAGCCAATCAGGGATGACAAATGTTAAATTCTGTACCGTTGGCCAAATGACACTAAAAGAAAGGGGGCTTCAGACAATTCACCTTGGCAGTTAGAGCATACAGACCTCTATGGTCCAAACTTAAAAACTAAAAAGTATGATAAATCCAGGGTCTGTCTGATTCCAAAGTTTTCATGAAGGGAAGGAATATTGTGCTAAAATTCCAGAATGTGAAAACTATAATTTAACTTTAATTTTAGGAAATAGATAAGGGTTGATTATTACTTACCAAGGCTTATTACATAAGGTGATTTTAGAAAGAGCAAAAAAGGGGGCGCTTGGTGGCTCAGACTGAATCTTTTTTTTTTTTTTAGACATTGATGGTCTTTATTTTTGTTTATTTATTTTTTAAAATACAATTTATTGTCAAATTGGCTAACATACAGTGTGTAAAGTGTGCTCTTGGTTTTTGGGGTCGATTCCTGTGGTTCATCACTTACATACAACACCCAGTGTTCATATGTGGATTTTGAGAAACTTAACAGAAGACCATGGGGGAAGAAAAGGGGAAAAAGTAGTTACAGAGAGAGAGGGAGGCAAACTGTAAGAAGCTCTTAAATTCAGTCTGACTATTGATATCAGTTCAGGTTGTGAACTTGATCTTGCAGTGGGGAGATCAAGTCCCACATCAGGCTCCACACTGCATGGAGCCTGCTTGGGATTCTTTCTCTCCCTTTCTCTCTTCCTCTCCACTGCAAGCATTCTGTCTGTCTCTCAAAATAAAAATAAACATTAAAAAAAGAAAAAGAAAGAGCAAAAAAGAAGGCCCAACCCTAACCAACAACAGTTCTGGCAGGAATAGTGTGAGGGTAGAAGGCTGAGGCTGAAATTAGAAATTATTTCTTGGGACTGGGGTTAAGATTGGTGTTCATGACTTTACCATAAGGTCACTTTAAATAAACTTTCCACACAGAGTTGAGTTTGACAGTCAACTTTCAATCGGATACCTTCATGGCTTTCTAGAATCCTGAATAGATTGCTGAGCAACACTAAAAACCTGGTATGAGCCAGCTAGGCTTTCATCTGGTAGAGAGTAGGAGAGATTATTATACTTCCTGTGACTACTTCTGGACTACTGGCTGTTAATGTACACGTAACATCAATCCTCAGCTCCTATAGATTCTACCACCCATGTGCAGCAAACTTCATTCAGTTCTCATCTCCATTGAAAGAATCTTCTCTGAGTTAGCATCATTTCTCATTGGTATTGCTATAACGGCCTTTTGATTTATCTAGAAGTTTCACATCCTTGATCTTCCATTCTCCATACAGTAGTTACAGAGTTTCCTTTTGTTTGGCTTTCCATTTTTTTATTTAAAGTCCCATACGCTTAGGGTTGCCTGGGTGGCTCAGTTGGTTAAGCCCCAACTTCAGCTCAGGTCATGATCTTGCAGTATTTGAGTTCGAGACCTGCATCTGGCTCTGTGCTGATAGCTTGGAGCCTGGAGACTGATTTGGATTCTGTGTCTCCATCTCTCTCTTCCCTTCCCCTGCTCATGCTCTGTCTCTCTCTCAAAAATGAATTAACATTAAAAAAAAATTTAAAAAAAAGTCCTATACACTTAGCATGACCATTCATGAGTTTGGCTCACCCAAACTTCCACCTTCAGCTACTTCTACTACTCTTCTTTTCCCTTCCAACCATATTGAGTTTCTCTGTTACTTATGTCTTCATTCTTTTCTGCCTTTACACATTTACCTGCTACATTTACCAGAAACATCCACAATTACCCTCTCCAACCTCCCTATCTTTTCCTCATGTCTCAGATGCTTATTTTTTTTTTATTATTTTTTAATGTTTATGTATTTCTTTATTTATTTTTACATTTCTTTATTTTTTTTTTTTTTGAGAAACAGAGTGAGACAAAGCATGAGCGGGGGAGGGTCAGAGAGAGAAGGAGACACAGAATTTGAAGCAGTCTCCAGGCTCTGAGCAAGCAGTCAGCAGAGAGCCTGATGCAGGGCTCAAACCCACGAACTGTGAAATCATGACCTGAGCCGAAGTCGGATGCTCAACCAACTGAGCCACCCAGGTGCCCCAATGGTTTTTTTTATTTTTGAGGGATAGAGAGACAGAGTATGAATGGCGAAGAGCAGAGAAAGGGGGAGACACAGAATCAAAAGCAGGCTCTGAGCTGTCTGCACAGAACCCAATGTGTGGCTCAAACTCATGAACCATGAGATCATGACTTGAGCCCAAGTTGGATCCTTAACTGACTGAGCCACCCTGGTGCCCCCTTAGATCCTAGTTTAAATTCCATTTTCTTAATAGAGGCTTCCCAGAATTCCTTACTTCAAGGCAAGTTTAGAACCTAGAGTTTTGCACTAATAAATACATATTTAATGATTAGAGATCTCATGAAACTGTATTATTCCTTACATTCATCATTACACCCCTAGTGCCTAGCACACAGTGACTGATTTGATTCCTATTGAGCCTTTCTGTAACTTGAATAGAGACTACCTGAATGGCAAACATCCCAGTAAACAAGTCATGAACTTTGGGCAGGCAAAGCTAACAGTAAGGGCTTGCCCAAGCCTATGTGGGCAAGAATTAAAAGCTCATTTTCCCAAAATATTAATGACCTAGAATAAATGTACTTACAAAGGGAGAAGGTAAAGAAGTAGCCCTGTCCTTTAGTTAACAAATGATCATAAAAAATATAGGAGAAGTCAGTTGATGGGAGACAAGGAAAGAGAGAAGAGGTAATTATTTTGATAGAGTTGAGTTTAAGGAATCTGTAGAATTTCCCTAAGAGATATCCAATAGGCATATGTGTGCCTTGAGCTAAAGAAAAAAATGAGAGTTAGAAATATAAATTTTGGGAATCATTTCAGGTGGTTGAAACAGTGGTTGTAAGTACGATTGCTCCAGAGATTATTTAGAAAAAGGGGACTGAGCATGTACTTCTAGGAACCTTAGAAGTATTTTCTGTTGTGACACATCAGGCCTAAAGAATTTAATTATATTTGGGAATAAAATGATAGGAAATAAGAAGAGACTTATTTTTGAAACTTTTTAATGATCTTTATAATTATTATCATATTTATCTAAAGGCTTCGGTTTGCAAAAACATTTTGACTTTAAAAATTTGAAAATATAAATATAGCTACTGTAGTAGTTCATCTTTTAGGCTTACTGATCTTTCTTCATTCTTCATGTGCCTTTGAGTTTTATCACTAAGTTATCCTGGTATTACTGTAGAACCCATAAAATTTGTATTACCTTGTCAGGTTGTCTCATGCTTCTGGGTCATATGAACAGTCTGGGTCAACAGAACATATGAACTAGACCAAGCTTCCTCCCTTACCCAGATCATATATGAGAAACAAAACAGAAACTGAAATGTTGAATTATCCCAGTGCTGTCTCCTTGCCTTAGGAATTGTTTCTTGAGACTTCTCAAACCCACCCACATTTCTCTCTTTTATGTTTTTACATGTGGATAGGTTTCTGATGACTACAATGTGATCTCTGTACACATAATCACCATTTATGCAAGGGCAAGTTTGGAGCATTAAACAATTATAGTATTGTTGAAATGATTAAGGTTGTAATGATTACCATTATTTTTAGCATTATAATTTTGAGTTTTACTTGGATTATCTCATTTAACCCTCACGTCAAACTTAATTCAGTGGATGCTATTATTATTTTATAGATAAGGACATTGGGGCTGAGAGAGTTGGTAATGATTTTTGTTCAAATAATATAGCTAAAAACATAGTGAAACTGGAACTCAAAACTCAGGCAATCTAACTTCAAAACATGAAGATTTCAGAGTGCCTGTGTAGCTCAGTCAATTAAGTGCCTGACTGTTAATTTTGGCTCAGGTCATGATCTGACAGTGTGTGGGATCAAGTCCTGCATTGGGCTCCATGCTGACAGCACAGAACCTGCTTAGGATTCTCTCTCCCCCTTTCTCTCTGCCCCTCCTCTGCTCACTCTCTCCTTCTCCTTCTCCCCCTCCTCCTCCTTCTTCGTCTTCTCTTTCTCTCTCTTAAAATAAATAAACTTAAAAAAAAAAGACCTCATCATTATGATACACTCTTCTCCCACCTTCCTCCCTGACCTAAATTTCTTAATCTTAGAGGAACCTCTTGCTTATTAACCACTATTTTCCACCATTTTGGAAACAAAATGAAAGTATTATTTCCTCATTCAATGTTTAAGTCATTAGCAGATATATACAGGGACAGCAGTTTCACTCATTGTGCAATTTTATTCATTAAAATGCTGAGAATGGGGATACCTGGGTGGCTCAGTCAGTTCAGTGTGTCCTACCCTTGATTTTGGCTCAGGTCATGATCCCAGAGTATTGGGATGGAGCCCTGCGTCAGACTCCATGCTGGACGTGAGGCCTGCTTGAGATTCTTTCTCTCCCTCTCTCTCTTCCCCTCTCCCCCACTCATGCTCTCCCTTTCTCTATGTTTAAAGTTAAAAAATAAAATAAAGTAAAATAAAATAAAATACTGAGAATAAATTAGGATCAGAAGAATATCAGAAGAAACTGTGCTTTTATTATCAAGCTAATTTTTTTCTACTTTTCATAATAGTATGTTTATTTCCAGACATGGTTGCACTTTTTATACAGAGAAGATATGCCAGGATAAGACAATAATATTCATATCTTCATTAGATACTTCAGTCTGTTCATACCCTGGCTGGTTAAGGAGTCTGAACCTTCTTCCTGTGAGAAAAGGTGATGGAGAACTTGTGCAAGGTTTCAAGTAAGATTTTAGCACTTGTCTTATATCATGTTAGCTCTCAAATTGGCCAAGTCCACACAAAAAGCAAATATCCCATGTCTGTACCCTGGTAAACTAGAAGAGACAAAAAGAAGCAGAACAATAAGCTCTTTTCTCTTTCACAATATAAAGAGGATGTCTTCTTATTTATGTACTTCTAAGTTAACACCGAAAAGTACAAACATAGTCTAATAATACACCATGAGAGTTTCTCTTGCAATCTTATTAGTATTTGTTTTATTTGATATCTGTACTATAATTTGGAAATTAAACATTTGCTAGAGTGTCTCAAGCCTGATCTACTACCCCTGTTAGAGCAAGTCTTTATTTCTCTTACACCTGGATCATTTCAACAGTCTTTCATCACCTTTCCCTGTGTCTATACTTTCTAAGCATTTTCCATCCCGTGGAATTAATAAAACCCTATCCCATATTAAGAAAGCAAAGGCTTAACTGAAGGATTGAGCTGATGCTAGGACTCTTTGCTTGCAGTGAATCAGGTCCCTTAATCCATGACCTGATGGAGGTCCTATTTATTCCATTTCTTTGATCTCTTCCAACTCCTCTCTCATTTGTAGAATTGTTCCTATCAGTTTGGATATCTTTGAATTGAAGATTCCTGATAATATTATTTTTGTTATTTAGCATTCTTCCACCAATTAATAGAGAATTGATATCCAAAATGATCACCTGTTTTGGGGCGCCTGGGTGGCTCAGTCAATTAAGTGTCTGACTTCGGCTCAGGTCATGATCTCACAGTTGGTGGGTTCGAGCCCTCTGTTGGGCTCTGTGCTGACAGCTCGGAGCCTTGAACTGGCTTTGGATTATCTCTCTCTCTCTCTCTCTCCCTCCCCCCTCCCCCATTTGTGTGCTGTCTCTCTGTCTCTTAAAAATAAATAAATGCAAGAAAAATTTAAAAAAACAAATGATGACCCATTTCTATAGAACCACCCTATACACCTATATCTCCCGCTATTGTCAGATCTTCAGGAGAAAAACTAGCTCTTCAGATGATGCCATGTGACCAAGAAAGCAACACATACTGTACAAGAGTGGTTAGTAATTCAGTTTCATTTATTACTAATCCTTACACCCACTGTGCTTTATATTCAGGAATGCTGATTTTTATTTCAGACTTCTACATACAACATTTGGCATTTAGTTTTCTGCAGAAACCAACTAGTTTTTCAAAATCATGGCATTCCTGTCTACATTTCCCTCTCTTGACAAAGCAACTATAGGTGTCTTTCACAGGACATTTCACTGTTAAAAGGGGGAAGAAAAAGGCACAGAAACCATTGAGTCATTGTATATGTTTTAGGGACCCAAACTTGGTATAAATCAATTGTTGACATGAAAATCATTAAAGCGTCTGCAAATGCTAAGTTTTTACCCTGGAGTAGGCATTTAAGAAGTCATTTATTTTACTATTTTTCTGGTGATGACGGTTTTGTGGATTCTGCTTCATTCAGTTCTCGCTCCAACTTTTGACTTGATCCACTGGTGGCTAAAGCTTAGTTTTCCATAAGAATTCTAAATAGATATTGTTGGACGCAGAACAGCTTTGGAACAAACATCATATATCCCTATGGCTATCTACCCACCTACTTGTTTTTTGTTTTTTTTTCCCCTCTGATTCAAATGAAATAAGCACATAAATTATTTTTGACTTTAGGATTAAACAATGGGAACACCAATTCATGTTGTTGTTGTTGTTGTTGATGTTATTGTTTACCCCCATCCAGCTACCAAATTCTTCCCAGCACGCATGTCATGTGTGTGGTATCTTTTTAAATTATTATTATTTATTTAAACTCACGTTAGTTAACATACACTGTATTCTTGGCTTCATCAACTCATATTTAAATTGCTATTTTGCTTTTATATTTAGGGCTCTTTTTTATGGGGAGAATGAAGACGTTGAGATAAGGATTCTTTGAAAACACACACAAAGATCTGAGGTTAGTCAGGGGGTGCTGAGAGCACTAGTGGTACCATATCACAACCAGCTTAGACATGCAGTGAAGGGAGTGAAACTGGCCAGTGTATCCTTATGTTTCCTTTACTCAGAGTCCCCTTCTCTATAAAGTACTCAGGCCAGCACTATCGCAACATATCCCAACTAATGAACCTATTGAAATCATGGGCAGAAGACAATATTTCACCTTTTCAAGAAATGTTTGTATTTTAAAATGGGTCCCTAAGCGAAGGAGATTCTCAAAGTAAAAGCATTAAATATAATGGTGAATTATCTGCCATCAGCAGAGAAGGTATGTGAACACTGTTCTTCATCTTTCCCTAAAATCCTATCATATATAGGACCCATCTATGATAGACTTGGTGGTAGTGATAACCCAATATATTTACACCCTCTGATATCAGTGAAGTTATATTAACTTCCCTCTGTTACTTTGGGTAATTATGCTTTGGGGGGAAAAGTTGAAACCATATTATATTGATTTTTTCCCCATATTTGATTCCATGTGATATCACTGTTCCACCGTATAAATTAATGATGTCTTCTTATTTGTATTGTCTAGAGAGATGTTATTTATTGCCTTTGATGCCAGAGGGAAAAGACATTATCTCACCAGTTTAAAAATGCATCCTCAAATTACACTGTCCTATATGAGGGGTGTGAAACATGTATGTCGACTTAATTGGAATTTACAAATAACAGAATATGACAGCTGTCAAGCATCAGTATGAGAAAAAGAATGGCATTATTTAAGTGGGAATTATAAATTAGCATTTCCCCACTAGTAACAAAAACAACAAATAGCTTCTCACTAGATAATAGCTATTGCATCATCTAAAATTCATATTTATGTACAAGAAGGAATTGCAAATGTTTCAACTTTTTGATGAAACCATGCACACATGCAAGTCTCTTTGGTTTCTGAAGATACTGAAAATGTCATGAAGGTTTTCACATTTTTTTTCAAAAGCAAGTGGCATGTGGGACACATGTAAATCAAGATAACATAACTGGAGGTAATATTTTATTATCTAAATGTGGTTGGTCGCCCTATATACTAGTCTTCTCTATTTTAAGAAAATCTTAGTTTGGTGTTAGTAAAATTAAAACCTTGTTTTAAGTCCTGAGTTTAGGAAGTTGTGATACAACAATAATCCTCATGATTTTTATCTGAGAAAATTTATTTTAATTATAAGAGAATTCAAATGATTTGAATCTTTTATCCAAAATACTTAGGTATTTGAGTTTTTAAATTTCCTCCAAGCTAGGCTGACTTATTGCTAGAACACTTGGTTTCATCCGTGTTCTGTGGGATGGAGTTGGAGTTCAAATAGTAATCTATTGAAGGTCTAGGCCACTCCTAAATCAGAAGTTTCTAGAGGTTTGTTTTGTTTTTGAGTGGAATTATTTTTTAAGGGATGTGTGTTTTTATAGTGTTAAATAACTTTCCTATCTTGAGTAGTCTGAAATGTGACAAAGAAACTCTTTCAATGATCTATATCAAGACACATCCATTTGGCTGCTAATGTAACCTGGGTGATGACGGCAATGGTTTACAAATGAGGGTACATAACCTAAGCACATGAAATCCAACAGGGTAAATGTTGCCTCCATTGTCTTTTACAATACTTGTCAGAGAAAAATTTCTTCTCCCAAAATGAGACACCAAGAGCCTACTTTCCTTCTGAGATGTTTCAATACAATGTAAAAGTAATTATAATATGTAAGAAAAACATAATATATACCATAGTCTACATTAGGTACTTTGCATATTTGTATATTATTAATTCTCATGATAATGCTATGAGGAAGCTTAATTGCTATACTTAATTCACAGATGCAGAAACTGAGGCTGCAGGAGTTTAAACAAACTGATAGATTCATATAACCATTTTGGTGGCAGAAACCAAATCTGACCCCAGGTATCAATAACTCCAAAGGCTATGTTCATTTCATCACCTGATTAATATTAGTTGTTATCTAATTGGACCTGTGGTAATAGAGCCATTAAATTGTTTTTGACTCTAAGTCATTTAAAAACACAAAATGTTTTAAAATGAGAATTCTCAAATAAACCATGCAACATGATATAGCCAAATCTATCATTTGGTGTAAGTTAGTGGAAAACCTGTTGTTACTATACTATATACAGCATCCCATTATTTCTCAAGGATCCAGATGATTATAATTTAATATCCTATCTAACTTGGCTTTCTGGACAGCCAGCTCACACTGAGAACAAAGCGTTTGATCAAGTCCTTAAACTGTCTCCCACAATAATATGACTCACCAGGAGCCTTACTTTTTAGTAAGATCACAAGTCCTTTCTTTGTGATTCACTCCCAGGACCATCACACACCACTCTTAGCAGTCACTTCTTTATCTCTAGTTGACATCAACCAAGACTTCCCTCTCCAGAAAGATATTTCACCCCCTCAATTAACACTTCTATTTTACCTAGTGGCAATAGGGCCAGAAGGAAAAATAAAATCAAGAGGACAGGAATCTTCATGACTGAAGAGAATCATTCAAATCAATAGCTCTGGAGTCTTTCAGTAAGAGGCGGCTAGAGAGTGTATCTTTTTATATTTCTTTCCCTGTAGAGATATGAATCTACTCATTTCTGTTCATCAAAAGTTAACACTCTTGTTTAGTGGTGCCTGGGACAAAAGTGCTGGACATTGCTTTGCTTTTAGCTTGGTAATGTAAAGGGCTTATGACATTCGTAGCAGATTATTATGACTTTTGAATAACTAGTTATCTAAGAAATTCCTTACCACCAGGAATTTCCTACAAGAGAACTGACAAGAATAAGTATGAGAATTTAATCTTTGCTTTTCTGTTTCTGTTTCTTAAAAAGCTATGTAAAGTAAATTACTGTCTCCTAATTTATTACTTTTCCCTTTTCCCCTGAGACCTATGGTCATTATTAAAACCCTTTTCATCATTACTAAAACAAACCTTTGCTGTATATGATATGCAATGTAGGTCTTGGAGACACAATAACTATAAGAGAATTTGATAGTGAATACATCCACACACACACACACACACACACACACACACACAGCCAAATAGTGTGTGTAAATATGCAAGGTGCCATATAATGACACCACTAATAAATAGTAAGTCATTTTAATGAGAATACATTATTTGGATGATGTCTCTAAGAAGATATTATGGTTATATAAAGGAGATGTTTAGCAAAAGATACAAGTCAAAATTTGCTTTACTTTGCTTTGAGCGTTCTTTTTTCTAAGATCTGGAAGCAATAGGATTATTGGAAATGTGGTTACAATGAACCATTAAAGAGGAGTGATAACAAAATGCCTAATTTAAGGCATTTGATTTATCTACTCTTAAAGGGTAAGGAAAGTTTCTCTATAAACGATAAAAAATGTAATAAACCTCCTTATGCTTAATTGCTGAATCAAAGAACTTGGAACTCTGCAAGATTATTCAGTGGCTATTATATAGGATATAGGAAACTGTTGAATTCCCAAGACCAGTCTCTGTTTGCAACAAATTTGCAAAAATGAAACCAGGTCCTCTGAACTATCCTTACTATTAGGGTAGATTCAAAGCCTTAATAATCATTCAAAATGAAAGTGGATAGTTTCAGATCTTATGTGACTTTTAGTCCAAAGAATGCTATTAAAGTTTTGGTGTTCGTTCAAGCCTCGTGTTTTTAGGACATATTCCTCATTCTCAGCGTATTAGTTATTAAGAAGGCTACCCACGTTGCTCTAGGGATTACAGAAACAGAAAAAACGAGAAACTAGCTTGAAAGTTAAAAGCCCTGCCTTTTTCGATAGCTCCCCCTATTTCAGTCTCCTTTCCTGGACCGTAGCCTCTTTTGCATCTGGAAAGTGTACTTGTCTAGAAGTTAGAATAGTTTAGTTCTTTTCTATATGCAGCTGACTTCCTAAGAAACATTTTGATCAATTCACCTATCTGGGCTTCACATCCATTTTCACTGAATAATAAGGACTAACATTCGTGATTATTTACCATGTACTCTCTGTTTTGAACACTTTGTACACATCAACTCGTTAAATCCTTATAGCATTCTATGAGGATGTAGGTAAAAATATTTCCAACTAATAGTTGTGGAAACTCAGACATAAGGAGATCATGTAATTTTCCCAGTTAAGTACAGTTAACAAATGGTAGAGAGGAGAATTGAACTGAGGATGTTGAATACCAGAGTCCCATCTCTTGACCACTTTATACACTGTTTAATGAAAGATGTGTGTGACAAAATTTTTTTGAAATCTTCCCAGGAGAAATGTTCTTTTGCTCTGATATATTTCATTGCTTATGACATAAGACATTGATAAAAAATGCTTGTAAATGTAAAATACTAGAAAACTATATGTGATGTTATTATGATGAAGTCATCAAAATAGATAATCCTGCTAATATGGTTTCCAATAAATAATTTTATAATTTCTAGAATAAATCTGTAGAGATCATTGACTATCTTAAGCAATCAGATCACATATCACTTAAGCTGGTATTCATAATGTAAAACATTGTGCTCATCTAATAATTTAATTACTAGTCCATCAAATGTGCTGAATAAAACTGCAATAACAAAGTCTCTTTGTTCTTCAAAAGAAGAAATTTTTTAAGAACCCGGGGAAGTGAGACTCTGTGTGATATCAGAGTTGTAGCATTGATTTCTGATAGTAGAACAGATAAGATCAAGGGGATCTTATAAAGATAAAGTAACCTAAAAAGGAGTATAAAGAAGGATGTACTTTATACTATAAAGTTACAGCAATAAAAATAAGATGGTGTTTCTTAAAAATATAGGCGAATTGATCAATAGGCCCATATATATATTCAAAAGTTTAGTTTTTCATAAATATAGCATCTCGAATCAATGTAGAAAATATGGCATATTCACAAATGATATTAGCAAACTATTAGAAAAAAATTATATACTTCTAGTGCAATTATTTTACTTATAATTTATTTACTTTATTTTACTTAAAGCAAAAATAATCAAATGTGAAATATATCTGTTTCTGTGTGTACATGTATGTATACCTATAAATGTATTTAAAATATATCAAAATATATATAGAAACATTTTATAATCTGGTTGCAGAGAAGGCCTTTCTAAGCAAGAAAAAACTTAGCTACACAAACTCTAATAAAATCAAGCCATATACAAATTTATGATTTCTTTATGAATGAAAAATAAGCAAATTTTGAACAAAATATTTGCCACATATTATAGCCAAAGGTTTGATATAAATATGGACATTAATAACAGCTGCAAAATTATTTAAAAAATATGAATAGCACTAAAGAAAACTAAGAGATTGGGGGGGGCGCCTGGGTGGCTCAGTCAGTTAAGCATCCGACTTCGTCTCAGGTCATGATCCTACGGTTTGTGAGTTCGAACCCCGTGTCGGACTGTGTGCCAGCTCAGAGTCTGGAGCCTGCTTTGGATTCTGTGTCTCCCTCTCTCTCTGCCCCTCCCCTGCTCACGCTTTGTCTCCTTCTCTCAAAAATAAATAAACATTAAAAAAATTTAAAGAAAACTGAGATATGGTTATGAAAAAGGACGTCACAGGAGAATAATATAAATATGATAAATATTTCCAAAAAAGTTAACTCCTTAGGATTTAAGAAGATATAAATGAAGACAGTTATGAATATTTGTAGACCATTGCATACTGCTTTTTTGTTTTTGTTGTTTTTTAAAGAGCAATCATGAGTTGTGGGCCCATTGTGGAAATGGGCTGTGTATAAATATTAAAAATTCACATACACTTTGGCCCATGAATTCCAAAACTTCCCATTCCTTCTGCTTATAGTGTGCATAAAATTGTGCATGAAATTGTATGTGCACAGGTGTCCAATGCAACAATGAGAAATTGAAATAATTGAGCATAACTAGGGAAATTATTAAAAATAAACTCATGACAGTTTCATGCCATGATGAACTATGAAGTCATTACAAGGAAATGAATGTCTGTAGAAAGAGAATCATTTGTAATATCTCCAGTAGTTTGTGAACTTGGGCATATCAAGATAAATCGAAGCCTTTTATAAATTTCTATGAATATCTATGTATCCATAACATGTCCACCACATGCACCAGGAGATATTTAGACTACCTCTTGACTACTTTGTGTTTCCAGTCTTTCTAGGCAGTTTAAAAGTGATGTGGGGTGAGAGGGGAAAGCAGGTTTCAAAAAGATGCTCCTTGCTTTTCTTAAGGTCTCAGATGCTCCCCTGCAAGTAAGTAGTGATTGTACAGAATGTAAAGAAAGAATAAGAAAATGTTTTTAATGGTGATACCAAATATGGTGAAGATAGGTATAAACATAACAGATAACAAGTTTTTTCTATCACATTTCATTGCATTAGCATGTAGTATCACACTGATACTCCATCAAGGAAAGACCTTTCCCTGGACCCTGCTATACAGGGCACACTGCCTCACTATGTCTGTACTTTGGAGTAGCTTCCTAGAATTTCTCTGTGTTCCTGACCATTCAAAGCTGGCAGAGCCATCTGAATGAGAGCCCCTACACCCTGGCTGGACCTGAGTCGGCTCTGGTTCTGTTTCTTTCTTTAGGCAGTCTCTTGACTCTCCAGGTTCCCCCACAATGTCTAGTATTGAACAGATGTCTTAGGGAGCTCTGGGTTTCAGACCTAAAAGTCATCCTAGGTCCCCCATGTGAGGTTCTGGTTAAGCAAAAGGTCTTGACAGGCAGATTGATTCTGCTGATCCACATGATATAATTGATGATTATTTGTTTTTAAGCCACTAAGTTTGGGGTGATTGCATGGCATTAGATAAATACTAAAAGACTCCTGCTCATTCTCCTATATTCTCAAAATTCTTTTAGATATTTTGAGTTTGGATTGAAAACAGAATTTTCAAGTAGACATTTTCCAAAGGAAGCTACAAAAAGATCGTGGAGAGCATTAGAGGAAGTAGGATTGGGGGTGGGGGGTTATGAACCGAACTAAAGAAAGCACAGAGAACCAAAAACTAAACCTTGGAGAACATCTATGGATAGAGTGCTGGATGATGAAGGAAAATTACAACAATGATGGAGGAAAATGTCCTGTCAAACTATATGAAGAAATAATTCACACAAACCAAAAAGGAGATCTTTAAGTCACAAAGATTTAGGAAATCTCAAATGAATCACATATAATATGAAAATAATGACATATAAAATACAATTGAATATAACAAATTTTTTTTCTAAATACTTTGAAAAATCATATCAAGAGTAACAGCTATGATGCATGACGTTAAAGGGATGTGGTTACACTGGTAGAGAATGTGGGACAAGGAATTGTAGGTTTCAACTATAAAGGAATTTTCCAACCTATGATGAATTAAATGTTGTAAAACTGGAAGGATTTTTATGTGGGGTTCTGAACAGTGAATACAAATTCATGTTTAAAAGTACAGAGGGGAGACTCGTACTTTTGAGCAATGTTACATGTCAGAGCATCTGCAGAGGACTTTTTAACAAACTTAGAATGTAGTACATTTATAATTCCCCTTTCTACAGAACTCGGCAGAGAATATGGTTTTTTATATTTTTACAGCTAACAAAGCTGAAGTCCTTGGAAACCAAATAGCTTATCCAATTTAGCACAGCTCTTGAGTGGCAAATTGAAATCTCTACACTTTCAAAGCCATTTGTGTCTTCCTTCTGTTACACCACTATGAAGACTCCATTGAGAAAAATCAAAAGGAGCTGTCACTCTAAAACACAATTAGTGTCCAACACTTTTGTTGAGTGAATGAAAGAAAAAAGCAACCTAGCAAGTTCAGTAGAAATCAGCAAGGGAGGAGATTGAGAACTACACTGCCCATAGAGTAGCCACTTCCCACAATGAGGCCAGGGAGAATTTAAAATGTAATTAGTTCCAACTTAAATGTGCGATCAGTGTAAAAATGGACACTGGATTTTGAGTTCTTAATACAAAAAATAAAATAAAATATTTCATTATTTTTCATATTTATTATCTTTTTATTTATTTTTATTATTTGTTTATTTTACAGAGATGGATAGAGAGAACGCACAAGTGGGGGAGAGCAGCTGAGGGAGAGAGAGTCTTAAGTAGGCTCCATGCGTGGGGCTTGATTCCACTACCTTGGCATTATGACCTAAGCCGAAATCAAGAGTCAGACACTCAACTGTCTGAGCCACCCAGGCGCCCTATATTGATTATATCTTTAAAGATATTTTAGGGGCCCCTGGGTGGCTCAGTCGGTTAAGCCTCCAACTTCGGCTCAGGTCATGATCTTGCAGTTGATGAGTTTGAGCCCCGCATTGGGCTCTGTGCTGACAGCTCAGACCCTGGAGCTGCTTTGGATTCTGTGTCTCCCTCTCTCTCTCTGCCCCTCCCCCAATCATGCTCTGTCTCTATCTCAAAAATAAATAAACGTTAAAAAAATTTAAAGATATTTTAGATATATTGGGATAAAAGTAATTTCACTACTTTTTTTCCAATGTAATCACCGGAAAATTTAGTTACATATATGGCTTGTGTATGTGGCTCATATCATATTTCTATTGTACAGCTTTTATATAGACTATACAGGTAAAACAGTGATATGGGACCATGGAAGAAACCTTCTTTTGCACATGGAAGAATTGACAAGACATCAAGAAGATAAAAGATGTGAAAGCATAGGGGTGCCTGAGTGTTTCAGTCGGTTAGACATCTGACTTCCGCCCAGGTCATGATCTTGCAGTTTGTAGATTCAAGCCCCAAGCAAGCTGGCAGCTCGGAGCCTGGAGTCTGCTTCAGATTCTGTCTCCCTCTCTCTGCCCCTCCCCTGCTCACACTCTGTCTGTCTCTCCATCATAATAATATGTAAACATCAAAAGAAAAATAAAAGGTGTGAAAGCATAGAACCGGCCATCTAGATGTCTAGGCTTAATAGTAGCAGGAACATATTCAGCCAGTATTGCTTCCATCTCACATCAACTTGATATTTATTTTCTCAGATTTACTGAGATATGTTTGAAAAATAGTGTACAAGTGAAGGTATAAAATGTGATGATTTGATACACATATATATTGTGAAGTGATTAGATTAGACCTCTATCCATCTATAGTTACTGTTTGTCTTATTTATTTATTTTTTTTTTGGTGGTGAGACCATTCAGTATCTACTACTGTTTTAGCAACTTGCAAGTATATAATACAGTTTTGTTAACTGTAGTCACCATACTGTACACTGGAACCCAGAATTTATTCATCTTATAACTGGAAGTTTGTACATTTTGACAAACATCTCCCATTTCTCCCACCTCCTAGCCCCTGACAACCCGATTCTGTTTCTATTAGTTTGGATTTTTTAGATTCTACATACAAGTGAGATGATACAGTGTTTGTCTTTCTCTGTCTGACTTATCTCACTTAGCACAATGCCCTCATGATCCATCCATGTTGTTGCAAATGTCTAGATTTCCTTCTTTCTCATGGCTGAATAATATTGCATTGTGTGTGTGTGTGTGTGTGTGTGTGTGTGTGTGTATATATATATATGTATGTATATGGCATGATCAGCCCTCCATGGTTTTCTATTGCCCTTTAGAGAACACCTAGCTTCTTTCTCGCGGTCCTCAAGTCCTCCCAGTCTAGCCTCAAGCCACTTCCAGTTGCTTTTCTTATTCCAGATTTGCTGTAATTTTCAGGTTCTTGTGTACTT
The DNA here is from genome assembly GCF_028018385.1 of Neofelis nebulosa. Lineage (NCBI taxonomy): Eukaryota > Metazoa > Chordata > Mammalia > Carnivora > Felidae > Neofelis > Neofelis nebulosa. The sequence goes on from NC_080787.1 coordinate 51,103,902, forward strand.
CCTCAACTCTGTGGCATTGAATGTGCCTTTCCCCTCTCCTTGCCACTTTCTCTTGTGCAGCCACAACATTGGGCTCACTTCTCTTCATCTTTCAGGTTTCCTTTTGTCCCAGAGACTATCTTTGTCCCCACTCTATCTCTTACGCAGATAGGAACCCCGTGATTCACCAACTTCCTTCTCTAGTTTCTCAGTCCCTAGCTTTCCTGCTTCTGCTACATGTTAGTGTTCAATGCCTTCACTCCCTGCTATGGTATAAGAATCACACAGGATCCTCAGCCCCCAGCAAAGGTCTGACATACACACACACACACACACACACACACACACACACAGTCTTTATCCATCTTCTTTATCCTTTTATTCATAGATAAATACATAAGTTGTTTCTATATCTTAGCTATTGTGAATAATGTTGCAATGAACATGGGAGTGCAGATACCTCTTTGAGATCCTATTTTTATTCACTTTGGATATAGACCCAGAAGTGGAATTGCTGGGTCATATGGTAGTTCTACTTTTAATTTCTTGGGGAACCTCTACATTGTTTTTCATGGTATCTATACCAATTTCCATATCCATTAGCAGTGCACAGGGCTCTCTTTTCCCCTTGCCAGGACTTGTTGTCACTTGCCTTTTTAATACTAGCCACATCAAAGGGTGTAAGGTGATAGATTTCTCATTGTGGTTTTTATTTGAATTTCCCTGAAGATGAATGATGTTGAGCAAGTTTTCATGTATCTGTTGGCCATTTGCATGTCTTCTTTGAGAGTAATATCCAAATGCTCAATCATTTGGATATTACTTTGTCTTTATTTTAGTTGGCTTTTTAGAGATAGTTGATTCATGCTTTAAGAGGCATTTTAAGACACTCTATTACCTAGTTGTCCCCTAAATATGTCTGGGAACTTGGTAGAATATTGATAAAGGGTTGACATGTTTTTATCCCCAACTTTTATCATTACAGAGACTATTTGTGCTGTCTAGTAATTACATTGTGGATGAAATAACAGATTTTATGCATTTTCCCACCCCATTCAGGACTAAGTACAAAAATGCCCAGTTAAGGTTTTATAAGTCTAGATTCTAGCCAAAGTTCACATTGTATTGGAACACAGTTAAATAGTATTAGTATTACATAGTATTCAATGAATATGCCTTTGTGAATGAGCAGAACTTGGAAAGAATAAAGGAATGGCCCATGAGTATCACCGTACTCTACTGTGGCTTAAGCATTCATTTTGTGCTTAGGTTTTCTGTTCCTCAATGTCAATAACATGATGATGACGTTTAGACAATTGATAAGTCTATGGGTATTAATTTTCATGAATCAGATTTCTACTAAGGTCATGGTTAAGTTGGTAAATGTTCAATTGTATAAGTTTAGGTGACTCGTGACAGATCAAAAGTGGTTGTATAAAACTTGTATCCATATTTGTTAGAAAGCTAACACCAGATATATCACTATCATAAACCTTTAGCTTAGAGAAAATAAGAAAGGTCCTACCTCATTCCACGGAATATGTAATTAACATCTAGAGAGGAAGATATCGATATTGGCTTATGTGTTTATTTATTACAGAAATTCTAATTATATTCCTATACCTCTCTGCACTGGTGTATGAACTTCTTTGGTCACAGGTACATCTTCAAGATTAGTCTTCTTCAAACAACCTCTCAATGCAGCAAATTTTACTTGGTGAGAGACATATATCAATTTGCTTTTCATATTTAAAGCAGCGTCTTCTACAGTAACCAAAATTTTGTGAGCAACGATTAGGATCCACCAAGGTACATGTGGCTATAGTAAAAGAAGAGTAACTGAAATTACTGATCTCTTATTTAAGAACATATTATTTCTGATTACAAAGAAGTACTATGTGTACATTGCAACAAAAGAAAAATGTCAAAAAATAAGAAAACACTAAAATATTATACATTCACATATATATTTAATACTTAAATATGTTTTAAATTAATCTATATTACATTTTTATGTTATATATTATTCTCCTCAACAAGATTTAAAATTTTTAGAACAACATAATATTCCGTGGAAACATATGACAATTCATCCAGTTTTTTTCAATTAGGTCATATTTAAATTTTTAATATTTTAGGATTATGATAAGAAGCAAAATTTTAGTACATATTTTAATATTCACATGAGACATATTTAAGATAATTGTGGAAGAGTTATATCCACACCAACAATATATGTAAAATTTCCCCCCAAATAAAATGGTATCCACTGCAATTTTAGTTTTTATGCTACTGGTATTTGTTTTGAACACTTTTTCTTTTTTAATTGTTCATATATTTTTCTTGTTATGTTGTTATATAATTTTTTTAAAAAGAATTCATATGAGTTCTTTTTAAAAAAATTTAAAGACTTTATTTTTTAGAGCAGTTTTAGATTTATAACAAAATTGAGAGGAAGGCACAGAGATTTCCTATGTACTCCCTGCCCCCATATATGCATAATCTTCCCCATTATCAACATCGTTCACCAGAAGGGTACATTTTTTAGCAAGGATGAACCTACACTGGAAAGTTGGAAACTTTCAAGTTGGAAAGAACTGATGTCTTGAAAGTGTTGAGTCTTCCTATCCATAAACATGATTTTTTTCCTCTATTCATCTAATTCTTTGATTCCATTTATTATAGTTTTATAATTTTCCTCATATAGATCATTACATATTTTATTAGACTTTTACCTAAGTATTTCATTTTGGCGGGGGTGTTAATAAATGATATTGTTTTTAATTTCAAATTCCACGTGTTCATTGTTGTGTATAGGAAAGCAATTGACTTTATATGTTAGCCTTGTATCCTATAATCTTACTATAATCACTTATTAGTTCTATCAATTTTTGCTTCATAACTTTATTCTCTGTTATTAGTCACACACTCATTAAGAATTGTTTTGTCTTTTTGAAGAATTACCAAGAGCTCTTTATATTTTAAGGGTAATAATTTTTACCCATTATTTGCAAAACAATTTTTTTCTATCGTTGTTTTTATTTTGTTAATTGTGTTTTTAGATAACAACAGTTTTATTATAAGACAATGCATGCTCATTTTTTAAAATGTAAGACTCTTATAATTAAACGTACAGAAATATACAGAGCAGTTAATGTAGTATTCCACCTTCACTATAAGATATTCTTGCATGAAATCTTTTCATTTGTCTATTTTATTTATTATAGTATTTTCTCTTTAAATCAATAATAATTATCAGAAATGTAGTTAACTTCGTTTCTCCTAAATCATTAATAATTATCCCCTATTGTTTTTTGAAATATTCTCTTCATGCCTTGAGATGATTTTCATGATATTCTTAGTGCTGCTGTACTCTAAATTCTCACAAACTCTAGGCCTATTTTAACTATTTATTCTATTTGGTAAGCAGATGTCGATACTTGGAACAAAAACAAATAAGCTAATCAAGATATATATAGAAAAAACGTGATTTATTGTATTTTATTTCTTTATATATAAATTAAGAAAAAAGTAAAATAAAACTTGCAGAACAGTGCCCAAACACAAATACTCAATGAAGAGTGTTATTGAAAATTAAGCCCTTATGTAAACATCATCCAGATCAGAAAGTAGAACATTGGTGTCATCACTTTGTGCTCCCTGTCAATCATATTCCATTCTACTCTTTCATTTTCAAAATAAACCATTATCTTGACATAATATTTTGTCTAAGTTTGACGATTCTAAAACTTTATGTGAATGCAATGGCACAGTATATACATCTTCATGTCTGATTTCCTTTGCTGAAGATTTGTTTTTGAGATTCATCTATGTTTTATGTAATTAGTTATTTCAAATTTATTATAATGTAGTGGTTTTTGTATATTATTTTGTATAATTATCTGTATTTATTGACCTGATCATATATTTTCTCCTGTAATCTGTTCATGTGGTAACATTGATTTTAGAATTCTATACTAATCTTGCAATCCATGAATTTCAAGCAACTTTTCTGATATTGCTGGGTTTTGATTCTAGTTATTTTTTAAAAGATTTCTGCATCCATATTCATGAGTGAAGTTGGCCTTTAGTTTTCTTTCTCAGGATGTCCTTATCGGTTTTACACCAGGTAATGTGTATCCCACAAAATGAGTTAGAAGAATCCCTTCATTTTATATTCTCTGAAATAGTTCGTGTATAATCAGTTACATTTCTTTTTTAAAGTTTGGTAGAATTCAACGGTGAAGCCATCTGTATCAAATATTTTCTTTGTAGGAAGTTTAATTATTATGGGCTCTATTCCATTAGTGAGTTTAGAAGTATTTATATTTTCTTCTTCTTTTTTTGGTCAGATTAATTTTGTTGTATTCTTCAGAAATTAGCCATTACAAATAAATTTTTGAATGCATTATCATAGAGTTGTCCATAATATCGTTACAATATAATTTTGTTACCTGTAGCAATGCATTAATATCTCTGATAAAGTTCATTTTTGCCTCCTTTCTTTTTTTTTCAGTTTTGGTAAAGCTTTATTGATTTCTTTTTAAGAGAATTTTTAAGTTCTACTCTCTTAGCAACTTTCTTTTTTTTTTCTTAGCAACTTTGAAATATACAATACTATAACTACGGTCTCATCTTGTTGTACAGTCTTATGACTTATTCATT